>NC_051279.1:21780210-22118960 GCF_015220745.1 Sebastes umbrosus
GAAAGACCCCCCTCTGAGGTTTTGCTCTCCATCTCTATTATTATTATCGTCCTATTAATATTATTATTATTATTCTACCACAGGACATCCACATGCCCTGTCAATCATGACAGTTCAGATTAGTGACCTCAGACTGTGAGGGTGCAACTAGTGTCATCACTACAATGACTGGAGCTGCTGTGTGACGATGACCCGGTGCTCCAGTCTTGTGAGTGACTGACAGGGATGCAGAACAGAAGATGGAGACAAAAAAAAAGTCGAATGATGATATCAGGAAAAAACAACAACAACCAAGCAGCTTCTGTGACTTCAATGAGGACTTCAAGACGTTACAGCTTTTTGAATGTAACACCACTTAGATCTATAAATATGCATTTTTTCTTATTTGAAGCATGGCATCCTGCTTTCAGCAGCCTCAAACTTTGCTATAAGCGATGTAGCTGCGCCACCTACTGGTGACACTTTAAACTGATGTCTGTGAGGGTTCAAATCTGTCCCCATAAAGAGGCCCCCCCACTGGTTAAAGGTGCAGTAGGTCGAATTGGAGCAAATATGATTCAAAAAAGTTATTTTTTATAAAATGGTCACTATATCCTGACAGTAGTGCACGAGACTGGTGATCTGAAAAATATCATGTGCCTCTGTGTCCTCCGGTGCTCCTAATGGCATCTGCAAGATTTCCCAGACCGGAGGAAAACAACCAATCAGAGCCGAGCTGGAGCCTTGCCGTCTCTGAGCAGCTGTCAATCACTCGTAAACTCTGACCAAATGGTCAAACTAGGCAGCGCTGATCAAATATGAATCAATATTCTGTTACTGTAATGCCTATTTCTCGCCTCTATTGTTTTCAGAAACATCTTGTAGTGTACTGTTTAGCTGTAAAATTAGAAAGTTTGTGACCCAGCTGCCATGTTGGGATCAGTTGAGGAAATACCAAGCACCGCCCACCAGTCCGAGCAAACTTTCTCATTTTACAGCTAAATAGTACACTACAAGATGTTACTGAAAGTATTTGAGGAGAGAAATAGGCATTACAGTAACAGAATATTGATTCATATTTAATCAGCGCACTATCACAAACTGACCATCTTAACTTAATTTCCCAAAACATTTTGTAATTTATTTAAAGGAATTCATAATGTTTCATTGTCTTTTTTTATATAAAGATGCTCAGGTTAAGTATTTCATAGAATAATCAAACTTCAGAAGTTTAAATCAAATGAATATCTTAGAATTAGCGTAGATCCAAGCTTCTTATCAAGAAGCTTAATCCCCTCTTTTATAAAGGCTACAATATATATGCATGGAGATTTTTATTTTATTTTTTTTAAGAAAAAGTCCAACATATGGAGGAGGCATGAGAAACCAAGGTATGAATGTATAGCACACAGTGTTTGCCCTTTGAGCAACCCCTTAATGCTTATAATTGATTTTACTGTGTGAATGTATAACCAAAGGCTATTAATGTAAAGTAAAAATGACCTATATATTTTCTCTTACACTGAGCAACATCGTCTGTGCTCTATACATTGCATAGTTAGTTTATTATAATTAGTTTATTATAATTAATTTAAATTAAAAAAGGTCAGAAACAACAGTTGAGTATTACATTAAAGGATATATATATGATATATATGTGAAGAAGAATAAGGGCGATATCTTATGATTTAATAGTATATATTTCAGTGTGTGGGTGTGTCATAATTAATCAAATTGTGTAATCACAAGAATATATATACAGTATAGCAGATGCATGCTGTAACATGAAGGAGCCGAGCTTCCTCACTTGCCCGCCCTCTAAACTACAATGGATCATTACTACTGAGCTGCACCACAGAGGGGATTTATTTTGAGAAAGACACCGAAACAGAAATACTAAGAATACTTTGGCTTAATGAGGTGTAGGAGCTACAATTGATTTTTTACTTTTATATGGAAATGAGCTACCGGTTGAAATGTGCATTCTTTGTTGTGGTAATGACCTTCAAAACCAACAAACAAACAGAGAATGCAATCTTATTAAAGGTGATGGTATTTAAAGGTTGTTAATTAAATCTTTTTTCTAATCCTCAGTCTGCGCTAGACTACGCACTTTGTTTTTCAATTCAACAGGGAGCAGCAGCAGAGACGCACAATCACACATGAGGTTTGTGTTGTTTGTCTATGACCTGGCGTATTACTGAAAGAGTGCCATGCTGAAGAGCACTGCAACCAATTCAGGAGATGTCAGCTTTCAGAGATAAGACTAGAGAAATATCCCTCTCCTCTCCCATATACTCTGCACCACCATACGATTTAAAGGTGCCTTATAGAGCTTTAATATACAAAACAGCAAAAGTTCTGTTCAATGTTTCTCACTAAAATACATTGTGTGTATCCTTGCCGCTGCCGCTGGCATCGTTTGACTTCCTGAAATCAGTTTCCATGATCAAGCTATAAACAGAAAAGGGCATTGGTCACTGCTGTCCCAACAGCTGGTTACACAGGTCTTACACACAGCGTATGTACATGGAGTAAAGACAGGCCATGGTGAAAACATCAGGGTACAGGAACTGCTCTTTAAACAGAGGACTGCTGGCTGAGGGCAGGTAGGAGATTCTTTCTTATTTTGCATACT
This sequence comes from Sebastes umbrosus, assembly GCF_015220745.1. Classification (NCBI taxonomy): domain Eukaryota; kingdom Metazoa; phylum Chordata; class Actinopteri; order Perciformes; family Sebastidae; genus Sebastes; species Sebastes umbrosus. Next base: position 21,782,828 of record NC_051279.1, read on the forward strand.
TTACTATTAGTTTAAAGGTCCCATATTATGCTCATTTTCAGGTTCATACTTGTATTTTGTGTTTCTACTAGAACATGTTTACATGCTGTAATGTTCAAAAAACCCTTTATTTTCCTCATACTGTCAGCCTGAATATGCCTGTGTTTACCCTCGGTCTGAAACGCTCCGTTTTAGCGCATTTTGACGGAATTGCAATGGAATTGCAACAGAATTGCGTTGCTAGGCAACAGCTTGGGTCCATGTATACTTCCTGTCAGCTGATGACATTCACATACACTGCAAACAGGAATAAACTGGGGAACATTTAGAATGTTTACGTTTAAATCGGTGTCAAGGGTCTAAATATTGTATATTCGTGACATCACAAATGGGCATAAATCCTGACAGCTTGTTTCAAATGCAGAGTTTCTGAATACGGGCTGTGTGTATTTCCCTGTGGATTGAGCGTTTCGATACTTTCAAAGTATTTATATAGGACTTAAGCCTGCTTTATAATAAAAAAACATGAAAATCTCACTTTTTTATAATATGGGACCTTTAACATCTTTTGCAGGCCTCACACTGTGCAATATAATGTTAAATCACTTTGTTACTAAAACATATATGACAAACTGTATTCCTATCAAAGTAAAACAAAATATAATCCAAGAGAAGTTACTTTTTATTTTGATAAAGGAATATTTAACAGGACTGCTGTTCATTCATCTGGAGACAAGAACAAGCATTCAAATAATATATTTTTCAGTCACTATAAATAGTGTATTGGTGGTTAAAAGGTATTTGACATTGAAATTAAAAGCATAAACATCACCACCATCTAACATCATGGACATGCTGGCAGCACTAAAATAAGAAGTGGTTGAAATACAATCTTCAGCTTCATAATCCATATTTTAATCAGATTACGTTAAATTATTGATTCAACCAGTGAAATTTGGAGTTAAACTTGGAGGCTGATTAATGCTCCCTTCCACTCTATCTTAAAAGTCAAAACAGAAACTGAACAGCAGTTTCACTGAAGAGAGACAGTATTGGTAAAGTATTTAGTTTCATTTCAGTATCACGCCTTCATGTTAACCCTTTAAGAGCGGAGACTTTGCAAATAATTTCACACACACTCGATTCCAGTGGTGGAATGTAACAAAGTACTTTTACTCAAGTACCTGTACTGTACTTAATTACAATTTTGACATACTTGTACTTTACTTGACTATTTCCATTTTCTGTTACTTCTACTACACTACATTTATTATTTGTTATAGTTACTTTTTACATAAAAAAAACACATGATGTTCTTATCTGATATGATGCAGTACTATATTTCAAATCTACCCAGTAGTACACAAAGTATCTACAATTGTCTACATCATTAAAATGCTCTCACATGTAACTGTTAGTGATAAAAACAGAATAATGTAATAATATAACACTGTAAAAGGAGCCATTCTGCAAAATGAGTACTTTTACATTTGATACTTCATATACATTTTGCTGATAATACTTATAATTAGACTCTGGTATTTCTACTTTTACTTACAGTAAGTACCTGAGTACCTCTTCCACCACTGCTTGATTTAGAGACGGATTTCCTTTCAGTGTTTCAGTTCTCGTTGTGGTTTGAGTCGGTGTTGTTTTGGTTGAGTGGCTCTGTAATTACTGTACACTCTGTGACACACAAAACTGACTGAAGTGACACCAGGAAGTAGTAAAAAGGGGTTCTCATTAGCTGTATTAGCAGAAATTATGCTCATTTAATGTCGTAAGGGGTTAATGTCATGTAGAGCAGATGATTGGACTCTGTGTCGGGGAGGAGGAGCACATTGCATCATTTACAGAGAAATGAAACTGTGGTAAACACAGTTGAGTTTTTCCATTTGCATACAAAGACAGACAGACGGCAGAGCACCGAGAAGGTGAGGTTCAACTCTGCCGTTAATTTACATATACTTGATAATATTCTGATTCTGTAGGAAATTCACAGCTGCCTATTATGAAGTTTGCACGTTTTGTTCATAAAATGGCTCACACAGGAGTCAAAAAAATTGATGTTTCTTTTAGCTTTAAAACCTCTCCTCCTCTCTAGACATGGCCACAGCCTCCAGTTTCCTGTCTGAAGATCAGTTCCTGTGTTCCATCTGTCTGGATGTCTTCACCGAGCCTGTTTCTATTCCATGTGGACACAACTACTGCAAGGCCTGTATCACCAGGCACTGGGAGGGAAGAGAGCAGTGTCAGTGTCCACTGTGCAACGAGAAGTTCGACAAAGGGCTCAAACTTCGTGTCAACACCGGATTCAGGGAGGTCGTGGAGAATTACAAAGAGCATCAGGCGTTAGCCGACAAGAATCCCCCAGTCGAACCAGGACAGGTGCAGTGCGACTGCTGCCTTAACAACAAGTTCAAAGCCTCTGAAACCTGTTTGGTGTGCTTGACATCTTATTGTGAGACACACCTAGAGCCTCATCTGAGAGTTGCAGCCTTAAAGAGGCACAAACTGACCAATCCTGTGCATAACCTGGAAGACCAAATATGCAAGAAACACAACAGGATGTTGGAGCTCTTCTGCAGGAATGACCAGACGTGTGCTTGTGCCCTGTGTACGGAGCATAGCGCTCATGATACGATTCCTTTAGAGGGGGCGTGGGTAGACAAGAGGGCTCAGAAGGGGAAGAAAAGAGCGGAAGTAAAGGAAATGAAACATAAGCGAGGAAAGAGGGCTCAGAAGACAAAAATGGCAGCGCAGACCAGGAGGAAAGGCAAAGCGCCTCTCGTTTGGTGGATTCCACACCAATTCAACAGATATAACTATGTTCCTGGGGACTTATCTAAAGGGAGTTTCTACCATGAGGTTCAGGCTGAAGGGAGCTTGGGTTTAAGGGTAGACAGAGAGTCGATGCGTGGGATGAGGACATTCATACCCACGAATGAAAACTGGCTCATAAGGTTGGGATCTGACAACCTTATCAACTCTCCACATGTCCCTGTCCACTACTTCTCGATAAGTGAGCCTAAGAGAGTCCTTGTGATTGTAAACTACAACGATGGATCGGTGGCCTTCTTTGACGCAGACACTTTGATGCTTGCTTGCACTTTCACCGACTGCAAATTCAACGACATGATTTATCTGTTCTACAGACCTACAGAGGATGACAGCTTGGCTCAGAGACTGCGAATGACGGTTCAGAGGTTAAAAGCGTGGTCACAACTTCCAGATACAATACTCTTCTTTCGTTGCATGGCCACTATCTTTCTCTTTGTATTAGTTATTTGTATTTGTTTAAATGAACAGTTTGAAGGGGGATCTATTAGCATAAATTGAACATAATATTCATGTTTTCATTAGTGTATGATCACCTGAATCTAAGAATCATGTTTTCATTGGCTTAAAATGAGTTTTTCATATCTACATAGAGAGCGGGTCCTCTTCACGGAGTACGCCATGTTTCTCCGCCATGTTTTTACGTTACCTGAAGGCCACCGTAGTTCTCTGACATACTTGTGAGTGCAATAGCGTGGTACCGCCAGCCGCCGTCTGACTTCTGTTGCTCCTAAAGTAGTGTTATTATGGTATGGATGACCTCTTAGAGAGGCAAACAGTGTTATCACAGTTTTGCACCGGCGGCTCACCTTACAGGAGTCTTGGAAAGGGAGGAGTGAGCGGCGGGGTACTCAGTTGGTTGCAATCTACAACCACACCACTAGAAAACACTAAATCCTACATCTGTTCCTTTAACAAAATACTTTTAAAATCATGAAATGAAATAAAAACATGTTCTTGCTACAGTGATGCATGTACTTGCAGAGGTATGAAGGGTTAAAACCAGCATCTCCTTCCAGTCACAAACTCACCTGTGACTTAATAATGTGTGATAAAATAATATACAGTAAGTCTGTAAATCACAATGAATGTATTAGAAGTTGTAATTGTGACTTTCTATGCTTGTTTTGTTGTTTGGTGTTGAATTGTCAGTATTTGATATACAAAATTAATTTACATAAAGTTTACATCTCTATGAAACATGATGGTAGTGTCATTTCTGAAATCAATTAACCACTCTAAACATTTAGTGTATGTGTGGTGTTTCAGTATCACATCCATGATCAGTGTAGTGAAGATGTTGACCGAGGCTTTATCCAAATCCACCACAAGAGGGAGCAATCCACCTACCATTCATACAGTCCACCACACTCTCTATTCAATAAGATAAAACATGGCAGTTTCGAAATGTGCAAAAGAAATATTTTATTTGAGTCACCACATTTTAAGTCTTTTTTGTCTTTTCTTAGGAACAGTCATTGTAAATTAGTTACTTAAGTCTGAGACTAAAATCAAAATGTCTAAGTAGCAGAGCCAGACTTTGTTGGAAAGAGCAGAGTAAAAAAAAAGAAGCAATTTGCCAAACACAGCCAGGCTGTGAAGTCTGTCATTCTTCGACAACCAAACTGTTTGAGTGGCGCTGAATGAAGACTTTAGTAGTCGGTCCACCTCTCATTGGTGCACTTTCATGTGTTGTCTCTGTCATTTCACAATCCCACTCATGCCTGAAAACCAGTTTTAACATTCTTTCATATTCAGTAGATGAACTAAGAGTTATGAAATGTGTCTGCCAGGTCTGATCTACACTGTATTCTGTCTCATATGTCCCATAACTCAGACAAGGAGGCGTCAAAGACATTTCCGTTTTCTGTTACCTCTACTCCTCTACATTTATTATTTGTTATAGTTACTTTCTATATAAAAAAAACCCACATGATGTTCTTATCTGATATGATGCAGTACTATATTTCAAATCTACCCAGTAGTACACAAAGTATCTACAATTGTCTACATCATTAAAATGCTCTCACATGTAATTGTTAGTAATAAAAACAGAATAATGTAATAATATAACACTGTAAAAGGACCCATTCTGCATAATGAGTACTTTTACATTTGATACTTTATATACATTTTGCTGATAATACTTATAATTAGACTCTGGTATTTCTACTTTTACTTACAGTAAGTACCTGAGTACCTCTTCCACCACTGCTTGATTTAGAGACGGATTTCCTTTCAGTGTTTCAGTTCTCGTTGTGGTTTGAGTCTGTGTTGTTTTGGTTGAGTGGCTCTGTAAGTAATGTACACTCTGTGACACACAAAACTGACTGAAGTGACACCAGGAAGTAGTAATAAGGGGTTCTCATTAACAGTATTAGCAGAAATTATGCTCATTTAATGTCGTAAAGGGTTAATGTCATGTAGAGCAGATGAGTGGACTCTGAGTCGGGGAGGAGGAGCACATTGCATCATTTACAGAGAAATGAAACTGTGGTAAACACAGTTGAGTTTTCCATTTGCATACAGAGACAGACAGACAGACGGCAGAGCATCCAAGACGGTGAGGTTCAACTCTGCTGTTAATTTACATATACTTGATAATATTCTGGTACTGTAGGAAATTCATAGCTACCTATTATGAAGTTTGCACGTTTTGTTCATAAAATGGCTCACACAGGAGTCAAAAAATTTATGTTTCTTTTAGCTTTAAAACCTTTCCTCCTCTCTAGACATGGCCACAGCCTCCAGTTTCCTGTCTGAAGATCAGTTCCTGTGTTCCATCTGTCTGGATGTCTTCACCGAGCCTGTTTCTATTCCATGTGGACACAACTACTGCAAGGCCTGTATCACCAGGCACAGGGAGGGAAGAGAGCAGTGTCAGTGTCCACTGTGCAACGAGAAGTTCGACAAAGGGCTCAAACTTCGTGTCAACACTGGATTCAGGGAGGTCGTGGAGAATTACAAAGAGCATCAGGCGTTAGCCGACAAGAATCCCCCAGTCGAACCAGGACAGGTGCAGTGCGACATCTGCCTTAACAACAAGTTCAAAGCCTCTAAAACCTGTTTGGTGTGTTTGACATCTTACTGTGAGACACACCTAGAGCCTCATCTGAGAGTTGCAGCCTTAAAGAGGCACAAACTGACCAATCCTGTGCATAACCTGGAAAACCAAATATGCAAGAAACACAACAGGATGTTGGAGCTCTTCTGCAGGAATGACCAGACGTGTGTTTGTGCCTTGTGTACGGAGCATAGCGCTCATGATACAATCCCTTTAGAGGAGGCGTGTGTAGACAAGAGGGCTCAGAAGGGGAAGAAAAGGACGGAAGTACAGGAAATTAAACATAGGCGAGGAAAGAGGGCTCAGAAGACAAAAATGGCAGCGCAGACCAAGAGGAAAGGCAAAGATGAAGTGATGGCAAACAGTGAGGTGTCGAATGAAGTACAAGCTCCTCGCCTTTGGTGGATTCCACACCAAATCAACAGATATAACTATGTTCCTGGGGACTTATCTGAAGGGAGATACTACCATGAGGTTCAGGCTGAAGGGAGCTTGGGTTTAGGGGTAGACAGAGAGTCGATGCGTGGGATGAGGGTATTCATACCCACGAATGAAAACTGGCTCATAAGGTTGGGATCTGACACATACTGCAACTCTCCAGATATCCATATCCACTACTTGCCGATAAGGGAGCCTGAGAGAGTCCTTGTGTTGGTAGACTACGACAATAGATCGGTGTCCTTCTTTGACACAGACACTATGATCCATGCCTTCACTTTCAACGACTTCAAATTCAACGAGATTATTTATATATTCTACAGACCCGGGCCTACAGAGGATGACAGCTGGGCTCAGAGACTGCGAATGACAGTTCATAAGATAAAAGCGTGGTCACAACTTCCAGATACAATACTCTTTCGTTGCATGGCTATCTTTCTCTTTGCATTAGCTTTTTGTATTGTTTTAAGGGAAAAGTTTGAAGGGGGATCTATTAGCAGAAATGGAACATAATATTCATGTTTTCATTAGTGTATGATCACCTGAATCTAAGAATCATGTTTTCATTGGCTTAAAATTAGTTTTTCATATGTACATAGGGAGCAGGTCCTCTTCACGGAGTCTGCCATGTTGCTCCGCCATGTTTTTACGTTACCTGAATGCCACCGTAGTTCTCTCACAAACTTGTGAGTGCAATTGCGTTGTAACGCCAGCCGCCGTCTGACTTCTGTTGCTCCTAAAGTAGTGTTATTATGGTATGGATGACCTCTGAGAGAGGCAAACAGCGTTACCACAGTTTTGCACCGGCAGCGCACCTTGCAGGAGTCTTGAAAAGGGAGGAGTGAGCGGAGGGGTACTCAGTTGTTTGCAATCTACAACCACACCACTAGAAAACACTAAATCTTACATCCGTTCTTTTAACAAAATACTTTTAAAATCTTGAAATGAAATAAAAACATGTTCTTGCTACAGTGATGCATGTACTTGCAGAGGTATGAAGGGTTAAAACCAGCATCTCCTTCCAGTCACAAACTCACCTGTGACTTAATAATGTGTGATAAAATAATATACAGTAAGTCTGTAAATCACAATGAATGTATTAGAAGTTGTAATTGTGACTTTCTATGCTTGTTTTGTTGTTTGGTGTGGAATTGTCAGTATTTGATATACAAAATTAATTTACATAAAGTTTACATCTCTATGAAACATGATGGTAGTGTCATTTCTGAAATCAATCAACCACTCTAAACATTTAGTGTATGTATAGTGTTTCAGTATCACATCCATGATCAGTGTAGTGAAGATGTTGACCGAGGCTTTATCCAAATCCACCACAAGAGGGAGCAATCCACCTACCATTCATACAGTCCACCACACTCTCTATTCAATAAGATAAAACATGGCAGTTTCGAAATGTGCAAAAGAAATATTTTATTTGAGTCACCACATTTTAAATCTTTTTTGTCTTTTCTTAGGAACAGTCATTGTAAATTAGTTTATTAAGTCTGAGACTAAAATCAAAATGTCTAAGTAGCAGAGCCAGATTTTGTTGGAAAGAGCAGAGTAAAAAAAAAAAGCAATCGGCAGACACAGCCAGGCTGTGAAGTCTGTCATTCTTCGACAACCAAACTGTTTGAGAGGCGCTGAATGAAGACTTTAGTAGTCGGTCCACCTCTCATTGGTGCACTTCCATGTGTTGTCTCTGTCATTTCACAATCCCACTCATGCCTGAAAACCAGGTTTAACATTCTTTCACATTCAATAGATGAACTAAGAGTTATGAAATGTGTCTGCCAGGTCTGATCTACACTGTATTCTGTCTCATATGTCCCATAACTCAGACAAGGAGACGTCAAAGACAACATGACCTGAAAACACTTCAGTCAAAAAGTTTGGTGGTTGCTCAGCTGGTCTGATAGTTTCACTGTTTCCAGCCAGGTGGCCTGTTGAGTCAGTAAGTCTGACAATAGCAGCCAGTCCAGCATTCAACCAATCATCCAGCAGTCAGTCAGCAGTTAGATAATCTACTTTTCAGCCGCTCACTGAGCCAGTCTGTCAGCTAACCAGATGAGTATCAAATTGCTCACAACAGGCACGCCCACACAATGTTAGTACAGTCACAAGGCCAGTTTTGATTGATACTGTTCCTCTCAAAATCAGTTTGGTATCTGAACAATGCACAAAGAAACAATACAAGCCAAGCTGTGTTTCACTTTAATATGAGGATCACATCCTAGGCCCATTTGCATTGTGACAATTTAATGAGATGCTCATATCCAGAGTGAAATACATAAACATAGAGAATAAAAAGCCTATAGTAATCTCATCCCAATCACAAGTTACATTTAAATATACTTAAGCTGTGTCCAAAATCCATACTACACACTAAGTCTGAGCAGGTTTTGAGTATGGCGTGTTTTCACACTAGAAAGGTGACAAAAGGAGATATGTACATTTTTTAGTGTGCTGGTGTTGGACACTATTCTCCCACAATGCAATGCACAAGAGAAGTGGAGGAGCTATACTCACAGCTGCAAAATATTAGAACAAATGGACCTTTTTTTCACAGCAGACATTTTAACTTGTCATAGGAGGAACAGCATGGCGAAACTGATAACATTAGTGATGGCTCAGAGCCAACATGCACAATACCAGGACATCCCTGAAGTGGAATGCAGCTATCATTAGTGTTTCTAAATACACCTGTGCTTTTCCTACTATTGGTGCCTTCAAATGGGATCGTGTTTACAGTGTTTACCACAAGAACAGTCCATATGAACGCCCCCCTCTTGTGGTATTCACGACCTCGTTAGCCCTCATCTTTTTCCTCTGTCATTATGCTTTTGCATTTCCTGCATTATGTTACCCACTTGCAGGCTTGCTAAATCGTTAGCCTCTGTGGCGTCTAGACGCCGACAGTAACGTTAATATTGCAGTTGCTGAGCAGCGGTGTTCTCACGACTTAACCACTTGAACGCCACACATATCGTGTACATGACTTCCCGTGTCGTAAACACGAGCTCACAAGTTTCATTTGAAGGCACCACATGACGTGTCAAAATGTCCACCATGAAAAAGGTCTATTTTTGGTCCGTCTTCTTATGTTTTCATTGTTTAGCTTGCTCTCTTAACATACTGTATATAAAGAGGATGAGCTCAAAATCCTAGATCCACAAACATAGCCAACATGTACATTACCACATACCTCTGCTGCTCAGCAGACACCATAACACAGCTGCAACCAGGTGTGTCGACCACAGTGTCAGTCCCCCACTCATTCAAGCTACTGATGAGCTAAAGTTTCCAATGAGGAGCTATTTTAGGAAGCAGGAGCAATCCCACAGGGGATAACAGGGTTTTCCACTGTGACCCTCCAGGTGGGGTTCAGCAGAGAGGTCAAAGGGTCACCACCACCCACTGTCAGTGGAGCTCGGGGGAGGTTTGGTAACTTCTGGGTCCCATGTGATAACGTGAACATCCTGGACTGTTTAAAGAGGTTTACCCCAAATGCAGATGTGTGAAAACTTTCAAAATGTGTGTTCATTTCTATAGAGATTATGGTATATATGTCAGAAGGGAAATCCGTATTTGATTCTTATGTGGTTAAATATATTTGGTGATCTTTTATATTACTTTACTTAAAATAGGTGTTAAGTCTGAAGTATTGATCAAGGTAGATCAGCCATATATTATTAGGTAACACTTGACATACAATTAACTGACCTAAAACCTACATAACACATCCATGATACCTTTTATAACATAACGGTGTGATGTAGGGCAATTATCTGCCACACATCAAACAGCATGAGAAGCCAGATGTAAGAGAAATCACGTGTTTTACACAAAGTTTATTTAACGTTTAGTCCTGAAAACTACTTCCTCATTTATTCTGGTTTTGGGTCCTATCCATTCATAACGTATTTTTTCCTTCTTTCCTCTGTTATCCTCAGTTTAAAATCTTAGAGGTAATTCCTTCTTGATTCACTTCATCCAACCAAGTCAGCCTTTAAGGCTACCTCTCATTTACACACAAATCATCTCCTTTATCAGCCTAAATAATTGCACCCGAGAAAATAATTATTTTGATGCTGATGAATATAATAAAGAGATTAAAACTTTGATACAAAAAATACACATTTATTTTCAAATGTTGAGTTTTGCAGTATTATTCAGACAGATACAGCAACAAGCAGTGTGACGTATAATTCAAGTAGTAAGCAAAACAATACCACATATCAATATATACAATTCATGTTTACATTGTTACAGATTAAAGCTGTGTATTTGATACACACTCAGTCAAACAAGCTATACAGCAAGTATTTACAGAACTTTTGTCATTATAAAAAATACCTGTTGTTTATGTGCACTACTTTTAACATAAAAAACCCCCCTTCTAAACCTAAAAAAAAATGCATTTATTGATGGGAACATAGACATTATACATTTTACAACAGGGGTAAGATTTCAGGCAGATGTTAGAAATGACACCTAGTCACTAGAGTGACCTCTCTTTCATAGGTTGAGCCCTTAGTTTGGACCAGGTCAAAGCACACAGTCCTGTTATTTAAAAAATGTGTACCATAGTTGAAAAACTTCCATGGCACTAAAAGGTAACAGCTCACTCTCTAATCTTTTATTTCTTCCTGCCTTCTTGCTGCTCTTTCTAGTTTATAAGTGTGAAAGTAATGGGATTACAGTATTCTTATTATAGTTTTTTCTAGATTAAGGTATCAAAGCAACAACAAAACACATGCTGTTTGTCTAAAAAACTAGAATTGTTTCCTGATTGGCCAACCCGACTGTCAATCAAACCAGCAGGTTGGAAGAGGTAGTGTCCAGAAGGGAACCCGCAAATTGCAAAATCTGATCTGAGTTCTGCAAAAACTTGCAAAAACTCTTGTGAGACTCGCTGTATTCGAGGTCAATGCCTAAACTTAACCATCTAGCTAGAGTTTCCCCAACTCGTGGGTTCTCTTCTAAACACCACCCCTGTACGACACTACCCTGTAACTGTACACCTTCATACTATTTGACCTCTTCCATAGAGGCTGTTTTAAGTTTCACAATGTAAGAGCACCTACAGTCAACTGTCCAACCACTGTCTGTTGTGAATTGTTGGTAGTATGCACCACCTGATCTGCAGAGGTGGAGAGAATCAGTACATCACAAGGTTTAAGTGCTTTGATTCACGACTGTGAAGATGACACTTATTTGTCCACAGGATTTTATGATTACAAGTATGATTCTGACCATAATAAGCAGATATAATCTTATTTTCACTGTGGATATGTTGTAGTCTTGTTTTAATCTAAAATTTTGAGTTAATGCAACTCGTGTTTTCAAAGTGAATAAAAAGCTATTGTCCCTCACTTTATGACCTATAACCGCTGTATCCCAGCTCTGATGGCTGCCACACGGCGTTGTCTCTGGGACAGTGGCTGTGGCAGGCACAGGTCAGGATCGCCATGACCGGTCTCCTGCTGGTTTTACCGTTGGCACACTGGAACTCCACCAGGGCGGTCTTGGTTCTGTGGGGGGTGCAGCAGCGGCCGTCTGTGCAGGAGCCACAGTAGCGAGGCTTGTAGGCCTGGACGCTTGTGCAGTTGTTATAGGAGAGGTGGATGGCTGTGTCGCTCCTCACCATCCTCTGACACTTACTGCCTCTCTGCACGGAGAAAAAGAGCCATTGAATGTCATTCTATGTGATATTTATGAGGAAATCTAGTTGGTTCTAAACAAAATAGCGTATGTATTCTCATGCCACTGGCATCTAATAAAGATAAAGCAAAATGTAGAAACTCATACACAAAGAATATAGCATGCAAGTTGTCCCAAAATGTACCTTCTGTGCAAGCTGTGTCAGCTGCGTCTGGTCCTGCTGCTCGTCACAGGGTCTGATCATACACAGTCGGCTCTGCTTCACCATCTCACACCGGCGGTTCTTGTTGGTGACCCTGGTGGACACCCCCATGCCGCAGGTTTGAGAGCAGGCGCCCCACTCTGTGGTCTGCTCAATGCAGTTCAGGCTGGGGTCCCATCCGTCAAAGCTCACTGTTTCCTCTTGACGATAGGCTGAGGGAACACACAGGTGGACAGTAGATGGATTAGAGGAAGAAATCACCATGTCATCTGGTACAAAATATCCAAAAAGAAGACTAAGGTGTTTAGGGACCAACAACAAATCCAAGAATGTAGAAAACCTGTAGGCAACATGATGCTTGATTGGATTCGACTGACTGCAGTGGTGTGATGGATCACATTGCTGTTTCACATTTCAGACTTTACTCTGTTTTTCCTCCCCCTTTCTCAGCCCTCACTCTCTTTTCCTCTTTCCTTCCTTCCTTCATTGGTTTCTGCCCCCTTACCCTGATCAGGTCAGAGAAATGTACATAACCTTTAAACTTTGTGTCTCACACTGCAGTGACACTAACGTCAAAGAGTGTATGTGTCTATCTGTATATATGGTCCCATCTCACCCCATTTCCAGTCAACTCACCCGCCATGGCGAAGCCGCCCAGTGCTCTGGTCTCAGCTTGGGGCTCACACACCCACTTCTCGCAGCACTCTCCGGGCACCTGGACCCTGCGTGGCGTGGGGCAGTCCGGCCCGGGCAGCATGACGTCCAGGTTGCAGCGTGGCACACAGGCAATCTGCCCGTCACGGCACATACACTGGTACTTACAGCTGGGGAAGAAGGTCTGGCCGTTCTGATAGACAGAACCGTCCAAAACACACACATTTCCTCCGTGAGCTGGAGGGAAGAGACAAAATAGGGAAGGTTTTATTTTGATTCACAAAAGTATAACTGAAACCAGGATTCACATTGGTACAAACAGAACATCTACCATATACTGGACATCCTACTGTACATATTAAAGAATGTCATTGCCCACTCACCGGCACAGATACCAGTCCTCTTGTGGATGTCGGCGGAGTATTCACACTGCAGCCCTTTCCGTGTGTCACAGGGGTTCATTTCAGAGCAGACCTGCCCTTTCTGTCGGGCACACACCAGGCAGCAGACGCAGTCATCCAGGATCAAAGGCACCCCGGGGAGACACCTCGGGGGCTCCTTAGGGCACTGGCATCTCCGAGGACACGCCTGGGACCAGACTAGTGTAAACACCTGGGTGGGAGAGAAAATGAACTGGTGTTTTACATGTTGCTTAAAGTCTCTCTAATCCAACCAAAATGACTAGTTCTTTCTTGACAACTGGGAACAAATATTACATACAAAAATACGTTTTTAGAGAAAGTAAAAATTCCTCATCCTGATTTTTACAGGATACAAAAGCTGGTAAACATTTTGTAGGGTAGTTTAATTTGATGTAACTTGTGAAAAAGGTGGCATTTGCAGAATAGCAAACATTGACTTCAGTAAACTTTAATAACATTACGTTACTTGCTCAGTGAAACTCATTTGTACTGTTAGTAAAAAAGTGGCTAAAAACATGTTTTCGAATTCATCAATTTGAGTAAATTAAGATATCATGTAATGCTATGTAATTTCACTATTTCTTTGTCTTGATAATCTTGACATTATTGTCTGAGAAAATAATCCAAGAGCTTCCACAGTGAAAAGATTTTTGTTTATAAAATAAATTATTGTCATTATCAGAGTATCTGGTGTTACAATATACAACAGTATCCAAATGAAAACACTCATTTACTGTAGTATAATGCCTACCTGTGCTGTAAAGAAGACAAAAAGAGCTATCTCTGACAGATTGGTCATCTTCCTCTTAATTGGAGCAGAATCAAAAATATCTGCAATCTAAAAAGTGTTTAGTCGTCTTTATTGGAGGTGATTTGAGTCCTTTGGTTTCGAATCTTCCCTCCTCTCTGGTTTTGGTGTAGCAGAAGGTTGTAATCTCTTTGTCGTTGTGGCTCCGAGGGAGAGGGAGAGGAGGACCTTATATACAGCGGAGCTGTCCTGCTGGCACCATGACGACAAACAGGAAGGAATGTCGGAGAGATTGCCCAGAGTGTTGGAGGGAGATGAGAGTCACATTTTATTGTGAGATCCTGTCAAAGAGGATACCACAAACATACAGAGAGGTTAATATAACATTGTGCAAAAATACTTGCTTTTTAATATATAGATGGTATATAATTCAGAACTTATTGTGAATCATTATTAATTATTAACGAACACATGTTCATGTTATTAAATATGGCAACGGGGTTCCCTTACTTTGGTCCCACTGACTGTGGGTGGTGGCCCTTTGACCTCTCTCGCCGAACCCCACCTGGGAAGTCACAGTGGAAAACCCTCTTATTCCCTATAGGATTGTTACTGCTTCCTAAAATAGCTACACGGTGGAAACGTTGGTTCATCAGTAGCTTGGATCAGTGGGAGGACTGACATCTGGTCAGAGATTTGTTATGGTTTCCTCCGAGCAGAGGTAGGTGAATGGATTTGGGGGTGAAGTTGACTGGATCTCTGAACAGAAGTGGGGGCTGAAACTAATACCTCTTTCACACCAATGATCAGGGTCGGACCAGGGTTATCTGACCCATGTTCAACCCTTCTTTTGTCAATTCAAACCTATAGCCAGTCAACACGGGTTAATCCCTGGTCATGACAGTTCAGATACGACCTGGGTCACAACCAGGGAGCAATGCATACCAATTAGCTTTACACATCTGGAGGATTACGGAGAGGGGACGATAGTGGCATTATCAATGTGTGCAAAAATGTAAATTGTCACTGAATGATGCATGTTTCTTAGATAATATGGTCTAAATATGGTACGTACAGCATTTTTACCTTTGTAAAATGTTTAACTATGTTATATGTTGTATGTAGGGGTGTATTTGAGTGAGTGTGATAGTACAATGAAGCAATGTGATGAGCGTGAATGTACATTTATGTCTTATGTGCGTGAGTGTATCCATGTTTCATGTTAGCTGGACGTCAACCTATGATATTTTGTTACCATACATAAGCCTATACAGAAGCCATTAAGGAATGCTTCCTTTATTTAGTAAGCTATTGTAAGCAAAACTCCATGAAATGTAACAAAAGCAATCATACAGAAAGTTAAAGTTAAAAATGGCAGATTAAAACTCAATAGTGTGTGTTATTACATTATTTTAGAGAGCATATGTTTAGTTTCACTTTGGTGCCCTCCAGTGGTAGTGTTGAAACATACACAACAACACAAACCACTAAAGTGGTAATTTTCATCAGTATTGTAATTTTTTTTTATACTATCAGAATCTAAGGCTAAAAGGCTAAAAACACATCAAAATACATACATTGACCCAGCGACATAATTCAAAAGAAGGACATCTATCTCTTTAAAATCCTGATACTTGCATGTAAAAAGGCCATCACAAGGAGCTGGTTGAAATGTGTTTGTGTTATCTTTGTTTTTACGTTTGATGTGACATTTTTTCAGTGTAATAACAACTGAAAATAAATAAATAAAAAAAATAAAAAATACATACATTGGCTTTAATTATGAGTTCCACATATTAATGCTTTTATTTTGACAGGGCATCGCTACTTCCGGTTGTGTAGATTTAAGATGGCAGGCTAACCAAATGATCGGAAGTACCAACTACATCCATGTTGGTGGAAATGGGCGACAGAACAGACACATTTAGCTAATGTCAAAGAAAAAGATATTGAAAAAACAACAATAAGACTTCATGGTAGTGCGGACAACCTGGAAAAAGAAGACACCGAGCGAGGCGGTGGCTCTGAAGCTGACATAACGGTTTAGCTGCTTACCTAATGCTTCTGTAAGGACATAGAACACACACCTGTTCCCAGGTAAGACTGCTTGCTTTGCTACTACTATGCTAATGTTTATTGCTGGTTTAATGAGCAGTGCAACTGTTTCTTTGACTCTGGGCTAAATGTTTTGCTTATTTTTTGTAAACAAATGTCAGTGGTCTTTGAGAGTACAACTTGCAGGTGCCATATATACTTTATCCAGGTGTGAATATTGTGGCAGACTGATGGGATTTGGATGGAAAATACAGCATGTTGTTGTTGTTGTTGTTGTTGTTGGGGTGTGCATGTAGAGCAAGTTGCAGTGTGCAGCTAAGCTCATTTTATTGATGTAGTTCAGGGGTCAGCAACCTTTACTATCAAAAGAGCCATTTTAGGCAAAGAAAATCTGTGTAGAGCCGCAAAACATTTGATCATTGTGATGAAGGAAACACAGTTTATAGTCTAAGTATATAGTATATAAGTCTAATGCAGTGAGGGCCAAAGAGCAAATGTACTACGGAGCATTAGGGCCACATTGAGGGAAAAAACATCTGAGATTTCCAGAATAAAGCCATAATATTACGAGAAAAAATTTCGTAATATTACGTGAATAAAGTCATAAATTTACAAAAAAAAGTCATATTACGAGAATAATGTCATAACTTTACAAGAAAAAAAGTCGTAATATTACGAGAATAAAATCATAACTTTACGAGAAAAAAAATCGTAATATGAGAATAAAGTCATAACTTTAGAAGAAAGAAATTATAATATTACGAGAATAAAGTCATAAATATACAACAAAAAAGTCAGAAGTTTACGAGAAAAAAAGAAAATAACACGTAAAATTACTACTTTATAATATTATGACTTTATTCTCATAATATTACGACTTTTTTTCTCATAAACTTCCGAATGTTTTCTCGGAATATTATGCCTTCATTCTCAAAATCTCAGATTTATTTTCTTTCCTCATTGTGGCCCTAATACTCTGTTATACCGTCGTACCATAGACCTACAACAATGATAAATAAAAATGAAAATGTAAACAGTGGTTATTCATTTCCATTTTTAAAAATCCACAGTGAGCCACTGGAGAGGGGCTAAAGAGCCACAGGTTGCTGACCCCTGATCTAATTAATCCTGTATTGACACACAGGTGCTAGTGAGTGAATAGTATATACAATACAATGCAATTATTTATGACATGTTTTTTTTTTGTTGCTCTGGACATCTGATATTTCTGTTTTATTTGTTGGCATGAGTTTTACATAGGCTACCAGTATTGAGGGTGAGGTTGTTTTCCACTGTGTGATGATGGCCCACAGGGCTTTGTGCCATTAATCTGTGTTTGATGGCTGCCTCATTTTTTATTTTCATCTGAGAGATTGACATTGCAGATGAAATGGCCATTAGATAACCTGGAGTTTGTGTGGATAAGCTCCTACTGATACAGATATTTATGTTTCAAGGTATTTAAGGCGTGTGGACACTGTTATTTTGCTGCATTCTTTTTGGGTAAATTTTTAAAGGGATTAATTGGTACAAACCTTGTTGAGGTCCACGCACACCCCCACAGGTGTTTTCACTTATTCCGGTTGATTAGACCAGCTGCTCAGGTTGAAGGTAGGTGGACATGCTCACACAGTCCTAAGAAGACGTCTAGTAATTAGCCAGAATACATGAAGACACCTGTGTGGGTTAAGCAAGGAAATGCAGGGGTTTTAAGAAAAGATTATAGTACTTAGTGTGAGAAATCCAGAGCACTATAATTTGGATTTGGACTGACACTGTTGAAAGGTGTATATGCACATAGGGAGCTATATACTGTAAGTATTATTAGGCTTACACAGGAATTCCTTTCAGAGAGTAGCTAGTTATAAACTAATATGTTGTAGCAGTTCAGTTTTCAACATTTTCTATTCTTTATATTTGACACGCACCATTTGGTTACACCCACTACTACCATTTTATTTATTGCAGTATTTGTTGTCTGTTGCCATAGCAACATCTTGTTCTCAGCAAAGTCAAATGTCTAAAATATGTGACCTAGAAACGACCACATCTAGCCAGCTGTTTCGGATAACATTGATATGCAGGTTCCTCCCAACTTGCATACTTCATCAATAAAAGATGTCAAACAAAGACGTCTCGGTCTGGACTTTCCTGTCCATCTCCTAAACCAAGTTAGTAAAAAAAAAAGAGCTTGAAATTGAGGTTAAGCTCTGCTTTCTAAATGACTTGTGATTCCAGCGAGCAGTGGATAGCTCTGCCAATATCTTGATTCAGTGCTGTTCAAATAGTTTGCCAGAGGAAGTTGACGAACGCCAAATTTCACAGGATGGTTGTGTTTGCCGACTCTGCATGGATTACTGCTTTTTTTTCGCTTCTGCTTTGGTCTTTTTAAAGCAAACTCTGCCTCTGTTTTGCCTCTGAAGAGTGAGACAAATCAATTTTTGCTCTCTCATATGTTTTTCATTCTAAAATATGTGTGATTCATTTGATTGTAATCCCTCAAAACAATGCTTTTCTTCTGTGTCTCTTCAGCCCTCTTCACTTACCTCACTCTTTGGCATCCTAGGCTCCTTCGCTCAGTAAGGCCTGGTCACTCACTGGTAAGTCTGACCTAAAGTTGTTCTTCTCATGTTTTCCCATTGTTTGCTTGTCACAGAATAGTGAAAGTTAGTAATGATTAAATCGTGAACATTTGCGAACAGCCTAAAGCGCAAATATACATCCTGGAATCGAAAACATAACCCTATTGACTTATTTACTGTGTGACCTCTTGGCACAGTATGGCAAAATGTGATATCTCCCAGGAATGAGGTGAGAAGTCTGCATACGCACATTCATGGTATCTGTGAAATATTTCCACTCTAGAGAGGAACATATGGATGAGAACAGACAGAGATGGAGGAATGGGAGGAAATCAGGCTGCTGGCCTCAAATGGAGAAAGATGGAAGACACTGTTGGCTGCTAGCCTTTGCTCTATTTGTTTCCCTGCTTGTCTGTGTGTGTCCTTTGTCCAGAGGGGGTCTGTGGTAGGACCAGTGGCTGTTGAGATTTCAATCCTTCTGTTATTATCACACTTTTGTTTTACCGCCTAAAAACCCGTCATCCTCCAGTGGTAGGAAACATTTCAGTACCACTTTAAATTGAGGTTTGACACAGTCTTTTCCAAACAAAGACAGATCGCACAGTAAAAGCCTTCTACTGCTAACAGCCGGCGTGTCAGCCTGCTAGCTGTCGTTGGGACTCTGCTGTAGGGCATCAAGCCTTTTGCCAAGCGGTCAGGCCACACAGTCGACGCCACCGCTGAGAGCTCACGATGACTCACTCAGAGTTTACGCTGACAGTCCAACATCATTAATGTTTTTTGCAACAAATCAAAGAGTAACATGTGGTCGACAGTCTGTGTGGCGCTGTAGGTGGAGGATCTTTTGTCCCTTTTCCTTATGACGTCTTCTGTTCACAGCGAGGAACTTGATGAGAGAAAATATGAAAAACATCACATGGTGCATGTTTTATTATATTCTGCTGACATTCATTATGAGCAGATGTTAAAGCTGTTTGTTGCATTTTTAGTTTATGGTCAGTATTCTGCTTTCTTGATTTTATAGTTTGGGACACCAGATTCATTTTGGGACCTTTTTTTTATTAATCCAACGCAGTAGTATTAATATTCGTTAATTTGGATGAAAGACAAAATTCCCGTTGGAGTAATTTTCTGTTGACAGTGCCTGGAGGCGTATATTCATAAATCCATGATTGCAGCCAGCCACAGTATTAGTTCAGTAACAGATGAAGCAACACTATTCAGACAAAAGAGATACAAAATCATATTACTGATTATTAAGTTATCAATTTATGATTAAACAGGGCCAGTTACTCTCAGCAGCCAAGCAACACTGTCTGTGTGAGATCTCAAGGCTGCAGTTAATCACTGAATACAACTTGGATGACTTCTATTTTATTACGAATTAGAACAACAACGTAATTAAAATTTGCATGACAAGTAACCAACGTACTTATGTTTTAGCAGGTGTAAAAGGGAAATGGACTAGTAACACATCATCAGTCTGATAGAGCTAGGGCTGGGCGATATGGCCTAAAAATAATATTGTGATATTTTTAGGCAATATCATGATACACGACATATATCGCAGTGTTTTCAAATATCCTCTAAGCACTTCATAAATGCTCGACTTAACCCTTTGATGCATACAATCACACCAATATGATGATTCTTGTAGTCCCGTCAGTATATGTCTGCATTAAAACCTTCTTGTTTATATTCATTACTGGTTTCTGTTGGAACAATTTTAATCTTGCATGCAAAAAGGGGGAAATCACGAGTTAAATTTAACAAAACAGTATCCAACAGTATTCACTTTAACCAAATAGTTATCTGGCAATACAGGCTTTATATATTTGTGTGGGTGTCTGAGAGGGAGCCGGAGGGAGAGAAGGAAATGCCACAGCGAGTCTCATGCCGGCGGGGTGGCTTAAAAACATTACAATGCAATTTGTAGTCGATGTTTGCCGCGAAACATCGACTATATTCGATATATCGCCCATCCCTAGATAGAGCTAGAAAAAGCTTTTGTTGGTATATTTTGGGTTGGAATAAAATCTTGACTGAGAAGCTTTTCTTAGGACAGATTTTTGGTAATATTCAGTATAAGAGATGTTTTTGTAATTCAGTAAGTTATTTAGTTATCATTGTTTTAATATAAATACTTTTGCTATTCTTACCCAATCTTCTTCCTCAAAAGATGGTGTTTAAATGTTGTACTCTAACTCTTTGGTTTGATGACTTAACAGTGGCATAACTGTCTATAAACCAGCAGTATTCAGCACCTGACAACCATCTGGGACGAGACATATTTGCACCCAAACAGTTATGATGTATGGTGCAAATTTGGAAAAATGACTGAATGGGTTCTCTGTTGGAGAATGATGTAATTACAGGCACATATTATAGTTTGAAATAACTGTTTCTGACCATTACATACACAACACGGAAGAAAAACTGCTTATTATCTGCCTGACATCATATTTTCCATCCGTTTCATAAAGATGATAAAACATATAGAGTTCAGTTTGAGTAAATGGTCTCTGTGTTTTTGTGCACACCACAGACAGAGTGACTATTTGATTTAGAGTGCTTAAAGTGCTCCTTCATCTTCTGCACTGTGTTCACTGCAAAATGAATCACGTGTGAAGTGAATCAAAGAGTTTAAGCATTAAAGTATTTGATCAGTGCTCGTCCAAAGGAAACCCAGACAAATAGCTTGAATAATTCCACATGGCTAAAAAAAATATTTTTTTTTTTCAAATCATTAAACATTGGCTTCCACTCTTTAACTCTGCAACGCACCATTACTGGCCTACAGCACATATATCTATTGAAAGGAATTTTAATCATTGTTGATCCGTCCGTGTTGTTAGATATCAAATGGAAATGTCAGCTTAATGGGATATACAACCAGTGAGTTAAAGCATCGCAGATGTTGCTGCAGGGCTATTTTTGGAGACAGTTGTATTTGACTGGGAGTTCATATCAGGCTTTGGTTGGGTTCAGAGAGAGTTGAAAAGTTCTGAAAAAAAGCTTGGCTTTCTATTTCTCCCTCTAACCCATCATCTCTTTACCTCATTTTCTCCCTTGCACATCATCAGTTTACATTACATACCTTCACACATTCACGGATGAACCTGAGTGCTCCCTGTATTTTCAATTTGCTCGCCAAGTGGCAGTCAGGCGGTGGGTTTAGCAGCTTGGGAGGCCACCGCAAATCTCTCGCTCTGGGTTTATTTGCTGCACGCCACTATACATGAGCTGAGACACTGGTCCGTGGACGGAGGCAGATGTGTCCTCTGGTGGGTGGGTGGCTGTGTGGATGGATGCAATATGGAGCTTCCACTTATGGAAAACTCTCAGGATGCATTTCATGAGGATGTCAAAGGCTTTACGTGCTGTCAGAGCATGACAGACAGATGTGATGGAAACCTTGTGTATAGAAGAGCAAGAAGTGAGTGGGAATTATTAGGGAATCACAAAACTTTGTCTGATAGAAACACTAGATGTGGTGCTGTATTGTGGTGCGGTATTTTACAGTGTAATTTCATTTCAACATCTATTAAGATGGGATATGATTTTGCTCCTCTGAGTATGGTATGTCTTGTTTCATTGTTGTTAGTTAGCAGGATATCTCTAAACTTTCGACACGTGTTTATTTGTGTAGATTTGGATTTACATAGGTGCAAGTCCAGAAATATCTCAAAGCAATTGGACAGTACATTTTTGAACATTTCCAATAATTGTTCATGAATTACTTACTTATGAGAATGAAAAAAAAAGAATAAATGGTGTCCTGAAGTGAAAGGTGGCCAGCTCTGTGCATTGTTGCCGTGGACATTGTGCTGTATTGTCTGTGGAAACATTTACCAAAGTCAAATAAAGGGATGTATTCTTCACATATTGGTTGCTGGTATCAGTGGTCACAGCCTAACAAAACTCCGTTCCTCTTAGCTCCTCTGACGGGACACCCTGTTGAGTGTTCACAGTTTGCAGCCATGGACGGACAGCGATGTTTGTTTGAACTTCTTTTTGGTTGAAGAGCTGAGCACATGGCTGCCACTTGGGGGAGATCTCTTATGAAAACAAACAAAAATATTCAAATCTATGGCCACATTTTTGCAGGTATTATTTTTAGCTGTGCACACAGAGCACCGAAAACAGAACAAACCCAGGGAGGTCTGACTGGAAAGATGAAACACAAATATTTCATCCTGGAAGGAGAATCAGATCTCAGCTTGACTTTTGAACTTTTGGGCATTAGTCTAATGTTTATATGAAGATCAACCACGATCACTGAGTTTGACTTGGCCTGTTAATTGAGTCATACAAATAATCCTATAATTTTCATATTCAAGATGTGTTGCTAATTTCTTGTTACAACTAAACATAATGCGTATTTGAAATACGTGCACAGCTTTCATAGCCAATTTCAAAATTTTGGCATACAAACACACAGTCTGTCAGATGGTTTAAGTCATTGGCTTTGTCACATTCTCACAAGTTCCACTGCTGGTAACTGGTTTGTTTGAGGCAACGGTTGTAAATCTTCAGTGTTTGTCAACCACATGAGACGGTCCAATTTGTATAGAAAGTGACGCAAGTTAAGAGACTTCAGCGTCACACTTAAAGCACAATGACCACACCACATTTTTCATTATTTACCCAACACCATTCTAAATACAGGTCCCTTTTACTTAGTTTACATGCTGTAACTGTTGAAGTGCGGTGTGACGTACCTGCGCTTTGTGATTGTTACAGAAATACTATTAAAAATGAATTAGCCCTCACTCTCTGTACTTATTGTTCCTTTCTTGGAGCAGAGCGTGGCATTTTTACCTATGCAAGATTTGGCTTCTAGAAGAATTTAAAAAGAAATCTGAGTTACAAAAGTAATATACATTTTTAATTTAATTTATTGTTTGCTGCTACAAAACATTTGAAACATGTAGTATATGTTTCTTTTGATGTCAGACCTTCCACTAACAGCTGTCTCAAATCAGATCTATTATAATTTACAGCAAGAAAAGTGAATTTGGGGCAATTAAAAAGAAAAAAGAAAAATAAATAATCATGAAATTTAAGTAGGCTAGATGTAAGAGTAGCAGTTTTTGGAAGAAGGTTGAGGCCTTTCTGTCTATATTCTCTATGTAATTTTCAATTGATTTAGGATTAAAGATAATTGAAATTTCATGTGCAAAAACATATGTTTTTCCTCTGACTGACCTTCTGTTGTAAAGGTCGTTGAGGTGCTCGGCTGAAACCATGGCAACCAGTGACCTGGCAGATCCATACATTGTGAATTATGTTTACAATTCAGCTCATAGGTCCCGTGAACTGCGTCTAGCGCTGGCATTTTTGGGAATGGGAATGTTGGGTTTCACCTAGGAGAGGGACAGAAACGCAACCTTAAAGAAGGGCAGAGGGAGACTTTTAAGGGTTACAATTTACAACATCTTTCTTATTTGTTGTTTACTTAGTGTGAATGCTCTGGAGCAAGAGAAGAAAAGAAGAATGAGAAAGAAAAGAGGTGAAAAAGGGAGCAGGGGGTCAGTGGTCTGTCTCCTCTGAGGAGACTGGCGGCTTGGCCTTTATACATTTAACTACTTATTGTTCTCAAGCTAAGCACAGACAAGCACATACCAGCTTCATGCAGCAAGCCAGCTGTTCTTTCGTAATAGCTGAAAGCAGCTTACCTAAAGTAATGGCTGTGCCTGATCAATACAAATGAGATGTGGTGACACATATTATTTTCTGTTTCAAGATGAGTAGAAAAGTGGTTGTTGATACAAAACTGTAACATTTCGTTGCGGGCTTTCAGCCATCCTGTATCTATCAGCACTAATGGACAGGCAAAACAGTATCAGAGATGCACCGATCCAACTTTTTCAATACAGATACTGATACCTGGACTTCGGTTACCTGGGTGTGGGTCAATACCGAGTCCCAATCCGATACCAGTGTTTAATTAATAAGCTGTATGCCTCACTGTGTGGAAGTGACTGGGATCGTTCTTTTATGTGTAACTACATCAGGCTTGACTTAAACATTGCTTTACTCACTTTAAAAAAAAAAAAAGAAGATACATAGATATACATTTACTGAATTGTTATTTATTATTAAAATAATAAATTATACACCAGCAACTTAAAATAAAGTAAAACATTTTCAAAATGAACAGGAATTACAAGTGTAAACCTTTTTAATACAGCAACAAATTAGTCAAAACTGAAACAGGAATTAGGATTCCAGTATATAATGTATATAGTATTTGGACATCGAATTTAATTGGTCAGCCCCATTGTCAACGATATCCGATCCAGCTATTTGAGTCAGTATCGGCCCAAATTATTATGAGGTACAGTATAGTCTTCTGTGGATGAAAGTGAGCACAACGAGTTAGCACTCCGTTCAACTTTGTTTATTCCAGAGTACCATAGTTGATTCCTCTTTATTTAGTAATGCTGTTTTGAGAAAACTTAAATAGTTTGTCAGAGATTGTTTCAATATTTACAGCAGTAGAGAGAGACTTCACTCCACATAAATGTTTTTGTTTGTTTTGCTCTGTATGTACTTACTATATTATTCATTTTAATGAAAATATTTTATTCATGGGCTGCAATGTTTCAGTCTGACCACAAGAGGGCAGCATTACGCAACGCTCTGTATGGAAGGGAGGGGTTCTCTCTCTCTCTCTCCCTCTCCCTTTCCCTCTCCCTCTCTCTCTCTCTCTCTCTCTCATATTCATCAGCATCACAGGTAGCTATGATGCTTTTTTTTGTTTTTCAAGCTTAAGACTTCAAATCAGGCCACATTGAATGCAAACACATTGAAGAGAATTCATAACAACGTTACATCGGCTCAAAAAGAATTCAGGCTTTAAAAGTCTTCAAACCACAAAGTGAGCGCAACAAATTAAATGTTATACCCCTGCACATATCATGTGCATTTAGGCCTTTACAAACGGTTATACACAACATGCTCTTTTATTTGACCGTGGCTTCCCCCTGAATTTGTCTTGGTTTTGCATCATTTGTGTCGTGTTCCTGGCTTCATCTACATCCGATCACGCACCGGAGCCATACAGCCCCAGGTGCAGCTCTTGTTAATGTGACAGCAATGATGCACCACTAACTACATCATTACTTACCTGATAACCTGTTTAGGAGCTTGGAGAAATGCTGGTTCATGGTTGTTTGACTGTGAGGCCACAGTTCAATAAGGGCCACATCACTACTGAACCAATGGAAACAATTTTGTAGACTGGACATTACTTAAAAAGGAAATAACATGGATGGGTAAATGTTTTTTTTGTAACAACAGGGCTCAGGAGGGCTTAAAATACTCAAAGGTCATGCTTCCTGTGTATGGCCTAGAATATCTTGGTAGGCTGACAACCAGGAAATTACAACTGATACACGGAAATTCAAGTAACATAGTCAGATTCAATCTGAAGCACTGCTATTCATCCAAAATGGGGCTTAATTCGACAGGAAATATAAAAGAAGAGAATACAAACAGAGAAAGCAGCTCCTCTCATCTTGCCTCCACTTTTTCACTTGGATAATAAGTATTATTTTGCAATTCACAGAATTATTGATCACGCCTTCATTAGAGTTCTTCAACTTGGCTTCAGCTCTACTTTGCTGATGAGAATGATGAGATATTATATTATTGAAATTCCCTGCTACTGCACCACAGTAACGGTGAACCTCCCAGTGCTAATGAGGCCTGTGATATGTGATAAGGTGCGGAGTAAAGCTTTCAGCCTAAATGGGAAAGTGTTTGTTTGGCAGCAGCTGTGTAGCAGCTGCTCTGCCCACACAAATACACACAATCATAAGCCCTTCACTGTAAAGCACAATACACACATGCAAACACTTACACAAGTGTATCTATTTACTATACATAAATACACTATCTAAAGTCTCTTTTTGTTTGTAGATGTGCCTCTCTGTTTAATTAACACAAACACACACACAGACACACAGACAGAGATAGAGACAAGATCAAACCACACACTCCAGCTTTGTGGGGATTCGAAGGGCGATCAGGCGATCTGAGGCCCAGTAAAGCTTTTAGGTCCGCACCATTAGCTCCCTTTTAGTGGCCAAAAGGGTTTCCATCTACTTAGCCACGTTTTGATTCTCAGGCTTTGACTTAACAAACAAGGACTCGCCCTGTCAGCTTGTTGCGTCCCAAAGGAGGAGTGTCACAGTGAGCTGAGTTTCAGTGTGACTGGTAGAGATGAAACTGTTCAGTTCAACTGTTAAGGCCTCAGTTAACCTATACATCTCTACAGCTATATTATCAAGCTTACATGACCAGGGGCTTTCTTTTTCTTTTTCATTTTTCATTTTTTAGATGTTATACTTAAGTTTTTTGATTCATATTTAGTCATTTCCAGTCAGCAAAGTTATATTATATTATATTATATTATATTATATTTAGGGCTGTCAATGAATTAAAATATTTAATCGCATGATTTTCCATAGTTAATCACGATTGATTGCAAATTAAACACACATTTTTTAACTGTTCAAAATTTACCTTAAAAAGAGATTTGTCAAGTATTTAATACTCTTTTTAACAACACAAAACAATTACAAATATTGTCCAGAAACCCTCACAGGTACTGCGTTTAGCATAAAGAACATGCTCAAATCATAAAAAATTGCAAACTGAAGCCCAACAGGCAACAACAGCTGTCAGTGTGTCAGTGTGCTGCTTGACTATGACTTGCCCCAAACTGCATGTGATTATCATAAAGTGGGCATGTCTGTAAAGGGGAGACTCGTGGGTACCCATAGAACCCATTTTCATTCACATATCTTGAGGTCAGAGGTCAAGGGACCCCTTTGAAAATGGTCATGGCAGTTTTTCCTCGCCAAAATTTAGTGTAAGTTTGGAGCGTTATTTAGCCTCCTTTGCAACAAGCTAGTATGACATGTTTGGTGGATTCCAATAGATCCCTTAGGTTTTCTGGTTTCAAATTATACCAGCCTCTTCACTCTAGCTTTAAAAATGATCTTGCTACAACCTACAAAAACGCAAGTTGATGCGTTAAAGAAATTAGCGGTGTTAACGCGTTATCATCTATTGACTTTTGACAGCCCTAATTATATTACCGGTATGTTATTTTACACTGTAAGCCCCTCATACAAAGAATACTCCCTTACTGCTGGTGACTCATCAATGTCTTATTTAATGAGTCATTTCATGACGCATGTGAAATCTAAGGAACAATACTATTGTAATTCATTCTTTGCATTCAAACAAACATCATGTACAGTACAGCGTGGTGAAAATGAATGAATGAATGCTTTTTGAAAAAGCATTCAAAAGTCAATGAAGGCTACGCAGCTTTTAGTTTCATCATTTATATAATTATTACAAATATTGCAGCATTCCTGCCTTATAATAATGTAACAACTAGTCAACATTTGTACACATTTATTTATTTTAAAGATGTTTTAATGATAATTAAGATGTTACATAAAATTAAAATCTTAGGAAAGAGACTAGCCTAATGATAACTTTTGTTTTTATGTATATTTCTATTATATCAACAGATCAAAATGTTGATTCACTCAGTAAGTAAATAAAAAAACTAATTTAATTAATGTAAGTTTAAATTGACTGTAAGTATACATACATACTTAAACACATACAAACATCAGTTTGCTGGGGGCGTCTTATGTTTTCCAGAGCAGCTGCACTGGGACTCATTTAGATTGGAAGTAGGAAATACAGACTTCCGACTTGCAATGGATTGCAGCATAAGAGCTTTTATATTACAGTAACAAAAATGAGAGAACAGAACAATCAATATGCTCCTCACTTGTCGACATCGCTTTATTTCCTCTGCTGCTCATTATGTTAAAATTACAACAACTTACTCTACTGCAGCCTTCTTTGGCAGAGAAACATGCAAATGGCCAAACTTAGTCAACCAACCAACCAACTCCAGCACCAAACTCAAAGAAGACAACTTTATATTACAATGAAAAACATTCTGTGTTTTCAAAAACATGTTTACCGACTAACAATCTAATTAATATACCACAGATCTCACAGCACAGACATTTCATTTGATATAATCATCATCATTTTAGCCAAAAAAACAGTCACGTCTCATTCTTTTATTTTGGCCTACAACATGCATGAAATCCACGGTCATTTCATTCATTTTTCACCACACAGTATCAAATTGTGTTTCTATCATCAAATAACTCTTTATGAATTTTGACGTTAAGTAACCTAGTAATTAGACTGACCTGGATCAAAACACAACATCCTACCATTGTTGACTATACAACAGTGTTTCATGATATAATCTCATTATAACACAGCTCTTTTAACCAATTTTAGGTTTGACTCCCAGACACAGACCCAGCTCATTTCTCTGGATCTTTCCGTCCTTGTTGACATCGCAGTGACGCAGCAGAACGCCTCGCAGCTTGTCCAGCTCCTGACTCGTGAGGTTGGGCTGCAGAGGACAGAAGAGAGAGGAAGGGAGTGGAAAGGCATTATACTTATAGCTAGTAATCAATATGCCAGCGTTTAGACAGGTCGATGCTCATCGCACTCAATTAGTATCTCTTCCAAAGAATATCATCTCTTTGAATTGACAGTTTCACTGTCGGCTCAAAACTATTTCCTCTTAAAAATCTACTTTTAACAAAGTAAAGAATTTTAAATAAATGAATTCAGTTTGATTTGCGTCACATTGTGTGCACCGCAGGTCTTCAAGCATTTATAATTCTGTTTTTCAGTCACAAATATTTTGAGTTGATGTAGCTGTATAGGGAGTTGTAGGGCTGCAACTTACAATTATTTTCATTATTGATGGATTATTTTGCTGACAATCTTCTTGATTAATAAACTACTTGTCAAAAAATGTCAAATATCAAAAAAATAATGGAAAATGTCCATTATGATTTCCCAGTAGGTAGTCAGTGTTACACGGTGTTCGGGCACACACTGATTACATTACCGCCCCCACAGTCGTTTTGCTTTTTTAACAGAAATAAAACCCATTTAGTTAATTTTCGTGTATCACCGCCATGTTATCAATATGCAGTCGGACGACGGACGCTACAAACTAAAAGTGAAAGTGTCTGCTCAGTATGGAGCCTCAGCATAGAGTAGCAGGTGTCATATTTCACACACACACGGGACAAGAGAGAGTTGACAGACAAGGCGATGGCGGAGGATTTGGTGTCGAAGCGAAAAGCAAAAGTGCCCATTTGGCAATATTTCAGATTTAAACCCAATGTTATAAAGGAACCATCACGTTAATGAGGCAATCTCCATGAGGAGGACGGAGCGGTCACAGCCAGTGTGCGCGGTGGAGCAGCGCCGGGTGGAAACCGCAGTGAAAGTGGACCGGAGAGGCCAGACACACAGCCACCCGACATTAAAGATCAAAGTAAGCGCGCTACACATATTGACCGTCATCTTTTCTTGTAAAATGTCTGGTGTAATTGATAACACCGGTGTTGACACAAGTTTATTAACCGGTGGAAATTTCCTCACCGTCACATCCCTAACCGAAATGTGTCTGTTATTTATTTCTATTGTGGATGATTTTGGCAGCTACCCAAAAAGTATTGAGGTTTTATAGCAAGCCCTATGTGTGCATGAAACGGAGAAGGAATATGATCAGTAATATGTGGTAGATAATATATGCAGTATAACTGTACATTACAACGTTGTACATTTTTGTTAAACAATACTCTAATATCCAAATGTCAGAAAGCGTGTTTGCAAAATTCAGCAGCATAGTGTCTTACCCTGACAAGGCCCATCATGTCTTTAACAAAGCCGTCCACCTCAGCACCCTCCAGCGCTCCCGTCTTACTCTGGACAGGAAAGAAAGAGACAGAAAGAACAGAAGAAAAAAGAGAAAAGACAGGAGGAGTATGGATTACTTCATCTTATTCACATCCCACTCACATTATTCAGTCACATTAGTCGTTCTTTTCTGTGCTTGTTCCTTTGGTTTATTGTGGGGTTGGAACAATTTCCAGCATGCAATTAGGGTAGCTACAGTAAGCACCCTGTTAATCATATAACTGCTCACATTAATTGTATTTGAAATATAATGCTTCTGACCCGCCTTCTCACTGCAGTAATGCAAACACTTTTGCTTGATAGCAGTTTCAAATGGGGCCAAATGAGACATCAGTCTCTTACCATGAGACCAAGGCCCTTTAAAGCTGAAATGTGTGACTTTCTGCTCATTTTCACCCTCTCCAGGATCAAGAGATGTCATGTGAAAGCCTGCTGTTAACTTAAAGAGCAAAACTTTAAAAAAGACGCCACTTGCTGTGTTGTTACTTGAAGTGTTTTATAGATTCAGCCATGTAGTGAATGAGTGACTGGTAGCCACAGGACACTTCTCACAAAGCTTCTCTGAACATTAACCTAAGTGCAGGCAGAATAAAAAGGTTCCACACAAGCCATTTAGTACATGCACTACCTGACCAGACAGACGAGGTCATAAACATGATTTTAGAGAATAGGGGAAGCTTATCAGTAACTCCTGATTGGAATTATTGACTCCTATCTGAAGCTGCACTGTGAATGAGTCTAGCAGAGTTAACTCACCATCACAGAGTGACTTGACAGCATAATGGGTGCTTAATTTTTTATTATGTCTCATTACAGAGGTAAGGGAGCTAATTGGATTTATTGTTGCTGTACCAGGTCCTCTTCTGCACACCCCCACAC
Organism: Sebastes umbrosus; assembly: GCF_015220745.1. NCBI lineage: Eukaryota > Metazoa > Chordata > Actinopteri > Perciformes > Sebastidae > Sebastes > Sebastes umbrosus. The sequence continues at coordinate 21,814,191 of NC_051279.1, forward strand.
ATTATGCACATTTGAGTGTGTTAATTGAAGATGGAAAATGTTTAGTGGAGTTGAAGCCTGTCTTGACTGGAAAGCCGCCATCACAAGAATGAAGAATTACTCCCCTTGAGCTATGAGTCCTTTGATAAGACTGTAATACACTTAGCTACTGGGCGGCTTTGGTGGCACAGGGGGCTGCTTCGCCCATGGGTGACTCTAAAGGAAGATGTTGAGAGTGATTTTTCGCTGTCCTCGTCATAGAATTTCCTACAGGCTAGCTGACGATTCAAACCTGCAACCTTTTGGTCAGAAGCCTGCTATGTCACGTTCTCACATAGGAAATTATGAAATAGTAGTCATCATCTGTGTCCAACCCCGTGTTTTATTATACTTACAACATCATAATGGTTAAAGATCTTCTCAAAGTCTCTCTTTCGCTCGTCTTTACTGCAGGCCTTGGGAAACGAAGAGAGGAGTTGTTAAATATAATATGGGAGGAGAAAAATTTGATAAAAAATAACTGAACATAACTTATTTAATGTTTTCATCTGCCATAAATATACACTTACATCCATTTCGAACTGGAGCAGGAAATTCTCCTCTAAAGCCAAGATCCTAATTGAGGAAGAAATTCATGTTTTATGAGATTCGAGTTATCAAAGAGAAAGATGTTCCTCGTGGTGGAATTGTCAACATTTCTTTATAATTGTTTTTTGTTGTTGTTGTAATCAAAGTACTGTAACAGTCAGAGTTTAGTAATGTGTTCCTACTGTAATACCGGAGTAGCGGTGTAGAAATCTCCATTCAGTTGATGTCAGCTCTGTAAGGCTGCATTCACACCAGATCAGGCGTGGCGACGATTTGCCGCAGGGTTGTGCGGCGGTATGGGAGAGTCACTTAATGGCCCATTGACTGCATTATGATTAACGTCTTTTCTTCCATCATAATTGACCACCGCAGCGTGTCGTCGATTGCGTTTTTTCGGCTCCCCCTGTGGCTGCCGCAGCCCAAACGCACTACCCTCATTCAACGTGAAGGGGAGGACTTGCGTTTTCGCCACACGGCCGGATATGGTGTGAATGCATCCTAAGGTAGCTAGCTATCCCGGGGCATGCTACTTGATCTCTCCACCTACACCAACACCATTACACTGCAAGCTCAAACATAACCCATCTAGCATTTTAACATCAGTCTCATACATATTAACTTTTTCTCAAAATGCAAACTGGCTAACCAAAGCAGTACTTTTTGAGATGTTAGCATTTGGTAAAATGTGATCAAATCTCTCTTTTATGGCTATCCAACCGTCTGACAATTGTGTGTGCTTGAAAAGTACCTGGCCAAGTCGTTCAAATCCAAACAGCCATCCTTATTTTTGTCAAAGATTTTCATCTGCAAGAAAAAGAGTCGATAGACTGAGCATGAAAGCATGAAAAGAAGTTCAGCGACTGTGAATTGATCTGTCTGTACTGTTGCTGGTTATTTCCTCAGAACACCTGTGACACTGAGCGTGAACCAATCTCTTCCAAATTGATAGCAATAGGCTATCTGAGACCCTGGGTTTCAACAGAAGTAACTCAGGCAGACCGCCTTCTGTGTCACAGTCTTCTGACGGATGCAGCAGCACAGAAAATCTCCAGAAAATATCACAATCCCCTCTGAGCAATATTTTAATTAGGCAGAATAGCTGATTGCAGCCTCTTAAATCTTTTCAGTGAAAATAAACATGTCAAAATGTTTTTGAGGACAGCTGAAAATTGCAGTATTTGACTGTTAATCCCCCAAGCTCTACACAACCACTACATACAGTAGATGCAACAGAGCCTCCTGCCCACATTCAGCCACAGTAGAGTGACCAATTAATCCAGTTGCACACTGAGTAAAGAAAGGAAAAGGTTTAGCATAAACGTATCTGTCGACATGAACTGATTGCAAGTCATTTCGCCATTATTACACCTGACTAAAAACACCCAAAGGCTGCCTCTAACTGTTTTAAAGCTAGACAAAGTAGAGGCTTTTACTCTGGAGTGTGAGTTTGTGTGTGTGTGTGTGTGTGCGAGGGAATTGTATTACTACCATTGTGTCTGTGTACTCCTCCAGTTTATCAGATGACACTTCCTTCTGATGCTTGTTGAACAGATCTTTCAGGAAAGCCTAGTAAGAACAAAAGATCATCACATAATCAGACAACAAAACAACCAAATCCAGTTATACCCACTTACACTCAATTCTCTAACACATTCTACCAAACAAAGGATACATTCATTATAATGTAGTGAGGAAGAGGGCCAACATCTCAGCGTATGACAGAACAGGAAATAGTGGCTGAGGGTTACAGTCATTTTCTGCCAATGCCACCGCTGAAGGTTGTTCCTCAAACAGAGAAGAGATGTGTAATTGGTCTTCTGTGGTGCGTTTGTGCTGACAATCTTACCTTGAGCTCTCGAGCGGATATGTAGCCGCTGCAGTCAACATCGTACTTCCTCCATATCTACAGTGGGTAGGAAAGGGCAAATCAGCAAATGTTTACATGCAATATACAGTGAACTAGTTGGAATACAGCTACCTTAAAATGACATTAAAAAGTGTCGTCATAGCTAGTGGTGTTATTCTGTTGTGTTTTTAATGCAACATTCACAATGAGAACTATAATTCACTGTTGATGTATCACACTCAATTAGATGCAAAGTAGATAGATATAATCTAGGTGGTTGAAACCAGCTTGTAATTCATCAAAGTTAAAAAGGGCCGCAATGAGTATTATCAGCACTACTTGATTATACTTCAATGTTCAAACCAGTTGGTTAGAATTTATAGTTCTGAGGTTGTTGGAAGACTTCCTCATACTTTGCATGTGTTGCAACTCTTTAGTTTGAAAATGTACCAATCTGGTGCTCTGCCTCAGAGAGTTTTCATTTACATATCTTCAGGTCAGAAAAAGACCATGCCGGATTTTTCTCGCCAAAATTTTGCGTAACTTTGGAGCGTTATTTAGCGTTCTAGTCCAGACTTGCTGGCATGATATGATTGGTACCAGTCGATCCCCTAGGTTTTTCCAGTTTCATATGATTCCAGTATCTTCACTCTAGCTATAACACTGAGCCCACTACAACCTCTGAAAGACAGAATAGCGGCCGTCGGATTGTTAAGATGTTAATAGTTTTAATGATAAGAGATCAATACTTGACGTCCATGTATCAATACAATATTGCGCAAAATATCGCAATTCTATGTTATATCGATTTTTTCCCCCCTACCCTTACAAACCACGCAGTATATGGCCTATGTCTATGTACACAATAAGCAGTCCTATAAAAATAATTCACTGGTGACGACACTCACTCACTTCATGTATCATGTCTTGGACCTCTGGCCCATCAGGATACCTCAGCAGTTTTTGTGGTTTTAATGTTAGTCTGTACTGGTCTTATAACCTTTCATTGACACATTGCAGTTGACATATTCCTAATCGGTAAAATTTGCGGTTGATGGGGCTCGCGTCATGTTGTCTTGTCGCATCCCATAATGGTGTTTGGTTTAGTCTGTGACCTTACCTTCATGAAGTCAACACTGTTGTCCAGAGGAGCTTCTCTGTGGAAAATTAACAGGAAGTTCTCATCCTCAGGGAGGATCATATTGGCCAACTGGAAAACAGGGCAGAGCAGAGAACAGAGATTGGATAATGACAGTCTAGAGAGTAACCGTTGCCACCAAGTTTACAGCCGTCACACATACAAACTCCAGAACAGTTCAGTGAAATCCGACCTGGTCTTGTAATTTTTAAATGAAACTATGAATGAAACTATTGATAGTGAAGTTTGTGTATTATCCTGATAAGATGGGACACTGTATATAGAAAGAGACTTTTTATTTCCATCCACATTTATTGTATTTAGGTGGCAGCAGAAGTCTCAGCTGCCCACATCTCATAGCCTCTGCAAACTGAAGCGATCTGCACGGTTACATAGGACATGATTTATTGTCATTGGGATGACCAACGCTACACCAGCTCCTCCTGGCTCCCCGCCAGTTCATGTTGCTCCTCTCTAGACTGTTCTCCTTCAGCAGTATCAGCCCTCCATTAGCAGATTAAACCGTCCCCCATCATCAATCTAATTATAATACAAGATCATACTGCAGCCATTTGGTTCACAAAGATGTACAGTAGAACCACTCAGTCCAACAAGCGCAATGCACCAACAGTGATGCTAGCCCTGTTAGAGCTGTTCAGGAAAGAAATGCATCAGACAACAAGTCTGTTGAAGCAATAATATGAAATAAGGCTAATTCATTATCTACTTACAAAATTTTATAGAAATCGCAATATGGCCTGCCTGTAATTTTCAAATCGCAGTATTTGTTAAAATCACAATATTTGTTAAAGGTGAAATGTGTGTCAAAATACCATTTTAAATCAAGCATGAATAACTTTCTACAGACTTAAGAAAACATCTTTGTTTGGTAGATACCTGCAAAAATCACACAGTAATTATTTTAATGTTTTTCAATGAAAATGAGAATAATGATGTGAAATTGATCATTCCCTCTAATATTGCAAATCATATCGCAATTGCAATGTTAGTCAAAAATAATTGCAATTAGATGCATAAAGAACAGTTGGCAATTGCTTGCAATAAATCTTGGGATTCAGCAATATACAAATACAAAAAGTGCAACTTTGTAATCAGAATACAGTTTACACAAAGTAGCACACAGTACCTCCTGTAGTGTTGCCTTAATAATGTAAGAAGACGGCACACACCAGCAGAGTGTGTTCAGACTGTATAGAGTTCTATGGATGGAATTGAAGCGATGGATGTCGGGTTGAAACCCTCATTTCATCGAGCATCCACTCACTGAAGTGTCTCTGAGTAAAACAGAGTCCCTGCCAGTAACAGCATTTCATGCAATCACGCTAGATACTATCGGTTTCTGATTAACTTCCTTCCTTATGCTAATTGTAGAGCAGAGGTGACAGAATAAGAGGAAATAGCATTACAAATAATTTAGAAGTCAAAAACTAGTCAGTAGAGACACATGTAGTGTATCTACTCTACATGAGCCTATAGGCTTACTGTTAGCGTTAGGGATATACTGATCTCATTCACTGGATCAGTTCCAATACTGACCTCAGTAAGTGGATTGGGTATTGACCAGATATGACCAATCCACACTAAATACAGTACTGAACAGTATATATTGTATGCAGTTTCTTTGTCAATGTCATTTAGAATGATTCTGCTGTCAGCTACATTCATTAAGTCACATAACAACATACGTAAATGTCCCAATGAGTTCCAAACAGTGAGGTAGGTATACAGATTTTACATTTGGAGAAAAAGACAGTACGGGTATCAAATCGGGAAAGATAAAGTCAGATGGTTGCATCCCTCGTCGACAGGGCGTGTCTCCACAAAGTGGTTTGACCACACTGTTCTTACATCTGCCACTGTAAATCAGTGCAGTGGCATGTATTGATTTTATTTTCAGCTTTACTGTATGAGGAAAAGTCAAAGCGTTTGGGGTCTGTCGGTGAAATGCATTAAGGTGATTGGCCTAACGAATGGGTGTAAATTTCGTTTTCAGAATAAAAGAAAAAGCACCCCATTGCTCTGATGAAGCACTGCTGCTGTGCCAAGAGCTGCATCGATTACTCCGAGTGGAGACCGAGAAAGCAATGTCATCAAAACATGGCTTTAAATTTCTGGGAAACAGTCGCAGCCTGTTAAATGTCAGTCGAGTTTGATTTAATTAAAAAGTCATTTGAGAATCAACCTTAATTAATTACAAACAACATACCAAAAGGATCATTAGGTTCTTTCCCATTTAGAAGAATTATTTTACCTATTCAGATTAGATTTGTGTTGCAGTAATATAATGCATACTGTGTGTATATACAGTAGATTGTTAGGTATTTCATTTTGGTTTGAGTGCTGCTCTCCTGTGGCTGTCTCGTACAGTAGCATGACCTTCGGCGGTCCCGGAAATTAGTTTCCATTCTTGAATATGGTACGAGCTGCTCCATCATTGTTATGAATACATGAGATAAATAAAAGATGAAGAGGAGAAGCAGCGGAAGAAGAGGGGAGGGGTGAGTAGAATAGATGAGTTTGAGAGGGAGGGGACGGAGAAGAGGAAGATGGATGTAGAATAAAGAGGAAGTTCGAGTGAGGTTTTCAATGTGCAGATAATGACAGAGAGAAAGAGAGAGAATTGGTTCTGTGAGGGAGTTGATGTAGTACGATGCTGGATGTTGCCAAACTGCTTAATTTCATATGGCAGTCACTCTATATGAACCATGAACATGAAGGATCATTTTATAAATACTTCACCTTTATTCACTATAAAGTACCCTGCCTTAAGTCTGAAGGAAATAGCTGTCAAGTGAATGAGGGAGCGATTTTAGACACAGAAATTGTATAGTACCTCCTGAATCTGTAGTTTTCCATCAGCAGTGACATCATAGGCGGACATAAACCTTTTCTTCAGCCTCTGGAGACCTTCTTCAGTCACTTGCTCCTGCAGAGACACCGTAGTTTAAAATACAACATTGATTTTCTTGTCCAAAAGCCATCATTAAACTGGACACAGATATGATGGTGATGCAGTATATGACGGGGCAAAATGCAATGGTATATATTGAAAAAAGGACTTGATATATTTTACACTGATTCATTTTAAATCATATATTTGAAAATCTTAGACAAGAATGATATTGAAGGACTGACTGAGTCACACTTATTTTAAGCAATGTCACCATGGATACTCCTTTTGATCTACCATTTTTTTTCTCTCAAGGTTCGCTATCTCAACCCGAGGCTTGTGTGGTTTGTAAAGCGTTTATGTAGCTCACTCTACTTGTCCTTGATCTAGCGGTCTTTATAATATGCAGAACAAAGATGTATGGTGCTTTACACCACAAATGTTTGTCTCCATGACTTTGCATCCAAGACAAGATACAAGATATTTCTAATACACTGTGTCATGAGTGAAATATATGAAACCTAATTAACCTTTCCCATCAATCAACCCCACGGTGCTAAAGATAATGAACAGTCAGGAAGTACGCTCACTCATGGAACGTGATGCACCTCAGGATATGGAGTATGAATTTATTCTAGCAGATTAGAACTAAGTATAAATTGAGATAAAAAAAAAGCTGCAAAGAAAAGTTTGTTGCATGCTTCTCTGAGTTAAAAAACACATTTCCTTTTCCTGTTTAGACCAAGTTCTTTCTCACCCAGAGCTCTGACAAAAAAGCTTGAAGCAATTGAAGGCGAGAATATATTCAACCGTTGAAGTTATTTTAAGACATATTTAGCAGCTAATCTGTCTCACTTTTTGCATCACTGTATTGTAACTATAGAAACCTGTGGATCTATGGCGTTGGAGTCTGAATCATCGTTTCATGCAGTGCAGAGCACACAGTCTGCAGACTAGCAGGTGCCACATCCTTGCTCATTATCCATCTTCAGCATCAGCTTCATATCAAACACTCTTGTTTGGCGCCGGATAGTAATCTCCTGTTGCTAAGCACAAGTTTTTTAAAGCACACTATTGACACTATGGTGTCAGGTTTTTACTGCTATATCAAACTTACAGTGTATCACATGCAAATTCATTGTGAGCAATTCATTGAAAATGTGTTAATTCATGTAGGAATAATCTGCTTAATTACTGGATATTTTGCACTATACTAGAGGAAATAAAAATACACAAAGACACCATGTGGTTATTGTCAACCAATGGCTGAATAGAATATAATAGAATGAGAAACACACACCAGTACATGTCCTGGGGGCATTTATGATGGGAAGCAAACATCAGAGAGACAAAGTGACATGTGGTCGGTGGTCTGTTTGTTTTAGTACAACCCCATTAGTGTCCGAGGGCGTCCAATCACACTCGCAAACACACAGTGGAACATATACTGATAGTTGTACGCCCATTCGATTTTTCCATTATAACTGGTCAGGAACTTTTCCTCTGACAGTAAGCAGAGCTTTTTAATTGCGTTGTGTCTTACATCGTTACAGCCACCCCACCCATCCAGATTACCGCATAGAGGGTCAGCAGCCCACACAGCAGAGATCACAAGTGCTGCAAAAGACAAAGTCAAACGTATTTCCTAGAAGCTGATTAAAGATTTATGTTGACAAATGGTGTCTTGTATTAAATAGTTAACATGAGAAAATGAATTACAATTGTATTCAGAACATTGAATTTAATGGCAAATTTTGATATAAATAGATTGTACTTGTAGAAATTGTGCAGTAAAATAAATAACATAAGATACACTTAAAAATATAGCATCTGTATGCCTTAATTAACAAGATCCATCTTATTTTGAAAACAGTAATGATGAATATTGTTATACATGGCGTGCATGCGTTCGTTCTGCAGCATAGCATCAAGCAGTTATTTGAGCTACTATTGCCTTTTCCATCAGCTTGAACCAGTCTGGCCATTTTCCTCTGACCTCTGCCATCAACAAGGCATTTTGGACCCAGAGAACTGCCGCTCACTGGATATTTCCTCTTTCTCGGACCATTTACTGTAAACTCTTGAGATGGTTGTGCATGAAAATCCCAGTAGATCAGCAGTTTCTGAAATACTAACCACCCCGTCTGACACCAACCACCATGTCACGTTCAACTTCACTTTCTTCCCCATTCTGATGCTTGGTGTGAACATCATCGTGACCATGTCTACATGACTAAATGCACTGAGTTGCTGCCACGTGATTGGCTGATTAGATATATATTTGAGCTAAGGAGCAGTTGAACAAGTGTAGCTAATAAAGTGGCTGGTGAGTGTAGTTTGACACAGTGTAGTAGTATCATGCATTTGCAGATGAAGATGATGTTGCCGTCTGTGTCTTTGTGGCTGTTCAGCCGCCCCTTGACATGAACTGACTGTATTAACCTGCTGTCACAAATTATGGATGATTTAGTCCAAATAAAGTTGTCTTACCTTTGGAGCCAGCCTCTTCATCATGTGACGGAAAAATTCATCAAGCTCTTTGTCCTCAATGTAGCCATTATCTGTCAAATAAAAACATGACGTACAAGTCCTTAGGTTGTAGATCCAATGAATTATGTCTGAATTTAAATTCTCACTCAGTGAGAAATCATTAAGTAACTCTATCACTACTAAATTATTGTAGTGATAGTGTAAAGTCTTGCTGCTCCTTGCTGCTTTGCAGTTTCCCTTTTCTATCAAACCTCTTTCAGACTTGACACATATGTGAAATTGTACTTTTTTCCCAGGATACTTAAGGTTTACATAAGATGCTGTCAGAAACCATCAACATTTTCAATTTTGCAATGACAGGAATATTTAAAACAAGAACTTAAATGACTTCCTACAACCAGGATTAAAAAATGTGTCATCACAAATAAGGACAGTATTCTTCTCTCCAAAATCTAGTAACTTCAGAAGATACATTTCACTGTACTGTTCAAGGTAGATGGAGAAAAAAAAAATATAAACATGTCATTAATTGTCCTCACCATCTGCATCAAAGTGTTGCCAGATTTCCAGGAAACCAGCTGCATCCAGTTTATCAAAAGCACTGTCCATTTTAATAAAGAAAGACACAGTTAGCTGTCAAACTTTAACCCGTAAAAACAACGCGGACTGCGGTGACAAACTGTGTTGCACTGTTCAGTTGCCTGCTTGGTTGACATATGCTCTTTCTGACTAAGTAAAAACCACACCTCCTTCTCTGTGGGTGTGTGAGAGAGAGAGAGAGAGAGAGAGAAAGAGATACTGTAGCATTATATTTGCCATCTGGTGGTTGTATTGTTACACTGCAAAGCAGATCCTCAAAAAAAGACAATGCAGAGATTTCAAAGCCTGAAAAATTATTTTAATCAATATTAATATTTGCACCAGCAGAATGACTTAACATACTGAAACATATTGATCCATGACAAAAAATGGAACAAATAACATATCAAGACATGATAATGTGCAAACATGTAATTTGTATGCATTTTATTTTTGCATCATTTCTTTTTTCTTGAATCATGATGAAAGTAAGATTACATGTAGTAACAAATTAATACATACAAAGAGTTAATTTCTACATTTATGAACACAATGTACATGTGAGAGGAAGAACAACAAAAGATCAAGACATCACCGGCCACTGTTTTTTATTCCAAATAAGTTACAAACAAACCCCTAGTATAGTAGTGTACTTAGTACCAAAACAATATAGGATTTGCTGTGTTCACATAGGCGTGTGAATGTATCACAGTGTGTATATTACATGTGCGTATAATTACACATACATATATACACACGCACACTCCTACATGTATGAAAGCACATATATACATACAGTACAACTCACAGCCACATCATGCAGTCACACACACACACATAGACTCGGGAGTCTAGACTCGATGCTACTGGTTATTTTCACTTTCTCCACTCCGTGCACCAACAGAAATGAAGAGGATTTCTCAGGATTGAACACACAACTTGACAGAAACACAGCCAGCTGCTTCTGAAATCCCAAACAGAAAGCAAAAACAGAGAGAAGAGGATGTCCATATGATTTCCTTGCATCAGGAAAATGTAAAAAAAAAAAAAAAAAATGTCAACAGAATACAGCACACAGCTACGTGTGTTTGCTTTAAAAGTATTGCAAAGTAAGTAGTGGTATTTTTTTCAGTGTCCTGGAACACCTTTGAAACAAAAAGTGATGTTTTGGGACTGAGACTGTAAATCGAAGCAGTTTGTTGACATCAGAGACAGATTAACTATATACAACAGGAACAGTGTTATTTCCGAGCCATGATTAGTGACACAAAATCTTATCATAATCCTACAAAAAGACATCGATAGACACCATAGGAAAAGGTGCACCAGTAAGACCTTTGGCCCTGACTTGAATTAGACTCTAGTACATTACAACAAAATACAAGTTGTGCCCCTTTCACACTGCGCATAAAGGTAAACGGTCGTGGCTAGAAGGTAACACACAAAATTGCGATACTCTCACAAAGTGGTTAAGGTTAGACATTGACCATCGAATGGTTAAAGTTAGGATAAGTTTGTGAAGTTTTGGCTAAGTTTTTTGCAATTTGCGGGTTATATTCTAGACACGATCTGGTGCACATTTAATATTAATGTTGGAGCACAGTTTGGCACACAACAGCTAGATAGTCCAAAGTAAAAGTAATGCCACAGTGGTTAATGTTGATATAATGAAACGTTAGTTGGATCACCTCACATACAGGTGTTTTTGGGATATATTGCTGCGTTCACGTAATATAGGATGATGGCAGAAACGGGACGGATTCCCATGTTTATGACATGCCAGCATTTCTGTCATCAGTTTGTATGATTGCAAAGTTGATTGGATATTGGGTTAAAAAATAATGTGTAATGACAATATCATTATATCCATTCAATTTGGGTTTATTTTCTCTAAATGATGGACTGATGCGAGGCATTCACATTTGTTTGCTTTTTAAGGAAAATTTAAGAAAATTTAAAGATATGTGTAACTTTATTGTGTAAAATATATCCATAATCTTTTAGTAATTTTATTGATTTAGTAACAGTTTGGCTTCTGTGAGATCATTTTCAGTATTTTTCTGCAGTGTGATTTTTGATGCTACCAACAGATGGCCACCAAGCGGCATCCTGCACATTTAAAAGAAGACGTTTTTGTTGATGGTATTTGTATGTTAACTGGTAATTATGGCAACTCCAATATGACGTGAATGCAGCATAATCGAATGCAAAGGCTAAATATCTGTCCCAACCTGTATATCTAATATTAGTAAAAACGGTATGATTCTAAATCAAAGAAAACAATCAAACGCCAAAGGTACAAACCTTACCTTTGTCAATTAATGCTAAGATAAAAGATTTTGAACACAAGGTTATCTTGAGAATCTGTTTGTTGACAGTGTAGCAGTGTGAAAAGGGCATTTCTTACTCTTTAATGACAAAGATAAGAGGCCTGAGACCTACAGTATGATGATGATGTTTTTGTTGTTGTTGTTGTGTAGCATTCAGGTCCTGAAAATGCTACATACAGAATAGCCTCAGTGCACTTTCACTTCAGGCACTGCATTCTCAATTATTTTTTAACAAATACCACCTCCTTATAGGTTGAATTAAAACAACAACAACATTGTCTTTGCACAGAGTGAAGTGAAAGTGAGCTGAATTTGAAAGCCCTGAAGGTCAAGTCTGAAGTGTTTGAAGGGCTGGAGTTCCCTCAGTGTCCCACTTTCACACAAAGATCAGACTGGAGAGGTTAATGTCAAAATCTGGATGTAAATAGCTACTAAAATGGAAAGCAAATGTCAGTGGCTTCCAAATTAGATTAGCTGTGACATCCCTCTTTTTGAGTAAGATCTTTGCTTTCATTGGACATTCAGCACACCAGGGGAATATTAATAAATGTAAGTGTGTTATCAGAAGTGAGGAATCCATCTGTCTTTACGAGCAATTCAGAGATAAACACTGTTAGTAATGCTTAATAGTCTCATTTAGTCTAGAAATTAAGCTGTTTACAGACATGTTCATGAACGCCCTCTGTATTGCACTTTAATGACAGACATATATTCCTTTCCCCCATAACCTGCAGAAAAAACACGTCTGCAGTTTAAAGGTATCATAAGATAAATGTTTTTTTTCCCACAGTGTCTAAACACAGAGAACAGTGTTAGTTAACAGTGCTGAAGCCGTATTGATTAGTTATCAGTGAAGTTAAAGTGTACCACAGTCCTCTCAAAGCAACACTTCATATGGTCACTCCAACTCTCCCACACAGAGACAAACAGTTGGGATGTATGATATTATAGTCTATAGCTATCCTTCAGTCCAGTTCGTCTCCTCTCAGAGTCAGTTGTAGTTTTGCTGTGAGGCAAGCTACATCGAATGTGTATTTTGTGATTTATGGTGGGCTGAGATTCTCAGCTGAACCTGTATTTTCCTGAAAAAAAACAAGATGAATTGCATAATGGATTCAGTCACCTCTGAAGTCCGGATACTGCGCATACTGAAAATAGCATATAGAAAAATCTATACAAATATATTGAAGGGAAAAAAATGCCACTGGGTCCTGGTCTGGTCGTATGGTTGAGTTCAAGTACAGTACAGTGATCCTGGTATTATTGTTACATGTGTTTGGTCCCTGGGAGACGAGCTACTGCGACAAATAGCAAGAAGATGTTAGATTATTAGTCAAAGAAAGAGATTTTTTTCAATGTACACTCATAGTTTCACAGTCTCTCTCTCTCTCTCTCTCTCTCTCTCTCTCTCTCTCTCTCTCTCTCTCTCTCTCTCTCTCTCTCTCTCTCTCTCTCTCTCTCTCTCTCTCTCTATCTTTTGCAATAAAAGTCTGCTGGTTCCTGAAAGCATCTTTTTTTTCATTGGATGAATATGCTCGATCACCCCCAGGAACCATTTCCTCAAATCCTGAAAAGGTTATTCTTCTAGAGACTTGAGATTTTCACCTGACAGCAGAGAGTAGGAATGGAAAAAGGAGGAAAGGCTGTTTGTGAGAAGGAAGCTCTTAGGAGACTTAGCACAGTTTGGTTTACTAGGTGACATGATGTGACTGAAAGGTTTACTGAGGATTTTCCCCAAAGTGTTAGTTTTATCATAGATAACCAAACTTTAATTTGAAACTGTGTATTGCCTGATACTACAAGCAGGTCTTCCTGCAAACCAAACATGATTTGTATTTTTGCGGTCAGACAGAACCTGCAGATACAACCTCTAATATAAATATATTGATTATATTCCCCCTTAGTTGCTTTTCTAAAGGAAAACATGTGAGGCTTGTTAACAGGTTTTTTGCTGTGAATGTGTCTTACTCATATTAAAATAAAGTCTTTGTCTGCCTCCTCCCCAGAGTCTGAGGACTTCTTGCGCGCTCCCTTGTCCTTGTCTGGGTTTGGAGATTGCTCCTTGGTCTTCAAGGAGCCATGATCCTCAGAGTTGGTCCGGAGACGGCTGGGTCGCTGAACAGAGTCTGACACAGACCCAACCCTCACTGAAAACAAGAGAGAGAGAAGATGAAGTTGACAGTAAGTGCTGACAATGCTTAGAGCAAGGGGGAGAAAAGGGATGAGGAGAGAAAAGAAAAAGAGGTGAGGAAGAGAGGGACACTAAGGAAATGATGCATTATTTTTGAATGTAGCTATTACTACAGTGTGCTCATCTTTCAATGCTAACCTTGCAGCCCTTTGGGATACATAAACTAAAACAGGTAATGATGTTTAGCACAAAAACTCCACCTTATATTTGCATTTTTAGGAATCATCTCAGCATTGAGGCTCCAAAGAGCAGCCCCACAAGGCCGAATAACTGCTCTGCAGCCTAGACAAGACAAATGCAGCAAACTCCCTGGTAGTAACAGCAGAGTGTGTACATATATCTATTATACAGTACAGCCTGCTGATAAAAAACGTCTCAGCAAATGTGCAAAGAGTGCATGATATTAGAAAAACAAATGTATAGAAACAATGAGTTGTGAATGTTGAGAATATGCAGATTGTTATCCCTGTGATTGACTGGTGGTCTGTTCAAAATAGTTCCCTACTCTCTGTCCCACTGCATGCTGGGATAGATGAGAGTGAGTACTTAAAAGAGATCCTGCTCCACACTGCCATTTGAATCTTCTTGATCTTCTTCCTCAACATACATTCCTCTGTGTATACTGCCACCTAATGGATCTTGATTTACTCGATTCAAAGGTTATGTTGATTTGCACCTGGGACATATTGTCATATGTACACGGCTTTTTAGACAAAGGAGAAATATGTGCCGGTCTTTCTTTTTTTTTTTTATTATGAATTATAAAGTCCATCTCCCGAAGGCATTCATGTCCTAAGTTTAGTGTTACAGCATCATTAAATCTCAAATTATGAATAAGAAAGGTTGTCTTCTAGGTTAAAAAAAAGGTGTTGTTGTCCAAGTATCCCTCTAATGGCGTAGAGGTTATGAGATTACACCGGCTGCACTGAGTAGACAGAAATGGCCCCCTCTAGCTTTTAAGTCTCATTCGATATGAATATGAAAAAACAACTGATTTTATTAAACTTCTACGGAGGATCAACAAAACCAAGCAGCCAACGGTTTCAGAAGAAATTCTCATTTGCCTGAGAGCAGGAATTATGCTCATGAACATGAATCAGATGGTTGTGCCTCTGACAGGCCCCAGAGGGTGTCACTGATAACATACAGTAAAAAAAAAAAAAAAAGGGAAGGGATGAAGAGCAGAGAGAAGAAAGGGAGCCTAAAGGAGAGGATATAATATATAAAAAAATATCAGAGCGGAGGGAGAAAATACAGACAGACAAAAATCACCAAGCTGCCAGGCTGCCTGTTACATAATGGATAATGCTGCTGTCAGATTCTGACAGTGACATCAAACATGTACCAGTCTATCTCGAGGGGAAACCTGCTCTGGTCAAATAGGACATGTTTCGGGTGATGGAGAGAAAAAGGCAACTGCCAATGTGTTTGTAAGAGGATTACTGTTTGATTTTTGATCAGCTGTTGAAAATGTATTTATTTATAAGCATCAACACCACGGCATGATGGGCTACGTGGAAATACTCAAAAGATTCTGTGACCCACCATCCTGAGTGGTTTTGTTGGCAGAGCCTCCTGACTGCAGACCGGTCTGGCCCTCTTTGTCTTTCTCTGACACCGTCCTCTTCAGCGTCAGAGGAAGACCTGTGACCTTAGAAGACACGCCGCCGCTGCTGGGGGAATCTAAGCCCTCGTCTGTCGGGAAAATGATCAGAAAACAACGTAAGACAAATATTGTCTCAGCTGTCGTACAATCTCACAAGAAGATAAAGACTGAATCAGCTGCAGCCACAATCCCCTCAGTGCTCAGAGTATTGTACCCATGCTCCTGCTGGTGCTGCTGGTCCTCGGCTTCTGTGCGATGGAGGGTCGGGCGGCCAGGGCCGGCTTCGCTCCCTGTGGCACCGGCGGTTTGGGACTCAATGGTCCCCCGGGGGAACTCGAGGAGGACGTAGCCCTGAGACGAGGCACCGGGTCAGGCTTGGTCTCGCCGCGAGGAGGGCTCTTCTCTGGAGAACCAGTCGGAGGGTCTGATTTATTAATCGAGCCACTGGGAGACCTGCTTTCTGAAGTGGTGGGCTGAGGCTTGGCTGCTGACACATGCAAAAAAATTTAAATCATGAACACAATGATTTTGATGTATTGTATGAACACAGACCCCCCAAAAAGTAACATGAAAATATTCCACAAGATCAGCTGCATTTGTCATTAATAGTCAGCTTTTTTGCATGTTTATCTCAACAGATAAAACCACTTACCTGTTGCATTGCTGTCAGGTCTGTCGGGGCTGGAAGACTGGATGAGACACAAGGACAAAATAATCAGTATCACTATATACACGAGCGCAGAGCGGTGATAAAATATTTTTTTCTTTTAACGGTTTTGTGACATGAATCCTAGTATGTACAAATAGCCCTTGTACAAACATTGTACAAAATGTCAAGACGCATCATTTTGAGTCTGGCATATTTTACACATTGCAGTCAATTATATATACAGTATATTTCTAGTTTCAAGCTTTTATTGTAACAATGATTGGAGGCAGTGCAGTGCTGTGGTACTGAATGTACATGTAACACTGCAGAGCAACATTCAAACAGAAGGGGGCGCCTTTGTGTTAGAAAATGCTCAGGATCCAGCTCACACACCCCAGCTTTGTATTAAATAATCTCCTGAATAGCTCCCTTCGTTTAACCTGCATACACACACACACACACACACACACACACACACACCTGGAAGCCAGCCAGAACAAGCAGATGGCAGGAGAAGCTTTAGTGCCACTGGTACAAGGTCAGAAAACCCCCTAATGCTGCAGACACCATAAACCTATTAGTGTGCACACACACACACACACATGCACTCTGAAATATGTGTTAGTGTTAGCACCTGTAATTGTGTTCACTTGACGTGTAATAGGTCCCTAACTAGTTACTGCACTGCAAAGACTTACATCGCTGTTGCCCTTATTAAACTCTAGGGATACTGTATTTGTTATCTCACTAATTCTGTCCCCCTTGAATCACACTAGTATATTTATTTAAAATAAATATAAAACATATTTTTTATGCTTTTGAGGAAATGAAAATGTGGTTGTAGAAAAGAGAGCATTTGTAGTTTAAGGCACCTTGGTGCATGTGGGAATTTTAAATAGGTGAGATATTCCCATGACATTTATGTCCTGCCGTGAGTCATGACAGAGGATTTGCATATCAGCCGTCTTTCTTGTCTTCATTCTGTCCGTTGGCTGTTCATGCCTCCATCTCTTTCACTCTGCACTTCCCTCCCTCCCGCCTCCTCCTCTTCCTCCTCTCACCTTGTCGTCTGGCAGAAAATCAGGGTTGTTTGTATTTTTGTGTCAACATGTTGACAGGCGCAATGACTAGCCTCAAGATAAACACAAGTCTCAGCATCTGCGTATGTGTGTGTATGTGTGTGTGTGCAGATGCTTCTTATTTTGTGTGTTCTCCCAGCTGTCCACAGTTAGTGCCTGTTGAACAGAACGGCCTTGACAAGTGGAGACTGAACACCTACAGCGCTTTGTCCCCAGAACGAAATCTAATGTGGTCCTTATTTAAAGAAGCATCTCTCTGTATCTCACTCCTGTACCACTATCATAAAACCATAAACCTTATTTTTGTAGTTTGTCTGAAATGCCTAAAAATAGACTATTTCAGTTTTTGTCATGGAAAAATGTTTACGCTCTGCTTTTCGTAATTATTATTAAATCAACAAATGACTTAAACAATAGAGTTTATATCCTCCGTTTTAATAGAACGATAGTACGATTTCTCAATTTTGTTGTAGTTTATTATCATCACTCTTTTTGTTAATTTTCCTTTATGCCCTGTTTGTTTTTGCAATGGTGTGCAAATGTGAAAAGAGCCTGGTAACCGATAAAACAATCTAAACTCAAGGTGCTCTTACTCACTTGTTCTGGAGCTTTCAACCAAATCACACAGTCCTCATCAGCAGATTGAGTTTGATCAGTTTCTATGGAATTGTAGATGTTGCACCTCTAGCACCTCATCCATGTTGAACTTGATCTAAAGGACCATGTGATGTGATTAAAAAGCTCCAACAGAAGGAAGTAAGTCAACCTTGAGTTGAGTTTATTTTGTTTACGACTGTTTGTAATGCTAAGAATGAACTGTCAAGCTATTTTTGTCACTGTCTGGAAAAAAAAAAGCCTTGCAAATTAGGACCCAACACAAATGTTGCTGGTGCAGGATATTCTGTATTTAATTATGAGGAGACTTTTGGCACATGGTTGCATCTCCCACCAGTCCCTTACTTTACCTCACACATCCACACCACCTCACCTTGTGTGCTCGCCTCTCCTGCTTGGCCTTCATCTCTGCCAGGAGGCCGCTGCCCATTATCTGCAACCCCGGGTACCGCCTGCCTCCCTGAGGGCTGCCCCTGCCGTCTGAACACTCCCAGGGCTCGTCCATGGAGTCCGGCGTCCTCAGCTCCTCTGAGCGGTCTGAGCTGCTGCTGTAGTCTGCGGGCTGCGAGCGGCTGGAGGCGTCTCTGCGGGACAGACAGGAATTATTACAGTAGGGAATCGGTGGCAGAGTAATCAGTTGTTCTATAACAGGAAAATGTTCATCTATACCTGGACTTTGACTCAGGTGCTGGGCTCTTTACTGCCACCTTTGGTGAGGAGGGCTCCTCAGGGATGGAAGCTGGCGTTGAGGCTACAGACGCTGAGGATGTACCCGAAGCTGGGGGGGTCGCATGGTTTTTCTCAGACTTATCTGATTTGTCCGATTTATCAGATTTATCTGATTTGGTGGAACGTTTGATGAGGTTGAGGAATCCTCCTTTACTCTTCTTCTTCTCTCCATCGTGAGATTCTGAACTTTTGGAACGTCTGAGAGGAGAAAGAATGACAGACAAAATACTTCAGAAACTTAAGAGATGATTACAATAAATATTAGGAACAAGTACACTTCAATAAATCTCTACTGGAAAAAAAACATTCAAATGCAGGACAGTCCTTCATGAGAAAAATACAAATAAAGCATAATCCTTACTTGGAGTCCATCCTGGTGACTTTTGTAGAGAAGAACTCGTCCACACCCTCATCCACCCTTCCCATGAGACCATTCTGCTCCCCATCCTGAGATGGAGCACTGTTGATTTGCTGAAATAGGAAGTTGAAGAATCTGGCACCATGTCTTAACTCAACTTGAAAAATCCATACAAAGCTGCTAAGCTTTACTCACAGGTATTTTGCTGGAATGCGTTTTCTTGTTCCGTCGGGGTCGCAGTTTGGTGAAGTGCTGCAGCTTCTTTTCCTCATCAGACGGCAGCTCCACCATCACTCCCGGCGGTCGGTGCTCCAGTTTTGGCAGGCCCTGAGACGGAGTAGGTGGAGTCTGAGATGAAGTCGAATTATCCTCCACATGGACAGGGACGTCCTCCAGGGCCTTGTCCAGGTCAAACTCCATCTCTGTAGGTTGGACGTTGGTCATTAGGTAATTTGTAATTAGATATACATCATCAGGTCTAAGTAGCATCAATATTGAGGAATACAGAATGATTAAAACCAGCCACCCTAATCCAAGCAGAAAGATAATGTATTTGACTCTAATACAGCTCAATGTCATGTAAACTGCTTACCAAAGGCACGAGACACTGGCCGAAGCATTCTGCTGTGGATGCTCTTCCTCTTGGATTTAGGAGTCATCTGAAAGAGGAGCAGATAATCAGATACAGTTTGTGGTAATTGTCAACAAAATATCAAAACTGTCATTTCTATCGCTCAAGACCTGTCGAGTTTAACTTTGATAAGCCGTGTTCTTCAAAAAGAAAGTATCCTGGCAGAACAAATGAATGAGCAATACTGTCAAAAATCATAAAAGTTATCAGCTAACTCTGTGGCTGTCGGATCCTGGTTTCCTATTCATGATTCTGTCCACAGCTATTTGTAACTACCCTAGATTTCATAGTCTGCCAGTTTGAACTAAAACCAAACACCATCCGATTTAATCAAAATATATTATTATTATTAAAAAAATGTAGAGGTAATTATCTGTATTGTTTGATACACATGACTTATAATATTTTTCCTTTGGTGGTTAAAGTGTGTGCCATGACATTACAACATTTCGATCTACACATTGACAGGAACTTCTTATTTTGAACAAGGTTAACAAGGTTTCTTCATTATGCATCCTAAAATGTAAAGTGAGTGAGTTACGGCAGCTGTTGGGGTAATGAAAGATATACAACTTATTTCACGTCATACATTGGCAGAAAGTAAACACATTGTTGCATATTATATTGTACTGCGGTCCACATTTACAAGGTGATGATGACAGACAGAGCATTGCAATGTGGCTGGATGCATTAAGAAAAATATACATTTTTAAATATCGGTATTCAACAATGTTAAATAATTCGGAGAGTGAGTGAGAAAGTGAAGATAAATGCATCCTCATACTGTAGTTTTAAGAATCAAATATCTAAATCCACGAGGCTCTTTGTGCTATAGATAAAGCTACAGCACAGAGAGCTTGTGTAGCAGGCCGGCACAGTGACGACGAGAGACGGAAAAGAGAAAGAACAGTGAGACGAGCAGAAAGTTGATTGGAAGCAGAGTATAGAGGGACAGTCCAGAAATACTTACACTGCAGCACAAAATCTCCATGGAGCAAAGGAGGAAAGAGAAGGAAGAACAGAGGAAAAGAAGATTGAAGAGGAAGAAAGACAACACACAGTAAAGCCTAGAGAAGACAAACAATGAAAGAGAGCTTCATGTAAAACAGGAGAAAGTAGAGGTAATTAGGACAGAGAGGGATATAAGATGAAAAGAGCGGTGAGACACCAGAGAAACAGAGAGCAGACACCAGAGACAGAAGAACATGCAGCTTCCTGTTGACTGCAGCCTGCATTCACTGTACATCATAACTCACATACATTATTACACCGACACTCCTTTTCTACAGCAAATCTACAAATAAAAACGTGGTAAAAAGCAACCATTCCTCATCTCAAGACCCATGACATTTTCACAAAGGTCAAATAATACTAAATGTACCAGGTTGCATTTTAATTAATTTTACTGTAAATACAGTCACATGGAAGATAAAAGAGACCTAGATTATACATTATGGACAGTAAAAACACACATTGCCAGCCAAACCTACCATGCATGACTCTAGATCCTCCAGCCTCTCAGCCTCCAGTAACTCCGTCGATGCCCGTTTAGGAATCTTCTCCTCTGGGACGTCCAGATCCACCGACTCCTGCTGCACCAAGGGGCGACCTCGTCGCACCAGGTGGTCGGCCTGGGAGGAAGAGAAAGGAGAGGAAACCGGAGCAGAGGTGGTTGGAAGACGATATGAATGCAAGGAGGTGAAGAAAGAGGGAGAAGAAGTGGGAAGAAAGGTGAACAGAGAAAAAAGGAGTGATAAGATGGGAGGAATTGGCAGAAAAATGGGAGGGAAAAAAAAGGGTGAAAAGGAGTTTCAGAGAGATTTACATATGCTACAGCGATTTAGATTTTGAAATTAACAGCCATTGTTGATGAATCAATGAACCAATTGAGAGCTCTGTTGACTTTAATCTTACCAGAGTGAGTTGGGATGTGGAAAGAGCCTCCAAAATCTCATCAACGATGCGATCGGACAGGAAGGACGCTAGACTCAGTTTCACCTCACTGACGCAGAGGGAGAAACAGAGTGATGGTCAGGTAGCGAAGCAAGACAACAGAAACAAACAACCACAGAAGGTTCTCAGTGATTTATCTATGGTATCCATAGTTACATGTACATAATACTATTAAACACACACCTGATCTTATTGATAATATCCACCCCGGACTGCTCCAGGAGGGTTCTGGTGACAAAGCTTTTGGGTACGACCATCTTGGCTGAGCTGGCCTTCATTAGCTCTGGACGAAGACTACTCCTCTTCATCACATGGGGACACAGAGATTCTGCTGCGTCCATCATCGCCTCCAACAGACTCTGGAAGGAGAGTGAAGATAAAGAGATGGATGGATATGAACGTGTGTGTTTATTTTTTTATTTTATATGAAATTGGTTTTACCTGATTTATTATAAAATCAAACATTTTAATATTTTGCTGATTTTGTTTTGGTGCCTTGTGTGAGGCATTTTGTAACTAAGATTTTGAAAAGAGCTATAAATAAAGATTATTATAATAAATCAACTATAGTGTGTTGAAGTCTTTTCCTTAGATTAAGTGTTTTCCGCCTGTAGGTGGTGCCTATTTTTTAGCTTTCATTCTATTTATTACAAACCAACCCTGTAAACCACAAATACTGTACATGATCTACTTTAACCCCTTGGTAGTATTGGATTTAACGTCTTTGGCACAAAAATAAAACATCACTTAATTATTTTAATGTAAATTTTTTTATGGCTACAATTCATAGTTTAACTAACCATTTTTTTTTTTATCATTGCTGGAGTAAAAGTTGTAACCCTACCTGTAGTTGTTGGTCCATGACATTAGTCACCTCCCCAGCCATAGACTCCAGTTTCTCCTGGATGGGTCCCACTGACGAGCTGTTCACCTCCTCTCTGGCAGCTGATCCGAGGTGGTAGAGGTTAGGGAGCAGCTGGGGAGACACAGAGAGGAGGACATAGGATGGATATAGGAATCAAAGAAAGGATGTAGGAATAACTGATTTCCAAATGAGCTTCTAGATAACTTAACTAAGAATCTTTTAATCCATGACATATACCAGTGAGGCCCGTGTGTGTGTAATGTGTGTCTCCTCACCGTTTTAGAGTTCCTGGCATCTTTGATGAGGGACTCCGCTGACCTGACGTCCTCCAAGATGGCGTCTGTCTCTGAGTTCCTCAGAGAGTTCAGGTGATCCTGCACCTTCACACAAATCCTGTCAATCATCTGAAAGACAAAAACAAGACATGGAAGTTAGTTAGTTAGATGTGTTTGGAATGTCAAAGGCTTAATACGTGTATTCGTTTATCTGACTAAAATGAAATGATAAACACTCTAAGGTTAAATGTTATATTAGTATTATGAGTAAACAGTAATAACTACAGTGGCTAGACACACCGGTCAATGACACATAACTTTGTTTTCACAGAATATAAATGTAATATACCAAAAGGGAGATGTGAGTATTGCACTCACATCTCACAGGATGAGCTTTAAACGTCTTAGTCCCAAAAAAAACAACATGTTTTAGCCACATCTTTTCTCAAGACTAGACCAAAACACTCTTGACCTTTAAATAGAAAGTTAGTGCAAAGTTAAGCCAGGACACTTTTGTATCAAATGTCCTACTGTATTTGGTGCTACGTTATAAATTATAGATTAAGTTTGGTCAAAAATGTATAGATTATAGTGCATATGAATTCAATAATCACTATGTGTGTGTGTGTGTGTGTGTGTGTGTGTGTGTGTGTGTGTGTGTGTGTGTGTGTGTGTGTGTGTGTGTGTGTGTGTGTGTGTGTGTGTGTGTGTGTGTTGTATCAGTTTGTTTACACACCTGCTGTGTTGTTGTGGTCACGATGCCCTGCTGCAGCCGATAGGCCTGTTCCTGTAGGTACTTCCTGGTTTCATGGTTCCTGTACAGATAATTCTCAATCTGAGGGGAAAACACAAAGCCAGTGTTATGATAATAAACCACAGTGATAAAAATGTAAAACAGTTTGATATTCCCTGAAATCGTTGCATATAGCGTGTTTTATATGCTATTATACACTAATACAGGACAGCTGGAGGAGCCTAATGAGGATTTTTTAACATACCTTTAGCAAGGCGTCCTCTGTTTTCTCAGGGCTGGCCTTCAGCGCCTGGGAGGCATCGATGATGGGGATGGGCATGAAACGAATGGTGAAGTTCCTGATGGACACACAGCCAGAGGGCATTACTATTCCACAGTTGGTTCACATTACAGTTTACAGGAGGGGAAAGAGCCAGAGACATGTGTAGAGATGTGTAGACGGGGCAAACAATAAACATGAAAGAAAGTGATGCATTTGAAGACATCCATATAGTATAATGCAATATGATGCACAGTTCAGCGTTTGTAATTTTACTCACTGTAGTAGAATAGTAAACATAGTGAAATGCAGCCACTTGTGGTTTTTCTTGATACACCGTTTCATAATTAATAAGTCGGTATCCGCATATTTCATTTATTAAGGATAACTTTCTGCCATTAAGCTTACTGAACCATGACATATACAATAATTATATGTCATGGTTCAATCAGCATATTGCATGTGTGTGTGTATGTGCGTGATGATCCGGCCCCCTCAGCTGCTCTCACATTGGTCTATTATAGAGCAATGAATTGGCACCATTACAGAGGTTACCGATCTCGAAATAGAGGTCACCACACAGTATTAATATTCATATTAATATTCATATTATGATGAGGAGATGGAGGAATGACAGGAGAGAGAAATGAAGACACACAGTCGGATGCAAAGCAGAAGGCACAGGGGGATGAAAATGGCGGTGTTTGGAGGCAAAGTAAAGGCAAGAGGCTGAGTCAGATGTTGATGGTTTTCTACCTCAAAGCTGAACTGATTCATCTTTACTCAGATATGCCTGGCATCGCCATAAACACATGCACACAGCGAAGCACCACGCCAGGCAACGTGCTCCCAAAACGAATAAAGATTTGACTTCTGCATGAACCCGTCTGCTCTCTTCCCTCGTCTCTTGATCTCACAGATCTGCTGTGAGCTGAACTACTCCCTCCATCACCACCCAGGGTTATAGCTACAGCTAATGTTTATTTCCATTACTGATTTAATCTGCTGATTTCCTTCTCAATTCATTGATTATTTGTATGTTTTATAATTTAAAATAGGGAAGAATTAAATTCTTTCTTTAAACCCAAGGTGAGGTCTTCATATCACTTGTTTTTTTTCCATTAACAAACCCAAAGATATTCAGTTTACTATCACACAAGATAAAGAAAAGCAACAAATTCGCAATAAAAATCACAATGGAGAGGTTTGAACAAATGCTGGCAAGTTATCTTAAAAAAATTACGATTAATAGTCATCAAAATAGTTTATTTTGTTGTCGATCGGATCTACTGATCAATTAATCATCGATTTGTTTCAGTTCTACTTATTATATAAATGTTCTCTATTGATCCCATTGCATGCATGTGGGACAAACTCATCTGTGTGATGCTGCCACATCATATCTACACATTATTATCAAGCTTTAAATGAGGTCCCGTATGCCCTTGAAATGTATGTTATGTTTATAATGGTTGAAAAGCATTCATACTGTAACTTTCAATGCTGGTGAATATAGGAGACTTTGTATACTGTCTCTGTTCATACGAAAATGCCGACTCCCACGTATTATTTATCAGTATTGAAAGTCTGGGGAAACCTCTGAAGAGTGTAACGTCGAGCATTATGAAAAAGATTTTGACAAAAAAGAACACAAGAGACATGAGGAAATTGACTGAAGGGAGCAAAAATGCACACAAACACACACACACACACACACACACACACACACACACACACACACACACACACACCGCTGCACTGAACACAATAGAGAACAGGAGCAAGAAAAAAAAAAGAAAATTGTTATTTCAATAATGCAATACAGAGACTCGGAGGGGAAATGGGTAGATGTGCTGCTGGGAGAATTTGATAAACAGAGAGAGAAGATGAGAGAGAGGTGGATGTACAGATGTGTCCCAGAAGCAAATTTAGTGAGATGCACGTCTTTTCACGCACGCACGCACGCACGCACGCACGCACGCACGCACGCACGCACGCACGCACGCACGCACGCACACAGATAATTGAACATTCAGACAGTAGACGAAAATCAGATTTAATCAGTCTCGACTTCTAGTTTTGGTCTATTAATCTGTTCTGCGCTCTCTTCCGTTCCCTTCCTCAGCATCTTTTCTTCCGCCGTTGCTTCTTTGTTGTCGTATTCCCTGTGTT
The DNA here is from genome assembly GCF_015220745.1 of Sebastes umbrosus. Taxonomy (NCBI): domain Eukaryota; kingdom Metazoa; phylum Chordata; class Actinopteri; order Perciformes; family Sebastidae; genus Sebastes; species Sebastes umbrosus. The sequence goes on from NC_051279.1 coordinate 21,840,188, forward strand.
TGTCACTCTCTGGTTTCCTTCCTCTCATCCTCTCTCCCTCTCTAAACAGACCTCAAGGTTTCCTCCTGCTCTGCACAAAGCCAAATGACATCTGGGCTGCAACAGCCAACCACACATCCATGCCCTACAGCAGCTTTCATGTACTATAGGACACTAGTGTATGTATACTGCTGACAGTCACATACACATACATGGACTCCGTATACACAGATACAGACAATGAGCTACTTACTTCTCCAGAGCGGCTGCTACATCCTGAAGACCCTGAGGGCTGGTGTTGTTCTTATCCCAGATCACAGTCCTACACACACAGAAACACATACTGTAATACAAAGTCAGAGAGACCAAGAGGCAATATGACGCTGTGTTGTGTCAGATGTTTTTTACAAGAAGGTGCATGGGTTTCAGTGCATATAGGGTCAAATATAGGGCAACTTATATGTATGTAACCGCACTGTGGTCTTTTATTATTTTTGTCTATTTGTATTTTATGTAATTTTATCAGCTAACACTTTACTTTAACCTCCCTTATTTAGCATTTATAGACAATATATAGATTATTTAATAAATGGTTTATCACTACGCATGTTTTAAGTAGATATAAGCATTTATGAATGCAACAAAGTCAATAACTGGGTGGTTACCCATAAGTGGAGGCTGGTGTATAAACAGATAATCAATAACTACACAGTAAAATGCAGTTGTAATAATATAAAATGTCTTCATAGGTGAAATTATAATTGTACATTAATAAACAAAAAATGTGCGTATATCTGCTTACAGTTATATTATAGTGTGTTATAAACAATTTATTACATAGTGCTTATATATGCTAAAAGGGGGGGTCAAACTAAAGGGTTCCCATTTCATTTTTGTCCAAGTTAATAGTTTAAGTTTAACATATCTGAAACCTAAGACAAGGCTGTATTCAAAATCCAGGGCTGCAGAAGAGCCAGTAAAAGGTCAAATGTAATAGCGTCACAACTGTACAAGATGCAGTCACGAAACTTTACAGGTGTGTAGTTGAGATCTAAATGAAGGCTGAGTTTGAAGATGGGTGTGGTCAGAGCAAGGGCACTGGAAGTAGGGGGGTAGGAAGTGGGGAACGGCCCATTAGTTCTCCCACTTTACGTCCCTGGCCTGATCTAGCGTCACGGGTGGTGTGATCCCATCGCAAGACATAGCCTTTGACCCCTGAACAAGTACTCACCTGAGTTTGGAGTTGATCTGTAGCGCCTTGGCTAACATCTTGGCTCCCATGTCCCCCATGGCGTTCCCGCTGATGTCTAACCTGGTCAGCGAGGAGTTGCTGCCGAGGGCGTTCAGAACGATGGTCAGATCACTCTTCAGTCTGGAGTCTGCTAGAGACAGAGAGGTGAGGGGCTGGGGAGGAGGAAGTGTATGAGTGGGATGGGAAGAGGAGAAAAGGAAAAGGTGTTGAGAGAGGATTAATATTAAGAGAACAAGGGGTTAAATACAATCTTATGACTGTTATATCTGATGTGTTTGTAACTGTTATATGAAAGCAGGACAGTATTCAGTTTATCTGCCATCTGCAGGCTGTTCAATAGAGTCAAGAGTTGGTGAGCTGCCCTCCAGTTCTCTGTTTATTTAGCTTTGGTATCACCAGCAAGCATTTAAAAAGAGCTTTCTTGGCCCTTGTTGTATATCACTGCATGCTTTAACAAAAGATATTATAATTTATGATGCTGAGAGCATTAATATTCCTTTAAGCAGTGCCAGCATGTTTTCCTGCCAAAGTGTTCTTGAATTTATTCACTGTCCATTGGTGTTTGGTTTGCCCACACTTCCTCAGAGAAAGTGTGAGCATTCAGCCGGGAATGGCTGTGAGAGCTCACCACAAATTTGTCATCATTACAAAAGTGTCTGGAACTTTTTTTTAAATAAATGAAAACATTAAAAGCATAATTTTTCCACATTTAAAAGCTGTAAGGATTCACTTACTGCCTACAATTTTAGCTAGATTACTCATTACCAGGTGATAAATCTAGGTCTTTTTTCTATAAATCTTATTTTTCAAAATATCTGTCCTCCAACTTCATCTTTTGCAAATATAACAGTGATATTAATTCTATCTGTTCCTGCAGGGGCTGTTGACGCAAAAGAGAAAACTCCAATTAAACATTTATCAGAGGATCAAATGGACTTGCAAGAGACTTCTCTAAAATGTCAGAGGTATTATCATTCAAAACAGGTCACTCCACAGGGCAAAATGAAAAATTCAGCACTGGATCAAGTGGATTTCTTTGTGATGTGAGAGCGATACGAGGGCTTACAAATGTCCAACAGCGCCCGTCTGTTCACCAGATTTGATCTGCTCTATGATGCATGCCATTTACACAGCTGGAGACTCCCGGGGGCCGTCATCACAAAACAAGCTGAGGCTAGGCTGCATTCACACCCAATGCAAAGCAGTAGGTCCTAGCTGGCTGAGTTAGGAGAGACACCGGAAAATAAGGGCCGAATTAATCAGTCATAATTTTAATAATAATTTTAGGACTCCATAGTTTTTTATCTAATAATATTTCACAAAGAATTTAGCAAAAGTAGATCCTAAGTCTGAAAAAAGCTAGCAGCAGTCCAGAGGACTCCAAAGTCACTAAAACCTGCTCATCACATCAACTCAACAACAAATCGAAAAAATCCAATAACTAACAACAATTCAGTCGTCAATCAATGTTTTGCTTAATTTCAGTTTAAAATGTATTTTCTTATTTCATTTATTTTTTTCACGTGATTTTAGATTTAATTTTTTTATTTTGTATTTTATTTAGTTTTTATTTTCATTTACTTTCAATTGATTAATTTATAAATCTATAAACAAAATATTTTGTAATTTTATTTCATTTCACCTCATTTGTATTTATTTATAAATTAAATATATAAATTATATATAATTATTATAAATTATTTATTACATGTTTAATGCACTACTTGAGCCAAAATAGGCTCTGTCAGTGCTGTATTATTATATACAGTATTCTACTATTGCATTATTATTATTGATGCAGCAGCAAGTAAACTGCATTTTATTGTCATAGCTGGATGTGGTTTACTCAGTTTATTAGCTGTTGAGTGGTTTAATTTACTGTGTAACGATACATAGTATTTTATATGCTAATTATAGATTTTCAAAATATTCATCTGTAAAGTAACTAGTAACTACAGCTGCCAAATAGATTTAATGGAGTAAGAAGTACAATATTTCCCTCTGAAATGTAGTGGAGAAAAAATATAAAGTAGCATAAAAGTTAAATACTCACGTAAAGTACAAGTAACTTAGAAGTGTATCTACATGCAACTACAGTACTTGAGTAAGTTTATTTTACTTTCCATCACTGCTGCATTCAGTCCATGAACTGCAGCACATATACAGAAGAGACTATGTGTACTTGGGTGGGAATGGTTTGATGATTTCTTTTAATAACTGATCGTGTTGGTGGATTTGCAGCTACCTGAAAAAGTAACAAAATCCAGTGTGGAAATTATGGCTTCCAGAGAGACATCTCCAACAGGACAAAATCTAAATATGATTCTGAGTAGGAGACTCTCGCCTCCACATGGATTAACATCTTAACAGTGCACACAGATGCAAAAGCATACAGCACTGCAAGACACATGTGGGAGTTTGTCTCTAGTGAAGCTTTTGTCTTTGAAGGAGTGTCATAAAGTGAGGGGCATTTTATAGACACATTATTTTGTATGTGTGGAGGAATAGCATCAACATGGTTATAAAAGAAGAAAATTACTTTTTTATGTCTTGTCTGAGGATGCAGAGAGAATTATTTACTGCCTGCATGTGCTCCTTTGGGGCACCGAGCAGACATTAAACATGCAAATTTAAATAGGTACAAGTTTATGGACCAGAAGCTGCGGCGGCTAATTCTTTCTACAGTGATGTAAAGTAGAAAACAAGATCCTTATCACTGGGTTTCTAACAGCTGAACAAGAATACAAATGTACTAATGTAGAACAGAAAACCAGTGCACCAATATCATCTGGTTGTAGCAGTGAATGTAAAGGAAGGGAATTATACAAAAGTAATTACAAGTCCTGTCCCTTCCTATGGATGAAGCAAATGAGTTTCAGCAGCTCGGATTCTCAGCCCTTATTAATCACTAAAATTGTGAAATCATTACTCTAGGTATGCGTACACGTCTTGTTTAATAAAACCAAGAAAATGAGAAATTGTAACCCAAGACACGCAAATACAAGTGACCTTATAACAGAGACAAATTAATCTATTTAACGAATGTCCGTAAAATGATGAACTGCGTTTATTCAGATGAAACTCATTTATCCTGCTGTGTGTGTGGGCAGCAATAAAACATTCTATCTCTCCACTACAGACCGCACTAGCTTGGTGAGGTGGAAGAAGGTGCTCTTACTGATTTCTCTTTCTCAAATACTAAAGAATTGTTATTATTATTGTTGTCGTAGGAGAAATTGGGGTTGTACAGTCGTTCTTCTCAATTGTTTTCCCCTTTCACATGCGCTCCACCTCTTCTGCGTCTTCTTCTATAACTTCGTGGGGGTGAAATTTAGGTTTTTACAGATTTCATACGGCCATAATAAACCATAATATTCACAAGCATGGCCTCATAATTACTATCAAAGAGTTTTGGTCTGTGGTTTTGCATGTGCTGTAGTTTAAGTAATGAATTGATATATAAGAATTACATTTGCTGGTCAATGATGGCAGATTTTCAGATTAAAACAGCGTCTAATATATGTTGTTTTTTGTTTATCACCGAAATATTACACATTGTAAAATGAGCGATATAGGAGATTACTTAATTAGTTTTGCAGATTCCCAGTTTATTATTCTCCAGTGGACTATTTCTTGGCCGGTAGAAATTCCTGGAGTCTCATCCTCACCTTTCCAGGCAACCAGCTCAGAACTATAAACTAACTATAAAACATAACTTCTAAACGGATTCACGTACCATGGTCAAACTCATGAACTGTTTGTCGTAGACTCTTGTGAGAGGCATCATTGCACTCAGCAGAGTTCGTCTTTCATTCATGTGTGTCAATACTTTAGCCACGCCCTTTTTCATAACTCATGAACTATTTCTCGTAGACACTTTAGTCTCAGCATCATTAGTCTCAGCAGAGTTCCTTTTTCACCAAGGAGGTCAAGTGTTTGTGAGGTTGTGTGTGTAAATGCATGCGCATACGTGGTCGCAGCTATTGCAAATTTGAGCTTGTTTACGTACAAATGTGAGAGGTATATCAATATTCTCTGAAACACTGAATACAGTTTGTGTATCTGTTTATATTCTGGCAGCCATAATAAGGTATCTCAGGTCTATCTGTCTGGATTCAGGCCAGGACACAGAATCACAACAAGGTACATGTGCTGCCTGGAGCTGTGTCTGTGTGTTTATGTGTTGTCATCATTATTGTGTGTTCCTACTGTAGCTATACACAGGAGGAAGAGGAAAAATGTGCTGCTGGATAAAATTTGAAAGTCTAACAGGCCTTCCCTTATCTGTGTTTGCACATCAGCTCTGGCTGAAAGATACCCAAGAGACTGGTTACACTTCTCTCCAGTACACTGAGACACACACTAAACACACAGTGCACCCTTTACATCCCCGGTCCATAGAAATCCACGCACCACAGCTTCTTCAACAAGCCCTATTCTTAGATCAGCTGTCTTTTATTTATATATATATATATATATATATATATTAATTTAGTAAAGCAGGTTTTGCATTTTGTGGGTTGCCTTCTAAATGGTAAATGGACTTGCATTTTTTATAGTGCTTTCAAGTCTTCCGACCACTCAAAGTGATTTACAATACATGTCAGCATTCACCCATTCACACACACATTTATACACTGATGGCAGAGGCTGCCATGCAAGGTGCCAACCTGCCCATCAGGATCTAATCTAAATACTCTTTCAGCCTTCGGGAGCAATTTAGGGTTCAGTATCTTGCTCAAGGACACTTGAGACACACAAACCAACGACCTTCCGATTGTGGGGCGACGTGCTCTACCTCTGAGCCACAGCCGCCCCACCTTCTAAACCCGACTGTGTTTGTTAAGAGGAGAAAGAAAGAAAAAAAAAGAGAGAGGGAGAAATAAATACAGTTTTACTGGCAGGGGTGGTTGATGATCCAATCGATTTTGTCTTTTTTAATGTTCCCTTTTTTTCTTTTTCGGCAGTGGTGACCCTTCTTTGGCCGCCCCCAGACCATGGGGAGGCAGCTGAATGTCAGAGGTCTTATTCTGTCGCCCCTTCGCCCATTCAAAACAGCCCCCAGACCCATCAGCTGTCCTAAGTAAGTAACAAAAAACTACATCCTCTGCCACATTCCCTTCCTTCCCTGTATTATTTTTATTCCTTACTATCCACCCCTAATGAAAATCCTTTGACCCTCCACCTTTAACCTCTGCATATCACCATTAATAAGTCTCTCCCTCCTTTCCTTCTCTCTTTGTATCCCACCTGCACAGCCAGATAACCAGCTCATTCACAAACACTATCTTGTCACACACACACACACACACACACACACACACACACTGACTACAAGCACCGAGAAACCAATCCAGCACAGAGCGGCTCAATAGGACCATCAATCTAGCACATCGGCCTCTGTGGGAGACAAAAAAGGGCAGGCACCGGGGCAAAATTTGTTACAGCTCCCATGATGGAGAGAGAGATAAAATGAGATGAGATGGATTGAGGGACAGAGAGGAAGGGAGATAGATAGAAGCTGGAGAATATCCCTTTATTTCACTGCAGGTTTTCTGCAGAATGGAAGAAAATGATAGCTTAACCGGCATCTTGTAATATCTAAATGATTATCTACACTGATAGACACAGGCAAAGCTATCATCCCTGGGTAATTTTTGAATTCTGAATAGAGATGGTGATCATCAGCAGACAGTAATACATAATGAAAAGTCATTGTATTGGTCAGTTTAATTACTTGGGTCATAATCCTGTGAGTCGTTTCCAAGATGTAACGTACTTTGGTGGTTTCCCTTTGTGGTGCTGTAGTACTTTATGCATCTGATACCTTTATATGAGTGGAATAGCATGGATATTTGAGTACAGCCCTCATAAACCAAATGGTTTCAGTTTAATGTGATACTTTATTGATCACGGCAGGGTGATTATATCACACCACCCTCCGATAGAGAGGTCAGAGGTCAGTTGTAGAGCAGCTGGTGGAGATTCAGTGATTTGCTTAAAGCTGTACGCTCGCTGATACAGGTTTTGAAACTGAAGCATCTGTTTGGAGGACGTTGACCATCACAAAAGCCAGACAGAGAAGGAAATTAAAGACTCACCGACTCCTCTTCCTGAATCATGTGGACCAGGCTGTCCAACACTGGAGCAAGGTTTCTGAGTCAGGCAGAAGAAAGACAGGGAGAAAAAATGAGACAGCGTTAACATGATGATCACACTGAGAGGGCAATCTTTTGAAAACTGCACTGCACATTTTTCTATATCCTCAAGTATAAAACACATCTACAGAATATACTGTTTCGTTACTGTGCCATTCCATCTTGAATACAACTCTTTGTAGATCTCTGGTCATCTTGACCACGTCACTATGTACTTCTATGTACTGTATGTGGTGGACAACTACGGTCCTCAGGGAAGAAGACAGACTTCAGTGCCATGTGGCATTTGTAAGATCAAACCCTGCCGTCTATTTGATGTTGGTTTGTAAATGGCATCTGATAGAGCAGTCTTTGGTCATCCACAATAAACCAAGCTAAGTCATGCTAAGCCACAACCAAACCCAACCCAGGCCTAACCACTAAGGTTTCTCTCACAGCCCCGTACTGTACACGTCAGCTGTGCACAGTACAGGAGGAGTCCTGCACTGCAGGGCTGTAGAGTGTGACTTATATGTCGCAGGTGCTTTGAAAAAAAGGGTTTGTACGATGAATGAAATGACTGCAGTAGCACCCGTGTGGTGTGTGTGAGGCAGAGCCGCTTGTTTGTTTGAGGTGAGGGTGTGTGTGCTTGTTAGTGTGTGAGGCACATTGCTATTCTATGTGGTATTTGTCTATTGAGCGATTAAAAATGCATGTCCCCTCCTGTCACTGATCCATACATCATTGCCGCCGCAGCAAAAAAAAAATCACAAGTACGAGAACTGCGAGGAGAGGAAGAGGGACTGAGACTGCGCCTGGATGCATGCGAGAGACATGATGTTTTTTCAGTACTATATTCCTTAAAAAGTTCATGGAAAATTACTTTTGAAATAGTGTTTTTGTATGCTCCATGCCCCCCCAACACAGAATTTGAATAGTCTCAAACTACAATGGACTTGTGCTACAATTTTATGGCCTGTGCTACGAAACGTTCCAACTCTGTAGCATCAGTGTAAAACAAGTTAACGCACAGCGCTGCTGTACTGTATTCTTACTTGGACTTGATGTTGTTGAAGTTCTTGCCCAGAGACAGGTGTCTGATGGATCGGTTCTTGGCCAACCACACCAGCAGAGTGGACAGGTCTGAGTCCAGGCCTGGAGGTATAGAGGAATAGGTTAGAAATGATGAAGGTTGACTGATCTTAATTGATTTTAGTTGCATGCTGAGGACTTATTTAGCATGAGGTTGGTGTTAAAAAGTAGATATAATGGCAAAATATGTATGGAAGCTGCCATCTCACCGTTGTCAGAGATGTCTAGGCTGGAGATGTTTGGGATCTCGGCAATACAACCTTCAAGGATCTGAGAACCTCCTGACCGTAACTTGGAAAAGAGGAGGGCGAATTTTAAAGGCACAGCTACACAGACACATACAGTACAGTACATGTGACACAATGGAGAGAGTATGGCCTGTTCATCTAATAGCAGTACAGGTAACTAGAGCTTGTAACACTTTGAATACATGACTCCTTAATTGCCAGCTTTTGGAGAATCCTGAACTATGACTGCAAAATGTCACAGTGATTCCACAAAGGCTTGCACTTTGCAAATGTTTGTACAAATTCAACAGTATGAGATTCAAGTACTGTATATATACAGTGTAAACCCATGTGCTGCTGTGAAAACCACAAAGCAAATGGTTTAATACGAAAACATCTGCGTAAGCTTCTAGGTGAGACATGCATTCGGTTTCTAAGCACAGACAACTAATAAAGGAAACATGCAGGATAGACTTATCAAGAGGAACTTGTGTTTTTAAATGACTAACACGGTGCTGGGAAATGACACATAACAACACAGATCAGCCAGAATAGAAATATGGACTCAGAAGAATAAGATCAGCAGAAAATAAAGCATCTGCCAAAACAGACGTGCTAACAAAAAATGAGGAGGGATGAGATGTTAATTATTAAGAGTGAGCACATTTGTACTTACACAATGGCCAAGCTTACAGAAGCATTAGGGGGGAGAGAACAGCATGTCAAAGCCACGCCAACAATTACAAGCAACAAAACACACAGATGCTTAATGATCATACTTCTGTTCTCACCAATGACACACACATTTGCACAAACACACTCAACAGGAGTCTTATACACACACACACACAGTGTCCTTATTTTGCATGCCGTCAGCCCACTCAAAGCACAGTTTTGGTCTGTCGCCACCAAACTGTTCATTAAGGCCTCGAAAACAGGACAGAACTCATCATTTCCCCCGCGGCTTCAGTTTGGGAAGAGTTCTATGGGAATGTGGAATTGGATTTCCTGTGTAATTTGTATTCATGTGTTATCTTTAGCAATCCCATTGAATCTGCAGCAAGCTGTCTTTTTTTCTGTTCGAGCAGGGGCGGAGATGGAGGCGAGGAGCTGATGTGTGTGTGTGTGTGGGTGAAGGTTGTGATGAAACAATTAGGGAAGGAAACAAAAAACCCTCTCGAACCCCCCCACCCTCCACCCCTCTGTGCATCTCTCCCTCTCCACCCCCGCCCGCTGCCTGCCAACTATTCCATTATACAGCCTCTTAACAGCGTCACTGGCCTGTCAAATGGTTTTGGAGTGGATCCCTAAAAGCTGATTGCATTGGATGAGTGTTACCTCCAAACTATTAAAAACCACACTCACCAAACTTTAGCTGACAAAAGCACTTACACAAAATGCACTTACATCAATGCTGCTAATACTAGAAACAGAGATATAAAGGAATACAAACAAGAAAACCGAAACCGGTTCCCCCCGAAAATCCACTAGTTGCAGTCTATTTGGATACTCAGGCTTTCACTGTATTTTGCAGCATTGTGCTTTAACTGTGTACTGAACGGATTTACCAGCATTATCATCAGCATCACTGTGCTGTGCATTTCATGTAACTACAGCTCTGGGATCTAGGTCTACTTTCCCCTGCAACTGCTCCAGTCACTGCATTTGGTTTAAAATAATTGTATTCATCTCTAATTAATATAAGGGACTTCAGCTCTACAGTTGCCCCATTAAGATTTGATTTCAGTGCAGCCACGAGGGAATGATCCCTCGCGAGCCAGGTACAAATGTACAAATTATAAAAGATATCTTGACTTTAAATAAGATGATTTATGGAGAAATTATAGCGCAGTGTCGGTCTTACCTCACAGCAGCTGAGGTCTAGAGACACGTCCTTCAGATTGACGTTACTGGCCAGGCCAAGCAGGAGAGCTCTGAAACAATATTATTATACGCAGTTAAAATTATAATAATTTTAAAGGTATTAAAGAAACAGTGTGTAACATTTCCAGGGATCTATTAGCAGAAATGAAATATAATATTCATATGTTTTCATTAGTGTTTAATCACCTGAAACTAAGAATTGTTGTGTTTCTTTAGTTTAGAATGAGTCCTTCATATCTAGATAGGGAGTAGCCCAGACCGGACAAACCAAACATTGGCTGTAGAGAGAGCCTTTCTTGTTTTTTCGTTACTTGAAGGCCACAGTAGTTCTCTGACACGCTTGTGAAACTGCGGTAACGTGAGCCGCAGAGTGCAAAACCGTGGTACCACCAGCCGCCGTCTGACTTCCATTGCTCCTAAAGTAGTGCTATTATGGTAAGGATGGCCTCTGAGTGAGGTGAACGGCGTTACCACGGTTTTACACTCTGCGGTTTAGGTTACCGCAGTCTTGGAAAGGGACGAGTGAGCGGAGGGGTACTCAGTTGGTTGCAATCTGCAACCACACCACTAGATGTCGTCAGATCCTACACACTGTACAAATTTGACTTTTGAAAACTTTTCATTTAATGTTCGTAGACTGTTCACAGGTTTCCCTAGATGGGTAATATTTAGTTAAATTTTTTCCATTTTTCTCCATGTGTGAGCATTTTTTGACCACTTTCAATATCCAAATTCCAAATATTAATAATACAACTTTTAGTAAAAAAAAAACAACATTAAACTGCAGTGCCCCAGTTCGTGCAGATAAAGCTGCAGCTGCCGTCCTCTAATGCAGCTCCTCACTGTGATACAGGCTGACAAGACGAGCTTATTCTTACTGTACTTGAAACGTCTAAAAATGTACAGCTTTAAATGGGGATGCAGGTATTAAAAGAAGACGAGGAACAAAATGTACAGCCGTCACAGAGAATGTGGGGCAGAAGCTCCTCAGACACATTAAATGTGAATGACTCGTTGTCTCACTTGAGGGCCTCTGGCGGCAGCTTGGTTCCTGACACGTTGATGGAGCTCAGAGACATGGCGCTGCTGAAGAAGTGCTTGAATGACGGAGGCACCTCTTTGCCTTTCCTACAGAAACAAAAAGAGAGCATGATATAAAAGAATGCCAGACAGATAAAGACAACATGTCACCAACTTTTCAGACAATCTTAAGCTCTTTTGATCAACACCATATAAGGCTTAACGATAACCAGAGATTCAGGCCTACAATAAGCTTTTAGTACACTTGCCACGTCCTAAAAGCCTGTGACCCATTTTAGTTTTTATGTGCTCTTTAAGAGCCTGTTTCAGCTCCAAAAAGTGTCTTAAGAGTCTTTCTTAACTTTCACTACTATACTCATGTTGTCCTCTCCCGTTGCCTCCTCCTGTCTCTCACTTTTTCTCTGCTCATCTTCCCTCTCCACCCCACCTCCCTCCTCCCTCCCATCCTCTCCTCCCCTCTCCCCTTGATGAAGTCCTCAACTCCCTAGAGGCACACTGGAAAGAGAGATAATGATGGGAAGCAAACTCCACCCACCACCCATCTGTTACACACAAGATCTGCACACACACACACGGCACAGATGCACACACACATACACAGGCACTCAAATTTAAACACCCTCAAAACACTGGTGTACATACACTGTGTGTCTGTAATGACACTTTGTCACCAGCAGGTGTCACACACTAACATACAGACAGAATTTTTGGCTGAAAGGAAGTGATGTAACAAGTCTGTCATTTCAGGTCAAATCTGCCTTTTGGGCAAAAAAACCCCGTCAATGTCGACAGTATATTAAGATGGGAAGGAGAACCACAGTGGTGTTAGGATGGATGATAACGTATAGGAGAAATGCAATGTTGAGTTGCATCCCTAACCTGTTTTAATATGAAACAGGTTTGGGATGCAACTCAATATTGATATTGCATTTAGGCCCTGATTTTACAAAAAGATGCAGGAGGCAGTTGTGTATAAATATGGATGTCATCTCAACTGTGATGGGAAATCTTGCAAATGCACTCTTGATCAACAAACCATGTCAAGCAACAACAACAAATTAATTTAGTACTACCCAGATGGGTACTAACCTGTGAGGAAAGACGCTCTTTGACACGTTAAGAACAGAGAGGTGTTGGACCGAGCCTCGCAGCAGAGCTGAGCACACCTGGAAAACACACAGAATACATCACCTTTAACATCTGAGCTGTATGAACAGTCTCAAGTATTGTTTGATTTGCTTTAATATCAATTGAGTTTTGAATGTTGCACCTTCCAACCCTCACTCGTCTGTGACAAAGAAAGAAGAAGAAAGCCTTGCGACTGTGTCATGTGTTTAGAAGCGTGTAAATGTACACTGTATGTGTATCTGGCTGTACGTGACAGAAAGAGAATATGATTTAGGAGCTAGTCAATATGTTCAGTGACAGGCTGACAGCTGGCTACATCTCAGACTAATCAATAGGCTGTATTTGGCTTTCAGACCCACGTCAATACATCACATACGGTATTCAGATCACTTCACAGGCAGCGGACGGCAACATGGATTGAGTGGGTGTATACAGTGGGATTACATTCCCTGCAACATAGATATTAATGGCTGGCACTTCATCTTACAATGCAGCATAACGAGGGACAACTCTAATTGCATGTTGTTTGGTTACAGAAAGTTGTTCTCTCACTCTTTAGGGTCTGTTTTCTTAACAATATGTCATCTATTTTTATATACTGTATCTCTTTAGCCGATTATCTTTTAATAGGCCGGATATGTCCTGACTCACCTGGTCCAATGAGCAGTCAGTGTTGGAGAGGTCAAGGGTCGCCAGGCTGTTGGGTTGACCCAGGAAGTGGTAGAAATGCTAAATGTAGAGCAGAACATGACACACATTATTACAAAGGAGACAATGAGGTTTGTCAACACAGGGATGTGACCACTCCTCTGGAGAATACAGTATTGCAGCAGTTTGATGTGTTGTTGATCATAGTGAGAAATGCTTTCAAATATCTTCCTCTAGAACAGTGTGATTTTGACTTGTGCATATATCTGTATTTAGCTTTTTTGGACTTCAATAAGGTCTTTTCTTTCATTTTTTCTGTTTTATTTTACTACTGTTGAGAATCTACTATCCATTTCCTGCTCTCATTCATCATTTTCCATCATTTCTGTACCAAACCTTGTTGTGCCTCGAGGCACAGTAACTTCCTGGAGGCTCGTTGTCACCATGACTCCTGTTTGTGAACTTTAGAAGATATCTGTTTACAGTCCTTGTGCTATGCTAAGCTAAACAGCTGATGGCACTAGTTTCACATTCATGAGAGTGGTATCAATCTTCTCATTTAACTCTTGGCAAAAAAAGGGAATAAGTGTGTATTTCCCAAAATGTGGAACTATTGCTTTAAAACAACCTTAGTTTCAGTCTGATTGTGTCTGTTAGATTCTGATTTGTTAACCCCACAGTATAGAGAGTTTCTTTCACATCCCTACATCTGCGCTCTGATGACAGATGTTGAATTTTCCGAGTCGATGCTCCCCTACAGAGTGACATGCTAACTGATTTATAACGGTCTGAAAAGGCCTCCACGCGACTGCAGCGCTGAACTGTTTCAATCAATTAAGTGTTACTGCTATCTGGCTCTGAGATAGATTAGAAACTGTTGTGTGTTTGTACCTGCATGTCGTCTCCTCGGAGGACATTCCCTGAGAGGTCCAGATGGACCAGGCTGCTGGGGATGGACGGGTTGGCACTCAGTGACTGGCAAAGGCTGTTCACCCCTACAACACACACACACACACACACACATGCCGTGTCAGCATTATCACACCCCTCAAATCTCCACTTGATGTTTTGACAGCACATTGAAGGAAGTAGCAGAGGAAATGAGCAGTGGCTGAAGACAGGAAAGAACGGGAGCAGAATGTAGAGTGAATGCATGGAAAGTGAAAAGAGCATGTTTTCTCACGCCTTTGTCAGTGTCACGAGGCGTTCCCCTTTTTTATATCATAAGAAAATATATAAAATTAAATTGATAAAAAGCATAAAGCTCCAAACAACCTTGTGATGTGCTGCTATCGTTCCAATGACCGGGGTTTATATGTGAGACAGAGAAATGTCTTTCAAATCTTTGCATGCAATCTGTGCGTGATATCGACCTTCTGTGCGTACAACCACTAACCAGTGTCACGTCTGTCACATGGCTGACACACTGAACTAGCAGTAAATCAAGGCGTGACTGTCAAGTGACTGACTTGACAGAACTACAGTAGACAGCTGAGAAGAGATGAAAAAGGAGGAGTGATAAAAGGAAAAATGAGAGAAAAACTTAGAAATACATTTCTAATATTCAATATTTTTGCAATGGATGCAAATGTTTCAACATATTTAAGTGACATTCAACTGGAATTAAAATTCAAAAGATCAAATGATGGATCTGCTTCAGCTTCATCAAACAAAATCAGTGCTAAAAAAAGATAAAAATGTCCTCAATCCTCCTACTTTTGCTCTCAGCATTGGAGGCTTTTGGTGTTTGGATTATGGATTGGGCCTTTAGCTAGACGAGCAGGGCTCAGTTTAAGCAGCGCGGCCCTCTCACTAACCCTACACTGTGAAATATGATAGCTCTTTATTGATTGCCTGAGAGCAGAGCGTGTTTACAGAGGGTCCCTAAAGACGGCTGCTTTACTTTGGGTGAGAACCAAGAAGAAATTTTACCTGCAAGTGTTTGCCGGCTACATTTAATCTAGAAATTATGACAAATCCCCAGCAGTTTTTTTTTGCAGAAAAGCAATCAGTCCCTTCATAGCATTTCATTAAAGGCCATTACTGCAGGAGGATTTTTCCATCATGCCAAGACGTTACGGCTTTACGAAGGAAAGTGGTCCAACAAGCAGCATTTATGCAAATGAAAAACATGCATACTGTTTACAGATTGTCTGCACACTCACACATTAAATACATAATTTTCTTTCTGTCCCTCTCTCACTCACAGTGTTAATAGTGCAATAATTAAGTGTCATTAGCTTCCCAGCGGTAGGGGGGATAAGATTAGTGGAAGATGTGGATTGCACCCGATCTGAGTGGAGTACGTAAATTAAAACTCAAACAGGAAAGCCAGCTGATCACAACACAATATTTATATACATTTTTTTGTATTTGAATCATTCCAACCAACTCCATTTCAAAATTGCAAATGTTTTCATTTATCATCCACCTGTTTTAGGAACCATATACAAAAGACGGCACATACCTTTGGGTGATAGTGAGGTTTTGGAGAAGTTTAAATGCTTGAGCCCCATACGAAGTTTGGCAAACTGAGCACCCAGGGAGTAGATACCTGCAGCAAGAGAGAGGAAACGCAACAGGGGAAAAAGGACAATGATTTTCCACCAACACATAAAACAAACGTTTAAATGTCTATCAAGGTATAATGCCGTGGAGCCAAAATATCAAAAAGAAGATGGTATCCTTTTTTTAGATAAGAACACATTCAACAAATCCTTGTGGTAAATTTTACATGAGAACAATTAAGCCAGAGATCGTAAATCCCAGAAATCTGTCGTATGTTTACATGAGACTGCCTGAATATTTGGTGGGATGTATCTTTAATTAATGTGTCCTGGATAGACTGAGAGGCCTTAGGATAGATGTGATGAAATATTAAACTTGTTGCACTCGCTGCCCTTTAACAAGTAAACATATACTCGTGGCAGGCTGTGGTGTGTATAGGATACAATGCATGAATGTTGCACATTTAAGAGTTGGCAAGAGAAATCTGAATGTTTAATGTATTCAATAATTCACTTTAGTAGGAGAGTCACCTTTCATATAAGATTCATAACAGAGCTGTTTAGAACAAAGTGCAGTGGGGAGTACAACAGACCAGAGATGAGTTCATTAGACTACATTAGAGCAGATAGCGTACCTCTGTCCTCCAGTGGGTTGTTGGCAAGATTAATGGTGGTGAGTCCTGAGCTGGGGTTGTGGGCCAGGGCAGCAGCTAGCTTCTGGGCAAAATCACTGAAAGAGTGTGAAAGAGTGTATCCGTAATGTGTGTATGACCAATGTACTGTACATGTTGCAACCTATCAAAAAGCTTTCGAAACATAAATATCCCTTTTTTTGCCATGGCAAAACAGAAGAGCAGAATAGATGTGTCACAGTCACATGTCATAGTCTGAAAAGCAGAGGTGTAAATAATAAATGATGGCTGAATTCCTTTTAGTTTCAGTGTCATGGTATTGTGCATGCTGGCTCACAGTCGTGGCTTACTGTAATACTTGAGTAACACCTGTGTTTAACCTACGTGTGATGAGTCCAAATGTTAACTCTGTATGTATGGAACATTTTTAGCTTCCACTTCACATTGATTTCAATGTCAGGATTTTGTTATTCCATCTGTAAATGTATGACATTCACTTTGGTTGCAGGCATATTAAATCAAAATCTGCCACACGTAAAGTTTTACAATTTATTTTGAAATCTTGTGATGTAGTGTTGCATCTTCATAAAGTTAGGGGACCTGATAGATTTTTTAAAAAGGGCTAAAATTGATGCAACAGGGTGAAATATCCTGACTTTTAGTTGCTAGTATGGGTCAAGCTCTAAAAAGCTTGGATCCTACACTTCCCATAATGCAATGGTAGTGTCTTTCATTAGAAACTTCCTGTCTGGGAAACGCTATTATTTCTCCACACCCGCAGTTGGTAACACAGGCTTTCTGCTAAAAATGTGAGTTCAAGTGATAACACTTGAGTAATTTCCTCACACTTGACACAGCTCTGCCAGTAGTACTCTTCATTATGAGTTAATTGACCTTGACACGTAACGTGTGAAACTGGTGGGGTGCCCCTTTAATAGTTAGTTAGTGCATAATCTCACGTTTTGAGTCCTGCGTTGTCAAGAACCAACTCTTCCAGTCGACTGGAGCGAGTCACTACTCGAAGGATCTGCTCACACACATCTGCAGACTGAAGACACACACAAACAAAAAACTTTTGTTATACATAATTTTGCATGTGGTATAATTTAAACAAGACAGAAAAAAACCCCTATAAGTTTACTATAGCTTTTGTGTTAGTGCTCAATAAGACAGTAAGGGTAATATGAAAGATGAAAAGCGATATAATGTTACATATTACGAGTCTCACGCTCACAGCAGTACAGTAAATCTTAGCTCATGATCGTTAATCAAAAGCATAAAAAATATACTAATTAACTGAACCAGCTCCGAGGCGTGAAATGCACTTTTATCTAGAACAGCAACGCTCGAACTGAAACATTGAAGGTCATAGGAATAACACAGAAATTTACTTCAGGGGCACATGTATTCCCGCAAGTGTTCCTGTGCAAAATGCTGTGAAACTACTCTGGAAAGTTGTTCATTTATGCTAATTAAAGCTGCACTGCAAAACAGCATCTGAGTAAAGTCTGTCTCTTTTGCTTAAAGACCATTTATGCGTGACAAGGAGAGACTGGGGACAGCAGACATCCGACACTTTAGAGGGAGAAAAGTTGTCTCACTCCTGTGGTCTCAACACCGCAGGATAGAGAGCCGGGGGAGCGAAGGCAGTCATATTTAGACCAAATTAAAAATTCAACAGTTGGACGTCAATGCCCTACCTAGATGTTCACTGACCCAGTTCACTGTGTGCTGCGTCATACTCAAACATGTAGACAAACACATTGCCTTACTGCAGTAATTCCAATTTTTCCAGACTAACTATCTGCACTGATTCATAACACAAACATGTTCCATCATAAAAAAACAGAACTTTACTGGACCATTGTTTGATTGTTATTCTTGGTAATTTATATTCATTCTATAAGGGCCTGTTTCTCTCAAACCAGCAGCCTCAGTGAGGCCAAAACACTGGTGACATTGTCCCACACTGTTATCTACAGTGAGGGGGAGAGAAAGAGGGGAGAAAAGGAGAGAGGGGTATTGGAGAGACAACAAGACGGAGAGATGGAAGAAAGGGACTGTTGTTCACATGTTTACTCTGTGAAACTGTGAGTATGAGGAATAAGAATGATGGAGGGCAGCGAGGGATGACACATAATGCAGAAAAAAGCAGATATGAGGGTAGTGAGGGATGAAATGGAGAAAAAGAGGGGAGAGAGTAGTCGGTCGCGGAGTTGCAGAGAGAGAGAGGGAGCACACAAAGGAGCCAGTATTTTCACAATAAAACTGTTAGGGACGGCACAGTGACGCTGTCAGCATGTGCACTGCACCATTTACCACCCATTAAACAAGAGGCTTGTCATGCTGTGCTGTTCTAACCCTGCGTCCTGCTGCAATACATCACACGTTCATCACACGGGTACACGCTCATGAAGTAATCAGGAGTCAAGTCCTCTTATCACTGCCGTCCTCTCCTCTTCTTCTCCTCCTTTCTCATTTTCGGCTCAGCATCTCGATTATGCCACAAAACAAACAGCCTGATTGAACTGAGGATGAGCAGCATAATCCCTCGCTGTGATAGCCAGCCGGCTGTGTGTGTGTGTGTGTGAGAGAGAGTGTCTGTGTGTTGTATTATTCAGTCCACTGCACTGAGAAATTCCTCATCTGTTTGATAGGGATGGTTAGACTGTAATTTTAACCTCCTGAGGCTTGTGTTTTAATGTTTCACATCTCTCTCTCTCTCTCTCTCTCTCTCTCTCTCTCTCTCACGTCTTCTTTTGTCCACAGACTTTTCTTTTAGATACTCCTCTGTGCAACTGTACACAGTTAGAAAGATACAATAGACGGGTTTCTTGTATACAAACATTACAGGGTGGGTGGGCATTCAGGGGGCAAAACCACCGTCACCACCGTTGTAATCAATGTAGCTTTTCCGTTATTTGTACATTCTTGTTAACTATACTAGACCCCTGCAGAGTCCGACCACCAGATATGACGTTATCACCTGTTATGAAATGAGTAACGTTAGATCAGACATAAGTGTGATTTGGCTTTGGGGACCAGGGTCTGTTTGGTTGACACTCGGTCGGCATTCAAGTTACGTTAGTCATTCTTGATGGCCGCCACAGGTATAACGTTAATATAAAACTGGAGATCTGGACTTTGGTCTTGTTATTTGTACAACTAGTCACACAGCAGCTCTTTTTTATGTTGGGCAGGTGAAAATGAATGCCCCGGTGGACGATCAGACGTCTTCCGTTGAAAATGTAACGTTACGGCATACCGGAGTGAGCTTTCTCCCCCGCCGTAGTCATGTAACGTTACAACAATTTAGAGCCATAACGAAATCTTGCATCATGTTAAGTTTTAAGGTATAATTAGTTGCTAAATATATATAAATATTTCCTTACAATGTGGGTTGATCACCCTGTTGTCGATCAGTTCATTTTTATCAATCTGTGGAGCATGACAGCTCGCCATGACCACCTGCTGCTTTGTTAGGGCTGTGTGACTAGAATGCTTTTGCCCATCAGGCCTGGATCCATAATCTCCTTCTGTTTTTAGCAAAGGCATATAATCCCCTCATAATATTAAACATTTTCATTCTTTTTTTGCAGTTGGTGCCGTTTACTGCACAACAGCTCCTTGTCATCTCTGCTTCGGAGCTTGGCTCTGCTCAACACTCCGTGCTTTCCGCCCCTTAGGTGCGCGCTTATCTATGTGATGACGCTGCACAGAAACCCGTCTATAGTTAAGGCTCAGTGTTGCCCTTGAGTTGAACTTTTACATGCCAATAGATTTGGCAGGAATATCAACTGACTTACTGCTAGAGAGTAAAGACTAGTTTCCCCAAACTGGAAATTTCTAGTTCCTCTTTACTCTTTATCCTGCTCTGGCTTCATTCTTATAATCTGAATAAATCTTTCCTGATACCTTCTGACTCATTTCTTTATTTATCTGGTATCTCACTCATTCATTCTGTCCACTGACCTCTCCGCTGACCTTTATCTTTCTGTTTCACTCCTCTGTTTGCTGTCATCACTCTCTGTTCCCGTTCTTATTCTTCTTTCTAAGTTGTTACTGTTTCCATTGGCACAAGATCAAAAACAACTCAAAAAATCACGCTCCAGAGCACATCCTTGATTCTCCATTATCACCGTATAAACATGCACACACATAAAACAATGGGAAAATGAGACTGAAGGTTCCTTAGAAACACCCAAAGGAGTTTCTGTTGCATTAAACAGCAACTAAATAAGCACACACAGTCTTTGATAAACACAACATAGTCCAGAACACAAGAAGTGGTATCTATGGCTAACATCACCAAAACCACTCAAGTAACACACTGTAAAAAATTTTAATAAACATGCGCTGAAACCATCCCAACACCCTTAGGGTCCATTATAATACACTCTAATCTGGGCTAGAAAGGACACACGTTGGTGCACATGTGCCTGTGTGAGTATTTGAGCCTAAATATGCACACGGCACGGCGAGGGGCAGGATTTTAAAATTCAATACAAAAGGAATTGTCTGTGACGGAGACGTGAGATAATTGTTTGGACTGAGGAAGCTGCGTGTGGTAATTGGTGAGACTGAGCGAAGCCTCGAGACGGAGAGTTAGTAATGGAGTGCTGCAGGGGGGCAACAGCCTGAGACATTGAGCCCCTTTGTTTCGTTAGGATTAAGAGTCTTATCACACGAGAACATTGGACTGATCCTCAGTCAACTGACAGGAGGGGAAGATGGAGGGAACAAAGGGGGAAAAATCTGTACAGGCAGATACTTACAGATAAATAGTTAGGCAAGGTGGAGTGGGAGACGTGTAGTGTAGTATAGGATATAGAATATTCTAAATATATGATATACAGTAGGAGGAGCCAGAAATAACGGGGATATGTTATAAATAACAGGATCCATCGTCCAATTAAGTTTTATCAAAACTAGATTTAGAAACTTTTACCTTTAATGACATGCCAGTTTTTAACGGCTATAACACAGTAATAAAATTCAAACTACTTCTGCTTTTCATCGGAATTGGGAGTGCAGTACCGGTATGCCAATTCTCGTGTGAAACAGTAACCCTCTCATTCAACTTTCAAAACAAAATTTAGCCATGCTAGCAGTGTGGCTCTATGGATGACAATAGCATCCATCCACAGAGCCATTGGGTCATTGGTTGGTTGGTCAGTCTACCAGTCCGTCCCAGTCCGCCACTTCAGTCCAGGCTCAAAATTGTATTTTATCCAGTACTTTGGTTCAACAAATACCAGCAAAACTAATGACATAAAACTAACATGTCTGTAGACTCTTTGTCTCGTTTACACAGTTATTCTCCACTTTTTGCTCAAATCAGCTGGTCTGTGATGTCCTTTAACTGTCTGTCCAGTCCATCTGTCAGATACCATATCTCAGTATTTGGCAGATGGACAGACAGAGACGCAGCCCCGTCCAAGACAACACCCCACTTTTTATTACATGGGAATAACCAACAAAGCAGAAACCACTGCACCAATGCAGTATAGTGCAATAAGGGAAGTGAGACGCAGGACCTTTACAAATGTGAGAGGAATAGAGAACAAACTGACAGGCAGGTAGACCGTGAGAGACACAATCCATCCATTTGTCTTAAGTAGTGATATTCCTCACTACTTAACTCTGAGATGGGATTATATCTGGATTATCTTTGCCGTATTGTGGCAGCAGACTAACACTGTGATAAGGTTTATCCGGCATAATGTGCAGTGGTGTACAAATTGAGCAGACATGATTAGAAAGCAAACAAGAGCAGGATTGTGAGAAAAAGGGTTACTAACCAGTTTGTAGTCCTTTGTGGAGAGCTTGGTGAACCACTGGTTAAACTCCAGGACTGCTATTATAGCCACCAGATCCCTGAGGAGGAAAGAAAAGGTCATAGCTGCAACTATATATTATCCTTCAGCAATACCACTTTAATTTAGTGGTGAATTCAGCACATTTTTACATGAAAAAATAAATCATGTCACACCTGCAATACCGCCCTTAAATTTGAGTTGTGTGTTTCTCTTATCCCAAGAAATGTTTGCAGCCGCGTGGCCTCATATGTGTGCGATGTGTTTCGCATTGTGTTGGTGTGCTATTGTTATATTTTATCTCTGTTGTGTACCAACACTCACCTATTCTCCAGATGGCTGAAGTCCTGCAGGTTGAGTTCTCTGGTGTCTTGTGTCAAATAGATGGTGTCCACATCCTGGACGAAGGAAACAATTAGCCAAAGCGAGTGTTAACAAACATGTCTGTTATAAAAAAAAAAACAATTCAACAAAAAATGTCAGGATGATTCATATGTAAACATATAGAAAGTGCACAAGAGCAGATGAAACATATACAGTAGTGAAAGAGTCATTCCATTTTGGACAAGAAGGAGCAGAACCATGACAAAGATCTTAAGAAATATATAGATATGAGGGGACTTTATTCATACACTGTTGTGGCTATCCTACCGTATTTATCAAAGGTTTTTATGCAATTTTATGTCATATACAGCCAACAGCGCTGAAGCACTTTTGAACCAGGATCTGTCAAAGCTGTGCCACTGCACAAAAGAATGCAAATGATACTGACCCACTGCACCTCTTCTTTGTAAGGCAGCCCCAACCAGTCACAAACACATCTGTACATCTGAGAAAACCCACCTAGAGAAAGAGAGAGAGAGAGAGAGACAGAGAGAGAGAGAGAACACAACAGAAAAATATAATATAATAATCCATCTTTCCAAAGAGCACTGGGATGTGGGCGGTGCAAAAATGCATGTAATTTGAAACTACAATCAATTTCATCACAATTGCTTTAATTCACCATTTCAAACTTCTATACCGTTGATGTAAACTCACTGTATAACTGCCTGTGACAACCCCCCACACGCACACATCATCATACATACATCATCTCAGCAACGGGATGAAGAAGCACACAGTAATTACTGTAGAGTCACAGATTCCTACCACAGGGTCCGGGCTCCGCAGGCTTGTTGTTCTCCCACAGAGTCTGCAGAGAGGTCAGCCTGTCTGGAGGCTCCATGCAGAGCTTCTTCATCACTTTACTGAGAAGAGAAGACAGATTAAAACATAATTTAGTCATCCCATTTCTAGCTGGTGAAATGTTCAAAGCCTGTTTAATCCCTTTTAAAAGATTCTAAAATCAGCGGCTCCAGGCGACTTTCTCACTGCCTTACTTGTCGGAGGACATTTTGAAAGCAGGAAGTTGCTGAGTTCTCAAATAGAAACTAAATTTAACTAAACCACAAAAAAAAAATAAAAAAAAATCAATACAAACATTAGCCTCTCTGTCAAGTCAAAGACTTTGACCTGTTTGCAAGACGAGGTTATAAAGGTTTATGGTTTTACATCTGTGATCATTTCTGCATTTATATTCATGCTTCCTGTTCTCAACAAAATATATTGATAGATTGACATCCACATTGCAATAGAGGCATGTTTTTTTTGGACATAAAATACAGGATACTGTAGCTGTAACGCAACCATAGCGGCTAGAGCTCAATTCTGTGTGTTGCACCGGGTTAAACTCTTGAGTATTGGAAACATTTTCAGTTATTCATTTAGAACATTATTCAGTTATTACGTTTTTATTAGTATAACATGCAAAATCAAAATGCATTTGCAGAGATTGATAACAGAAATACTGTGAGATTTATTATCTACATCCTTATTAGGACTGATTCAAATATCTTGACATGACTGAGACATTTAAATAAATCCACGAAAAAACACATAAACTGTTATCTTGCACACAATCACACACGCATCAAGGTGGAGCTCACCTCGGTGGTAGGCCGGGACATATCCTCAGCATACAGTTTCCTATGTGAGCGACCACCTCATTGACCTCCTCTGTAGAGAGCAGCTTCAGAGAGAAGGAGCCACGCTCGTACTCTATGAACAGCTAAAAGGACACATCATTAATTAGTGATGCACGACAGCATGCATGCTTTCAGCCAAACCCGCTTCAACCACAGTTATACTTATCTAGATAAAAAAAAGAAAGTTAGTAATTCATGTTTCTTAACTCCATTCCATCCACTGAGTCAAAATAAAATCTACCGTATAAGAATAGTGTATTGGCAGTGAAAGGATTCAACATGAATCTATACACATGTTTTTATCCGACTCCCTTGCTTCCACTTTTCTGTCCGTCTACTCCGCTGAATCTACCCAGCAATAATAATAATTCACAAGAATGAAACCAACACATCCGTCTATCCACTCAATCTACATCCCACATCTTTGTCTTAAGTCAAACTAAAGATTTAATGACATTTACCAAGACTGGCGAACCACTTTGCAATTATGCAAATGCTGATGTAAGGCGATACATGCCTCCTCTATAGGCCAAAATTAACATAATCCTTGCTGACACTTATTAAACATGGGAGACCATCAGTCAAGATATTAAGAGGACTGACATCTCTGGAGATGAGTGGGAGAGAGGTTCAGCTGCAGGAACGGTGTGGTTAGCGATGGATTATCATATTTTGGAGGTAGATCCAGCTGACTTGACAGCTGGCCAGCTCTGGTCGAAAAGCCAAATGGAAGCTCTTCCCAGATGGGAAACATCATTTCTGGATCCAGATCTGTTTTTGGTGTATCATACATTCATAATTTTTAAGGATTATACGAGCACATATTGCTTCACAGCCTCTCAGTTTAGGCCACCCTCTACCCACTGTGGTGTATACATCTGTTGTGATCACAGGCACTGTCCTTTCACTGGAGAGGTTGGGTTCAAGTACCCATGTCAGCAAACATTCATCCTGCTCAAGTGTCCCTGAGCAAGACAATGAGGTTTAAGTTTCTCCAGAGTCACTTCCCTGTAGATAATCCTGACCTTTGACCCAGCAGCAGTATTTTTGGTCCTTGGTGTATCATACTGTATCTGTTAGCTTTTATTGTATTAAGGATGGCAGGTGAATGTAATACACTGCACTCCCCTGATATACTTGATGAGAATCTCTCCCGATACAATACTGTCCAGAGCTTACTGTTTTTGTTTATGTGGCTGTTCTGTCATTGTAAATAAGTTCATTGGAAACACCACCGGTTCAGTGAGAGTAAAATGAAACGTAGGAAAATAAAATGCAAAACTCAGTATGATTTAAGCTGAATTTAGAGGGTAATCCGTGTGTATGACTACATAAACCAGCATAAATGTATATTGTGTGTTCATGTTATATTACGTACAACAGACAAACCTTTTTTTACCTAGTAAAGTACAATTTAAAAGTAGAGTTTGCATTTTGGCAAATATACTAGCTGAGAAGATTGATACTGCTCTCATGTCTGTGTGCTAAGTGTGAAGCTGGAGTTAGCTTAGCATAAAGACTGGAAATATGAGGAAACGGCTAACCTGTCCAAATGCAATAAATGTGCCAAAATGAACACGTATCTTGTGTCTTTAATCAGCACATTGACAGAAATGTAAAGATGATAATTTGTGGTTTAAATCTGCTGTGGAAGGAGGAGCTTTGGACGGTGCGAGGCTAGCAATTTCCCCCTGCTTCCAGTCTTTATTCTCTGCTAAGCTAGTCACCTCCTGGCTCTAGCTCCATGCTTAACACAGAGACATGAGAGTGGTACTGTATAGATGTTTTCGTCTAACTCTCTGCAAGAAAGCAAGTAAGTGTATTCTCCAAAATATCGGAACTATTCCTTTAATATTTTGTGCACCATATTGGACACAGTTAATGTTAGTAATAGGTACTGTACCTGTGTAGGCTTGTTACAAGCAATCCCCTGGATCTCCAGATAATTAATGGAGTGTTCCACCTAAAAAAGAGCACAAGAATCACCATTAAAATACTTATACTGTGTCAGACATAGGCATTGTCTCATAACATCCTAAATGAAGAAAGCTGCTGTTTATTCAGGGACTATCTGAGCAACTGTTTATTACAGGACATAAACTATGTTACCACACTCTTTCTGACATGCTTTGAAAAAATGGGCTGCTTCTAACAATACTCAGAAAAGCTTCATTATAACAAAAAATCATCCTGACAGTCTGCTAAACATTTTAAATTGAATTATCAGAGAATGGAAAGCTGCGGTTGTAATGTATCTGCAAGTATTTGAATGAATGAATGTGCAAGTATGGCATTCACGTGCTTGTGTGAGCCTACTAATAACAACAGTCTAGTATAGTGACTGTCTGTCTGAGGAATGTTGTGTAAAAATATGTCTGTTCCATAATGAATAGGTAGTGATGCAGTCATTTCTTTTTTTCTTCTTTCTCTTTGCTCCTGTGCACACTATCTCATCACTGACTCACACATTTACATGATTTTTCTGGGAAGCATTAGGCACATTTGTAGGTGAAAATGAAAACTAAGATTGGGGGGATGAGATACAATCACTTAATTGTTGAACTAAATCAGCTCTTTTATCCAGTATTATCATCTCTGCCAGCTGAATTCATTTAAAACGCAACCACTCTAGGATGCACTGTTCATTTTCTCGCTCATTTGCAAGAAAGTGTTTGTCTTTCTTGTTAAGTGTTTACACACTTCCTGAATAGTATGAATTGAGAAGTTGAGTTCAGCTTTGACAGAAAATGGAAAGTAAACTGAAAAAAGCTCTCTGCTTCATTTCTCTTATTCACATCCAAAAGACAGTCTTCTCAAAACAAGTCTGGCTAAAAAGACAACCAGAAGCGTCTCACGTCCACATTTTCTATTTCTGTTTCGAGAGAGCATTTCAGGACAAAGAAAACAAAGAAAAGCAGCAGCCTGCCTTTCCATCCCTAAAAAGGACAGGAAAAGATCTTTTTAATGTGAGAGAGGGAACCCTGTGAATATAAATGCCTACTAGTGTATACGGGGCACACAGTTTTCCTGCTCTCCACATACTGTACGGTGCCTGAGGGCAGGCCAGGGAGCGAGGCCAGACTATTCCAGGTGGGCTCAGTGTTCCTGAGGCTTGGCTCAGAGATGAGAGGGGGGAGAGGATAAGCAGACTGTCTGTCTACTGACAGACTGTCTACTGTCTGACTACAGTATGCAGTCAGTGTGTTTATTTCAACAATGCCTGTGGTTACTCACTCATGTTCAGTCTACAAGCTAGAAAAAAAAAATCCACATGTACACGAATACGCCATAATTCACATTCCATAATTTAAATGGGTGGACTCATCATTCAAAAGGAAGTGAGTCTAATAGACAATAACATAGTGGACAAGCTCAGTCGGATAAAACAAAGACAATTAGCTATTAGCAAGGACAAGGAGGCACATGACAATGGCAGAACTAGGTAAGATTTTGTATTGTTGTTTTTAAGCGAGACTAAATAACTGTTGAATGAAAGAACACAAAGAATAAAATATATTCTTCCTCTTAGAAAAGAAAAGTTGATTTCATGAACAGTAAAACACACCCTTGCTTCATTCAACACACAAAACATTGCATGCAAATGTCCACCGTCTCTCTCTCTCTCTGTCTCTCTCTCTCAAACACAAGCAGTGCTGTGTCTTCGTCTCTGTAATTATCTCAGTCCAATGTCCAAAAGTCCAAATTTATTGAAAAAAAGATAGATGTAATCATTTCCAAAATTAACAACATGTCTTTATCTAACAAAATATTCTGCTCCAATACATATTTTTGGCGTTTAGCCTTTCAAAAACTACATTTTCGCAATGGTAAAAAAAACATTTACTCTCCTTCACACACCTGTATTAATGGGGCAGTCTAGCAGCAATCTAACAGCACCATAAATTACATTTATACAGTATATATATATATATATATATAGCATATATAGCAATACATATATATAGCAAAATTCATTACAGGCTTTGCATAATTTAATACCTTTCTGTTATTGTTGACACGTGAGGACTAATCTTGTCATATTGCCCAAGCCTAGTGGCTAATGTTAGCTAATGTTCGCAAACTTAAGGTAGATGCCTCTGTACAACTGGCATTACTAAATCAATGTGCTGACTCTTCTATACTTACCTACACTTAGCGCCTTTGCCATAGCACCTCACACTCAATTAGTTATCATCCTGAATGCAAAGTAACTTCAAATTATCACCAAAACACAAATATAGATAGAGCAGGTAAAACAGTTGGAGCTCCATCAAGACATTTTTTTTATTCTATGCTGTAAATGTAATTGCGTCCCAATTATTTTCAAGTTGTAGGTCACCATAGGGGTGTTTCTTTTTGCTCAGTGTTTACTGTAGAATTAGAAAATGGTGTTGCAGAACAATTTGTCATTTTGAGCGTATAGGAGGCCACTTACTATAATACAGTTTATTACCTATGTTTGTAAATGTGCAAACACCTAGGTCTAGCATACAGACTACTACAGTAACAGTAGTACAGCAGTACTGTATATATAGTGTAGATTTGTGTATTGCAAACTATTTGCTAGATGTTGCACGATGGAGTAAACAGTGTCCAAATCAGTTCATTTCACACAGCCAGTAAATTACATGATAGCTTACTGAATTGAGCGCCTTCATAAATATGAGCTGTAGCCAATGGCAAGACCTCATGCTGGGAGGTGTAGGGAGGAACCAAATGTTAGAGTGATTGCATCGTTCACTCATTCGTTCACTGTCCGTCTGTCACTTTAACCACTCTCCTCCACTTTTCTTTTTGTTGTATTTTCATGGAAAACTCAACTTTTAATGTGTTGTCATTCATGCAGAAGATGGTTTGATGTACAGAGATTGATTCTAAGATTATTATTAGATTGTGAACATTAGCATTGAGCAACAGTATGAGGAGTAAAGTGTAGATGTTGAGATTTTCTAAATATTTGTCTGTAAGTGAGGCGGTTCAAAATGTGAGGTTTCTATGAGATGGTTTGCGTTATGTTAGGCCTATAAGTTATGAAAAACGTATGCTCAGTGTGATCATTTGTTTCATAAACCTCCATACTTGTGACATAGCAAAGCAAAGAGAGATAAAGACAGAGTGTACAGGTATGTAAAATGAACAGCAACAAGAGGCTGCAGAATAAAAAAAAAAGGCAAGAGGGAGGGAGCGATGAATGAAATTGTGTTTGTGTGTGTGTGTGTGTGTGAGAGCATGTGTGAATGTTTGTGAGGAGGAGACGCTGACAGACTGAAAGGCCCTGCAGCTTCTCAAGAGGAGCCAAACCATCAATCGGAGGCACAAAAAAACCCACTGAGAAGTGCCTGAGATGGGTAAAGGGGGATTTCAACAACTGCTGAGAGACAAAAGATACACAGTTAAGTGTTTAACTGAGGCTTTTACTGCTACTGCAATACATCTACTTTAACTTTAATACGAAGGCCTTGGGCTCAGAAGAGCATTGCTGATGAAATCACCTCCTACTGATTGTTCTCTTGTGTGTTTTAGATGCATCTCTGGGATTCCAGACAGAGATGCATCTAGCAGATGATCACAGCGCCTACAATATATTCAGATGGCCAGAAGTATAAATCAACACCCAACACAGTCTCAGCTTTGATTCAACAAAAACAGATTTTTACCATAAAAATAGAAAACTGAATCTACGGAGGACGTATACAGTCAATAGCTCATGTGTTGGAACAGTGAGCAGAGGCTAATCTTCATTTGCAGTTGACCCATCTCCGCTGTAATATAGATTTCACATCAAAAAAATCAATGCAAGGAGAAATGCTGTAACAGTCAGCTTTTTTTATCGATGTTGGCAAGCTTCTTTAAAAAATGACAGTGTGCAGTAAGAACCCACGCAGCACTTTTGGTAGCATTGTGAAAAACTGAACGGAAATAAAAATTCTTAAATTATATAGTTTCAATAAATTATGCAGTACGCATAAAATTGAAACATTTTTGAAGAAATGACAATATTAAACTTGGATTGGACTGAATTTATTTTTGCATGGTTTAACAAATAGTGAGAGATTTAGTGGCAAAATGATGAGTCAATTAATTATTCCACCATCGGCAACAATTATAACAACCGATTCATCCCATTAATCCAGCAAAAATGGCAAACTGGTTCCAGCTTCACAGATGAGAGGATTTACTGCTTTTGTGTTTTTTTGTTTATATATATCTTTGTAAATTAAGTATCTTTCAGTTTGGGGATTTTTGGATGCAGAAAACAAGCTATTTAAATCATAGTTTTTGGTTCAGGGAATTTGTGATGGACATTTTTCACTGCAGATTAATTGCTAATGAAAATAATCTATATTTGCAGAGAGTTCATTGAGAGAAAATCAAATGTTGATTACTTTTAAGATACAATCTATTCAATTCAATTTGATTTAAGACATTGCAGGTTATCCCTGCTGACCTTTGTCACAGTGGTGAGTGGGGGGAAGAAAACCAGATAGATGAAGGGAAAGACACAGTGAGAGACAGGGATGAAGAAAGAGGGAAATAATCTGGATTGTTGGAAAAGAAGGAGAGGATGAGAATGAGAAAGCTGAACGAATGGTTTAAAGGAAAGAAAGGAGAGGAGAGGAGAGGAGAGGTGATCTGTGGCTGTAATCTGGCTGAGCAGAGCCAGAGGAGAAGGGGAAAGAGGTTTTGTGAAAGCCAACAGAGGAGGGATTGTGCTTCCGTTGTGGAAAAACAAGACCCAGACAGACCTTCTTCATGCTTCATCACCTAATGTCTAAAATATTATACCTTACAAAAGCCTCTTGCTTCCACAAAATCAAATTCACAAGATGCACCTCCAGAAAGTTCCATTACTATTACATACAGTAGAATAGAAGAGAGAAGGGTTGTTAAGGGGGGTTAGTTCTTCGTAAAGCAGGTGTTTACGTAATCCCTTCAGGTCAGAAGATAGAAAACAGATCCAGCAGAGCCAGCTAAATAAACAGATGTTGAACCTGCAGCTCATAACACTGGAAACATGACGTCATGTGAAACAGGGTCAGCTTGAGTGTTCTTTATGGCCTCTTCTACCCCCAGTAAACCAATGAATCAGTTCTCAAGCAACCAGTCAATCACCTAAACTGTCCCTGGAGGCATCTTATTGACTGGAAAGCATATAGTACAGCCTTTTGAAGGGCAACTGTTCAGTATTTCCTGGACCTGGTACAAGAGATGATGTTATGTTATCTCATGACTTGTGACTTAAGTGCTACTCTTTCCGACAGGGAGGATCGCCATTTCAGATACTGCAGGAAAAACACTGGTTTGCAGTCTGTTTCCATATACAGTCACAGCCCTGTTTGGTTTTGTGAATCTGTGCTTTGGTTTGTGTGTGTAGTCTGACGATGGGATGTTGTGTGACATTTGTTACTACTACTACTGCTACTGAAGACACAGATTAATCAACGGTTAACAGATATGCGACTTTAGCCCTGATTTTCCCCTCAACAACAGTTTTTTTGAGCTCCCCAATAAAAGCCCCAGATCAGAGGCAAATCGGCGTTGGATTGGCGCATGCAAATCTGTGCTTGAGCGCATTTAACCATAACCATAAGCCATTTAACCATAAGAACTTTACTGTATGTGTTGCATTTTGCAACACGGACCAAAGTTGTTGTTGCACCTAGAGGAAACAGGCTATAAATAGTAAAGACGTGTCTGTTTTGTGAACATGTATGCCAACGACAACATCAACAAGCATGACTACAGGGAAAGTTCCGCGGATTGTTTCAACAAAAAAATCGTGACAAAACGTAGTTTGGAGACCAGACATACTCATCTGGGATTCCTCCGGTGAAAGATCTTGGTACGTGTGACCCCCTGTCGCCGGTCAATCATGTAGTGTTAACAACTTAAAGACTCCCAGTTACAAGACAGCAGGTTGTGTAGCGTGAACAGTAAGGCAATCTGACCACTTTGAAAGTTGTGTGGTGTGAACTTAAACACACTTTGAGGTGAGATTATTTTGCCTAGAATGAGGTTTGAAACTTTTAAGACCTTAAAATGCTCGGGAAAAAATATATATATTTGAACATCTGCATTTCCATGACAACTAGGCATGACAAGCCCATTTTTATATCCCCTTATCCAAGTTCAGGGTTGCAGGGTGATAAAGTAAATCCCAGCACCCTGGGCCTGTTTTTAACAGCTGGCAGGCCCAGTGGGTCACAACACAGAAGCTGAAGCCTGATGTGAAGTTTAGTATTTGCAGTACAGATAGTAATAGTTGTGGAACTGGTGCTGCTGGAAGTTTTCGTGAACATCTGCGTTTAATTTACTGCACTACTGGTTTTCATGTGACAAAGGTGACAATGATGATGTTGGTAAAGATGATGACAGCTGTTTCATTGCTAGTAATGGTGCTAACAGTTACCATCTGCGCTTCATTACGGCACCCCTGTTTCAAGTTAAAAATCAAAACAAAACAGGCATGCCAACCAGCTGTAAAACTGCAATATAACCAGGCACACACAGAGCTACTACTTTAGCCTTAATCCACTCTGTAGCACATACACACTAACTAACTGGGATAGCAAAAGTGCTAAATTTACTTCTCAGCATTTTGTATTTACTTATTTACACTGTGGTATATATTGTATGTGTCTGATGCACATATCTGTACATATTTCTTATATTTCTAATTTCTTGTTTTTATTATTTATTTATATTTCTCTACATATGTTGTATTATATATTGTAGCATTATGTATATACTGTACATGTTACTCCTCTATTTTCTATTTTCTTACATTTCTGTGCTTTTATATAAGGTCAACTGTAACGTCCCAATTTCCCCCCTGGGGATCAATCAAGTATTTCTGATTCTGATTGGGGAAATGTTTAAAAGAGGGCACACAAATCCATATTGTTGTTAATCAAATCAGTGAAACCTTGTAACACCTAAACAATATGAGGATCTAACACATTCTGACATATTTTTAGTGTGACAAACACACCTTTTTGAGTAAATCTAAGGGACTTTAAAATAATTAAGGTTAAAGAGTGAACCCAGTCTTCAGAGGAGAGTTTAACCACTAAAGCTAGTTTTGAATAGATTGACAGAATGAGGATGTCCTCAGAATAACTGTGGATTGCAGGAAGTTGTAATATTTTTGGACATTGTAATTGTGATGAATTTACACTCAGGCAGTTGACCTAAAAGCAAAGAAATATTTTACAATATTTGCTGACTTAATCTATATATTTTTTTTGGTGTGATATAGTGGTTGTCGTTGTCGTTGTCTTTCCTGGAAAAGTTCTGCTGCTCTTACCTTGGTGGGGATGCGTGCCGTCAAGAGGTAGACTCGGTGAGATGCAAGGGCCTAAGGGAGAGAGAGAGAATAGAGGGAATAATGAGTATGTAGCTGTAAATATACACTCTGACCAACAAGAACAAGGAAATGACAAAGAGCACAGAGAGTTGACTCATACACATGAAAAGGCTCGTGACTCTAAAGCATCTCAGTCGGTATGGAAAGAGGAGTTTAGATTCCTCTCTACTTGAAAACAAACACATAGACAGACAATGACATTTACAGAAGTGCCCGCTCTTAACCAGCACGACCCACTGAGATGCTTATTACATGTAGCCAAGAGATGCCTTCATTTCTTATTGGACCACCCCCCTGTCTTCTGAGTGAGGACATTATAGGTCAGTGTGTTTTTCCTGTTTGTGTCGTTCCTGCCTAGTGAGCAACCTCGACATCGACTGCCTGCCACCGTTAATTAGAGCACATGGTGAGGACTGAGCTCGCTTCTGTCGCTGCTCTGTGAAAGAAAAGTCAGAGCTTGAAGAGGCATAACTGGAATGCATAAACTTGACATTCCTATCCGGACGAGCAG
Organism: Sebastes umbrosus; assembly: GCF_015220745.1. NCBI lineage: Eukaryota > Metazoa > Chordata > Actinopteri > Perciformes > Sebastidae > Sebastes > Sebastes umbrosus. Next base: position 21,874,436 of record NC_051279.1, read on the forward strand.
CCTTGAAGCGTCATTATTCTGGTTTTATAGAGAAGCCTGCCATTGAATGAGATGCTGTTTATAGGGGATAATTTGCACAACTCACTGAGAATGTGTTGACACTGACAAAGACATACTTTTAAATAGGGATTCCAGTGCTGCATACATTGGACAATCTCAACCTTGAGTCCGTTGTAGTCTCTATATTACATGGTTGCACATTAGCATAACAGTATCAAATTCTGTGGTAAAAGTTTTGGCGTACCAAAGTGGATTATCATAGCGTGCCATAAAATAATCCAACAGAAGAAAAAAAGGTCAACACAACGTCTTATTACAAATTGATGTTTAAAAGAAGCTGAAGTCATGTGCAGGACCGTTAGCCAAGCTTTTATTTAAGCCATAATGATACCAACTGTACAGAGTGCTGCCTTTACTGTACCTCCATGTGCCGTGACACTGGATTATCTCCTATCAAACACTATCGCAACACAACCAAGGCTGATCTTTAAAACTATTAAAGGGACACTGTCATCTAGAGATGTGACGTCACCAGTCAATACCAGTGAAATTCCACGATTCTCAATACCGATTCAATACCACGCTAAACAAAAGCAAGACAATAAATCCCATTTACTTCAACATCCACTCCTTTATTACTGTTTGCATACTGGTTTTTGTTAGGGAGTTAAACAGGTCATAATTCCCTCTCAAAGAAAAAACAAAACAGGTGATAGCGAGTTTACTGCATCCCAAACACATTTACTAGCGTCCCTGGGATAATGGGACGCCGTTAGTCTTGAGCCCTGACAGTATCAGCGGTAGTGTAGAAAAACAAGTACCGTCACGTTTTCAGAATTTTGTGACATCCCTACTGTCATCTCATACCCTCTTGACAAAAAAAAAACAAAAAACACCCTGGTTGGTACACAAAGGCATGTATTATGTGCCTCCATTATCATAGCTGAAACCTCTTGACCCTCGTAGCAAGCCATCTCCTTTGTCTTTCCTTTCACTCTGCACTGACAGCACACTGGAATAAAACTGTAATGTCACAAACTGCCTTATGGCTCCAAAGATAAGCAACTTAGGCCTGTTGGTTTTCAATGCTCCAACATAAAAATGAAGAGTAACGGACTCAAAGGAAGAGAAAATACCAATGGATGAAACAGGAGACATGAGGTTAAAATGGAGAAAGAAAAAAGCAGTGGGTTTAGAGTAGATGAAACCTGCGAAAACAAGCATGTAAGGGCAAGAAAGGAAATGAGAAAATGAAAGAAGTGAGCTGTGAGGGAGCAGAAAGATTGATCAGAGGTGAGAGAAAACCGGAGAGAAGGTTTTGTAAGCAGAAGAGAAAGAGTCCCAGATAAACACTGACTGGCATGAAGGACAAGAAGAAAAGGTGAAGAGAGAAAACACGATTAAAGAAAGTCTTTAAACTGTCACAGTCTTTTTGAAAGATGTGAAAAAATAAAAAAAAGGATGACAGTGTGTCCTATAGCCCTCCATGGCTCAGCTCCACAGGCAGGGTTTGATGTGATGGAGACAGACAGGCAGGACTGTATGACCAAAGATAACCTCTCTAAAGAGCACCAGTCACCACCGCTACCATCAACTCTCCCTTAGTCTCAGTTCTGTTCAGCAGCTCTCCTTTACATACTCTGTGCGTGCAGATACACTGGTGAAGGAATCGCCTAGTTTCACTTTAAAAGATAGATTAACATGAGTTGAGTTAAAACGAAGGTCTTATTTTGAATAGGTTTGATAACATTGTACTCCTTGGTGATGTAATCAGGGTTATTTTGGACCTATACCAGAGACTAAAAGTCAGGATATCTTGACCTCTGGTGCACAGATTTGTACCTTTTTTTATTGTCTCTTGACACTCCCTAAACTTTATGAAAGTGCAATAATAAATCACTGGAGCCCTTTAAAAGCTGTCTTACTATCTGACGCCCCGTTACTTACTCTGTCAGACTTCCATTTAGCAATGTCGCTCTGTTCCCAGACCTCAGCAATTACTTTGGTGAAAACAATGGTGTCAAAATCGATTGAAACTATTGTAAAAACCTTTGAAAATAAGTTCCAAGTAGTAATTAACATAAATCATATTTTATACTGTAGTATTGTATAAAGAGCAACAGCATAACACTGGTCAGTATGTATGTAAAAACATGGAGTTGTGCAGTCTGATATCAGAAGTCCTAGGGTCATAGAAAAAGGTCTTTGGGTGTGTGACACAAGACACCTTCCTCCTTTTTATTTTCCTTAGATGGAAGCCCTGGTTGTGTGTGTCTGATAGCATGAAGTCATAGTTTTAGTTCTCAACAATACAAGTGAAAAACAACAGGATTTATTTACACATCATTGGGTTTCCAGGAGCTGAATAGCTGCAGCTGCTGTCACAACCAGTAATGACCAAGAACCTGCTGACTCAGATTAGAGGGGAGGTACCGACTGACCAGCTGAGCTTCATCTTTTTCGACCAAGATTCAAGATTCAAGATTCACTTTATTGTCATTTCACTGAGTATTTGCATACACAGAAGGAAACGAAATATTGTTTCTCCCAGCTCCCGAAGGATAGAATAAATAAGTATTCAAATTAACATACCTAAAAATAACAACAGAAGAATAAAATAAGTAAACGTTTCAGACACAATTTCTTACAATTTGCAGTCATACACACAATTTGCAGTCGTGTTTAGCAGCAGAGAAAAGTGCATTTATGTTCATAGTAAAGTGCTGTTTTGCATTACTGTTCAAAAAATTGTCTTTGACATGTGACTAAATTTAAAAACTGTTTCTGTGTTGATGCTAGGGGGTTGGATGTGAGTGTGAGTGTGTGGGGAGGGGACACAGCCCACAACAAGTCCAGTCTAGAGAGGGTAGTCAATCATTCAATACTTAATACTTAATAATCAACCAGTCCATTAAAGGACACCTGTATGACTTCCTGACAAAATGAATTCAGTGCACTTTATAACTTGTTCAAGCAGTTTTGAACATACTCTGATTCATGTTTTTCATCCTCCCATCCTCCTCCTGTCAATGCATGACTGCCCCTCTGCACTCTGCCCGACTCTCTCCATCTGCCCTTTGGAGTGGACAAAGCCACAACACCCCCCCTCCTCTCTGTAGCTTCCCTCCCACCTCTCTCTCTCTCTCTCTCTCTATTCTGTCTCTGCTCTGTCTTAAGTGGACTTAAAGCCTCGAGCCTTCCCATTAGCCAATGATTTCACAGCGACCACCATCCCGCCTTTAGCTCCACTCAGCCAACCAGATGGCAGCAGCATTGGAGCGTGTCTCCAAGACCAGAGGGAGCATCTGCTATTACTCTCTCTCTCTCTGTATTACACACACACACACACACACACACACACACACACACACACACACACACACATAATTTCTGAGCCTATATAATTTAATATTGAGAATTTGGCACAGACTTCTCTGTTACAATGTTCTTTGTTATTTTATATTGATAAATAATAGAATTTGGTCTATTTAATACCGATACCTGGGCTTTTGGGTGTCTGATACCAGTTTTTAATAAATAAGCTGTATGCCTCAGTGTGTAGAAGTGACTGGGATCATTCCTTTATGTCTAAGGCAACACCAGGCTTGACTTACACATTGCTTTCCTAACTTTGTAAAACAAAATGTAACCAATAAATACATAGATATACATTTATTTAATTGTTATTTATTATTAAAACAATAGATTGTGCACCAGCAACTTGGTAAAATATCTCCAAAATTAACAGGAATTACAATTCAAGTGTAAACCTTTTTAATGCAGCAACAAATTGGTCAAAACAGGAATTTAAATTCCAGTATATAATTAATATAGCATATAAACAAAAAAAATGTTTTGAATAGATCGGCCCAATTGTGACGATACCCGATCCAGTTATTTGAGTCAGTGTCGGCCCGATATCCGATCCGGTATCGGTATTGGTGCATCCCTAATAATAGTACCATTGCCAGATTATCTTTTTTTCCTGTCAAACTGTCAACCGCCCCCCCCCCCCCCCCACCCCCCACACTCCTCCAGCTGACCCAACTCACATGTGCACACTCAATCACACATTGTGTCACTATGGCAACAGCTAGCCCATACTGCACACACATATTTGTGATACGCACACACAAACAGTGATAGACACTCACTCACACATGAAAGAAGCACGCTGCAGTGCCAAGCCTTGCTTGAGAATGTCAATGAGTTTTCAGCCCCCTAAACAACATCCACGCTGGCCTACAGTCACGCTGAATCTCTGTAGGACCCGAAGCAACACAGAGCAGTGTTTCATCTGCACTCATTCAGCTATGGCAGCACTCAGCCACAGGAAACTTATCTACCCCCACCAAAAAAAAGCTTTTATTCATCCATCATGTCGTGGGGTTCATTCACGCTTCATTATATCTATCTCTCTATGTCAGATCTATTTGTTTGGGTGAGAGAGAGCAATGTCTTTAAAAACTCTGGTGGCACCAAAAGATTTATAAAAAATATGAAAAATATATACTACTTATTTCTTCTCATATCATTGCAAGCTCCTCGATTGTCTTTGTCACTGTCCTTGAAGAAATGGTTTGACATTATGGGGAATACACTATTTCTTTCCACATTAATACCACCCTCGTATCTGTCAGTCAAATATGAAGCCACAGCCAGGAGATGGTTAGCTTAGCTTAGCATAAAGAAGGGAAACAGCAAGCCTGGGTCTGTACAATGTTAACCAAATCCACCTACAAGCACCTCTAAAGCTCACTAGTTAACACATCATTTGTTAAATCAGTACAAAAACTAAACTGAAAATGGCAAATTGTGGCATTATGTGCTGGACTATAACATAGACTGTATATAAGAACTAAGTGGACCAAGTCACCGTGACGTCACCCATTGGTTTGTGGGCTATGGTTTTTTTTTGGAAACAGAAGTGACAGTTGGAGAAGCACAACGCCGTGGTAGAGACCTGTCGATCACAATGTAGCCACGCCCTAAAGCATACCCTGCTTTAAGGTCTATTTGACTCTAAATGGGATCATAATTTACTAAATGAACATCATGCTGTATTGAAGAAGACTTGAAACTAGTGATTGAGACCATAAACTCATGTTTATAATGTTTACTGAGGTAATAAATCAAGAGAAGTAGGGTCATTTTCTCATAGACTTCTATACAATCAGACTTATTTTTGCAACCAGAGGAGTCGCCCCCTGCTGGCTATTAGAAAGAATGCAAGTTTAAGGCACTTCCTCATTGGCTTCACTTTTCAGACCCCGGAGGTTGCCAACTGGGTTATACCTTTGAAACAGAGCATTTTCCTCCTGCTTGCAGTCTTTACGCTCAACTGAGCTAACCGTCTCCTGGCTGTATAGCTTCATAATTAAAGGACAGACATGGGAGTGGTATCCATCTTCTCATCTAATTCCTGGCAAGAAAGCGAATAAACACAGCTCCTTTAAACTGTAATATATTTGAACAACAAAGATGTAGCTTGAATGAAAGGATAAGACTTAGTGGTGAAACGATTGGGTCATTTATCGATTAGTCACTTGACTGTTTGTTGACATTTCAAAACCACCAGAAGATTTACTGATTAGGAACACAATCATCTGTTGCATTACTAATACAAATAGCACACTGGAAAAAAACCACAGCCACAATTACATTCATCCCCACACCGCTGCTGACACAGACTCTTTATTGCATAAATAATGCCAGCATGTCCTGCCTGTGCGTCTGTGCGTAACATTAATGAGTCATGATATGCTGGCTGCAAAAACTGAAACTGTCAACGCAGCACAGTAGGATGTATTTTTAGGGCTATGTAGAAAAAAAGAGAGAGAGAGAGAAACAGAACGCGAGAGAGAGAGAGAGATCAGCCATTGAGTCAAGCAGAGTGGACACCAGAGAGACGGAGCGTGAGACGATGAGAGGAGGAGAGGAGGCTGAAGGGCAAAGTGAAATGACTTAATAGATTCTAAGTGCTGTTTTGCTGATAAGGAGCCAAGATTTAAATCCAATCAGTGGGGAAGATATTTAATGAAAAGAAGTGTTTAAAAGCCGTTTCATCTCTGTTAAAACCAATGCTGACCCCATCTGAGCTTTTAATACACTGAAATCAATCAGCTCATAGCAGAGCATTTCTCTCCTCTTATCCTGCACTTCTTTGCTTTTCCCTCCTACTCTGTAATCTCTTAATGTCCCCATGCTTTATAGCCTCATGCTCTCTCGCTGTATTTTTAACAACTGCCTAAAAACATACTTACACTATATTATTACAGAAGGTTCCAGATGGTAAAAGGGGGCCATGATGCCCTATTAAATGTCTATATGTGAGACATTATGCTGTGAAATGTATAACCATTATTGGATAATCGAACCATCACTGCACAGAAAAATCCATTTTGTGAAACATGATGAAAAAATGCTCAGTGTTTTCTTCTCCTTCCCCTGCATTCTTGCTCTCTCTGGCCTCCTTATCTCAAATTGGATGCCAGGTGGACTGCACCATGATGCATACTGTACATACAGTCACTACACAAGATACCAACAGATTGTAAAGTGTAACTTGAAATAGTTTTCCTATCATTTCTTTCTTGTAGTTTTTCCTTCTGTACCATTTTCCAGTTTTCTTGTATATACAGTCCATATGAATTTGTAATGTGTGGTGCGTGGGTGAATGTATTGAAAAGAGGAGGCATGTGTGTATCTATCTAGAGACAATGGAGCAGAAGAAACACACACACACACACACACACACACACACATACACACACACACCGGCCCGCTTTTATCTTTGAATAATCAGGGATGGTGTAACTCAGTGTAAGAGAGGAGCAAGACTCTCAACAGGCTAACATCCCAGCAGCAATTACATGGGGCAAAAATACTGTACAGTAGCATTTGCGAGGTAGAGGTCACAAGTTCATGCAGTTGAGGTTAGATTTATGCTTATCAGATCTCTCTCTATCAATCTCTATTTTTCGGTGTTGCAAGAGTAAAGACTTTTAGGACTAACTGGTTGGTTTTTGCAATGTCCAGTCATTCTTTATATTATTATATTGCCATTTTTTTGTGACCATGGCTGCTTGTTAATTGATAGCACATCATGCTGCTGTCCATGTTGCTGTTTCTCTCTCTTTATTAGACTCTGTTCAGGTTTGCCGCATTTTGGAGCGGGTCTAATTATCGTCGTTTTTGAAAATGAATTTAGTGCTCGTCGCGGTTCCGAGTCTGTCCCCGCATCCATTTCAGGGCTACACAATTAATCAAGTTTTAATCGTGATCACGATTTTGACTTCCCACAATTAAATTAATATGATTGACTGTTATAATAATGTTTTAAAATGCGCTCATAGAAAACGCCGCCGCATATCAACTCAAGCTCTTCCTAAATGAACAGCCAGCCGCCAGGGGGCGATCAAGATGTTTTGGCTTCACTTTTGGGGAAGCTGTCATGTCGTTGTGCACGCACTGTACATCCGCAGCTTGTAAAAAACTTTCCTGAATGTTTGTGGCTGCAGTCCAGAGTAGAAAAGTAATATACAAGAGAGAGCAGATGGGCAAAATGAAAAAGCACTGAATTAAGGAGAAGAAGAACCTTATTTTAAGTCTTGTGATCAGGAGCAGGAATCTAGCACAAGGTGAAAGCACTGTACTGTTGATTCAATTTTGATTAAAAAGTTTTGGTACAATTTTATTTTGCCTCTAGGAGATGCACTGTGAATAAACACCAGTCTTATTTTGATGCAAAAATGTGTGCATTAGCAGGAATGTAGCACAACATGAAAGTGAAAACCGTGCACTATTTATTTGAATGTGAAAGTGAAATAAAATTATTTTGATAAATGATCTCAATAGTGATCAAAATAATCGTGATTATCATTTTGGCCATAATCGTGCAGCCCTAGTCCATTTCAAATTGGGTCCATGAAGACCTCTACTGCAAGGCAGGGATAAAACTAGAGACAGTTCTTGAGAAGCCATTTATTTAGATATTACATTTTATTTATACAGTAGTACTGTATGTAAGTTTGTCTTTTTTTCCAGATATCACAACTGCAGGTTAGTTTAAAATCAATAATATCATGTATTAAGTTTTAATTATCAGTCTCTGAGCTGTACCTTACACATAGCAATCAAATCTGTCAAAACATCCCGAGAACGACCCTGAGCACAATTTAAAACTGTTAATCCCCTCCGCTGCAGAGGAAGCACACTGTTTTCCTGCCATACGCCGGCTGTGGGAATTGTCTCCTAAGCCAAAGATAACCACTTATCAGAGATGATAGATGGGGAAAACTGAGAAGAACCTCAATCGGGCTGACATAGGAGAGATCATCACGGTGGGATCTGCTCTTGGAGCCAACTTGAACTTTATCTGGTTTCAGAAAAAATCCTCCTAACCTCTCTAAACTCAGGCAGAGAAATCATTTGTTTTACAATACATCGATTCTCCGCCGCCAAGACAAGCTGCTGACAGTGCAGCTGAGGTCTAGTCCTGTAAAGTCTGCAGACTCACACTGCGCCAAAACCACAGCCCAATGTGTCTTTGATACTACGGCACGGTTCAGGGATAGAACAGCTAACAGGATGTACAATCTGGTCTTCTTTATGCAGACAAGACAAAAATCATGATACCCCTCTACAAAACACTGTCTGACACAACAGCCACCAGACAGTGTGGTGATCTCTCTGTAGCATCCTTATACGACAAGTAAAGACATAACATCACCTAAGCCTCAAATATTTCTAGAATGGTTTATAGTATTTTTAGGATCAAGCTGCTAATCATTTAGTCAGGATAAATTCCACTATTTTTTTTTTTTTCTAAACTATGGATGTACCATTTTGGAGCAAACCATTCTCAGCAGTGCAAATCCCTCCCCACAGCGCAGCAGAATTAAGGGAGAGACATCAATTTCCTTTTTATCACTGCCCTGCTCATCATTATGTGTTTTACTGCTGAGGAGATGAGCGTGGCGGGGAACAAAGGCGGCTGACAGTGGTACTTCCTGAACAGATTTGATTGGCTGGTTTTATCAGACCACAGCTGCAGCGAGCTGAGGCATGAATAAATGTGGTGTCTGATTATATTAAATTTCATGCTTTACTTCCATTTTATTTATTTTTTTATTGTTGCTCGTTTTGTTTTCAGTCGGAATAGAAAGTGTCAGCGAATATGCACAATGTGTTGAATAATAAATGAGACATATATAATGCACATTTGATGATTGAAATATATGGAAAACACTTTTGAGGCAATAAAATGTGCATTCAGCTGCTGACAATTTGTCTTCTGAGTGAATCGTGCACAATCAATAACAGTAATCCAATGCGTGTTGCATACATTATCTCTACATGCTGCCTGTGTGTCAGTGCCTCACTAACAAGTTAAATGTGTCTCACACACTACACAACTGAGGCTGACCGAGCGTTCAAAGGGCCGGGCAGAGGGATTAAATGATTTTGCTTTCAGATTAGGATTATAGTCCAGGTTGGCAAGACGCCCCTCTGACACTGGATAGATATCAGTTTTTTTTTTAGAAAGTGGACTCTGGTGTGAATGATAGGGCGGGGTGCCTCTTAGAACAGTGTCAGCCTGCAGGGCGTCTTCTAAAAACCCTGTGTGTGTTTAGGTTACAGAGATAAGGAATAATCACAAGGGTTCATTCATTCATCAGCATGCCAACCAGACACAATAGGGAGGAGGGGTGTGTGTGTGTGTGTGTGTGTGTGTGTGTGTGTGTGTGTGTGTGTGTGTATGTGTGTAGCTATGTGATGGTGAGCCAAGGTTTCTGGGTAAATAGGATATCGCCGTAGACCACTGGGATGAAAGAGTGAGACATAAAAACAGAGAGAGAAAAGGAGCAGAGGTGGACAGATTCATATTTTTTACAAGTCAAGTAACAAAGAAAGTGGAAAACCTCCTCAAAGTGAAGTACAGTGCTTTGTCAAGGAGAGAGACGTACGCAGGTATGACAGCGAAAATAGCGAGAGAGAAGAATAAGAAGAAAGGAACGACAGAGACAAAGGCAGAGAGGGGAGGAGGGAGGAGGGGGATTTCGTTCTGGGCTAGTGTTGGCATTACCCGTGGTTTCCCTCTGGAGTGGGTAGATAACATCAGTCGGCATTAATAACAACGCACACACAAACACACACACACAGTGCTGAACACTGATTTCGATGATAAAAACACAATTAGTGTGGTTTAGATCACGAATGATAATTCCCCCCAAGTTAAACATCGCATGATTAGATTTATATAATCAAAGTAAAATGATCTAAAGGAGATGTAGATGATAAAAACAAACACTGTGTTTCCTATAAGGACTCAAATGGAAAATCAGAGGCGAAGTACCTTTTAATTGGTTGGATCTTGCTTGACATGAAAAACAGATTATTATTGGAGAAAAACAACATTTCCCCTAAATTAAGCACAGAAGGTGACATATCCAAGTACCGCTACAGTCACAGAAGCTGCTTCAATAAATACCATAATAACCAACATGTTTAAAAAAAAGAAAAAAAATAGGAGAGGAAGGCACTGCTTTTGTGCAAGCTTCACCCATTTCAGCAAAACGGTGTTGAGGAAATGTGTTATATTTCATGGAGTCAGGGTCATAAAACATCAATACACCCAGTTCCAACATATTGCTGATCTGTCAAAATCCGCACACCCACACACGGAAGCATGAACACACATGATTGCGCCCGAAGACCCATAAGACACCAGGGAGGGTAAGAGAGTGGGTATTTCCTTTACAATGTCTCATAGGTATATATGGGGTTTGAACCCACTAAGCTCTGTATACTGTATGTACAGCCCAGTCGCACAGCAGTTTGTGAAATAGTCACAAAATGTAATGTATTGATTCATGTACATAAAAACGAAACGCATATTTTTTTGTGATGGTAAGCACAAAATTAATTCATATGTATTCCACGTAATTGTTAATTGGGAAGCATAGAGAGCGGCGTAGGGAGGAGGTGGACGGGTGGGTCAAAAAACACAGGACTTTTGCCCAGGAGACCGGTGTTCTTGTCCCGTGTGAAACCAGAAGTCAAAGTTGATTTGTCACGTAACTTCCGTACTTAAGTTACGGCACTTTCAGAGTTATTTTAACCCAAACTACAATCTTTCCCTAAAGCTATCTAAGTAGTTTTTGTCACGTAACTAAGTTACAGCACTTCCAGTGTTATTTAAACCCAAACCGCGTTATTTTTCCTAAGCCTAACTAGTTTGTTGCCTAACCAAGTCGATCTAGGCCTAAACCTAACCAAGTAGTTTGATTTTGCGTCTCTGTACATGAATCAAATAGATTACATTTTGTGACTATTTTACAAACTGCTGTGAGACTGTGTTGCTATGTAATGATGGTAAAATAATATAAAACAATATAGTAGAACAATGGAGGCAAAGGGTAGAAGGTTAGCAGTGTGCAGAAGGCAACGATAAAAGCAGTAATGCTACATCAACTGCAAGGACAGGACCTCATAAAAACCAACGATGTGGCAAAAGCATATTAGAGCGCTGGTAGAGAAGTCAGTGCAGTTGTTCTGCTGATAAATAGCTGAACGCGTGCTGGCAAATGTCTGTGACAGGGTCCTTGAAGGCAGAGACAAACTGTCCAATATCATGCACATACTTCCACGCTCCTCTACTCTGTATTATTGATCTGGTTTGAAACTCACAATCTGAATAATCCTTAAGATTAAAACATGGGTTTAGAGACTCATCATACAGGCAAGCCTCTCTGGAGGAGATTAATTATGCAGGTTGTCTTATTTTTATCACTCCAGCTTGAGTGTTTTGACAGAAAACATCACATTGATTAGGCCTGATTGTTTTTGTGGCTGTTTACGATGACAGAGTGCACAAATGTCATTATCATCCGATCAATGCTGACTGTTGTCTGTGACCCACAAACCCCATTCAATTACATCCAACGAGAGCAGACTGACACTGTACCAACCAGGCCGTTGCACTGTAACACCAAAGAGCCACTTTCCCCACAGTATGACAACAGTACTCATGAGGGACAGGACCAGTCAGACCAGTTCAGCACATGTAGAAAAAATGTGCAGATTTAGAACAAACCTCAAACTAAAATATGTATTACTGTCATCAAAATAGGAAAATAGGTCAAAAAGAGCTCCATGAAGTAACAAGACATTTGATCCAGTGGTTGAAACCAGACACATTGGAGGTCAGTACTATGAGATTATAAAAACCAAACCTATCAAGCCAACGACCTGAGGCAGGGTCAATTATATTACTAAGACTGTCTGAGTGACAATGACCCTGACCTACGAGTTGATGAAGATGAATGACTGTGGGCGCGGCTTGCATGGAGCCAGGCTATGTGGCTGGTTAATGTCTCTCCAGGGAGGCTTTTGTACGCCATTGTGGGCTGGAAACATGCTAAGCCTTGCTATGAAATAAATCCCCATTCAGCTCGGTGGAGAACAATACAGCACAGAGAGACTGATAGATACTCAGTGAGTGAACAGACTATAGGACATCATGAGTGTGTTCAAACTTATTCTGAGAACAGCCACACTGGAAATGTTTCTCTCTCTCTCTCACACATTATGGACAAGGTGGTACATGATGAATACAAACCACTGTAAGCTGTTTGGTCAGGCAGGTGAAGTGAAGATAACGTTGTCCGTAGTCTCATACCGGTTACAAATCAACCCGATCTCACTCCCAACTCGTCAAATACCGCCGATTGGGCAGCGCTCTTCGGCAACGGATACCAATGCATACCCCTTTAGCGACAGTATGTGACGAACCGGGCTTTCAACTAACTCCAAACCCACCCGCGTCCTTATTCGACTGTCGGAGCAAGTGACGTAGTTTGAATAGCGCGAGAGTTTGTTCAGGCCGGGTGGGACGGTGATGGATGGGTCAAACAATCACAAGACTTTCAAGCAGGAGACTAAAAGTAACATTGACTTATTTTGTCACGTACGTTGGTATTGTCAGTCCAGTGAGTCATGTGAGTCTGTAGTCACGTGAGTCATTTGTCAGTGAAGTTAACGTCAACCACAATCGTTTCCTAACCCTAACTAAGTGGTTGTGTTGCCTAAACCTAACTTCCTGTGAAAACCGTGGTTTATTTTGAAAGGACACTATGCATGTAACGAACGTATATTTACACGCTGTTCCAGACACGTCCAAAAGTAACGCCAGAGGGGTACCATGTGCGTCGGTCTCCGATGCAGAGATGCTTTGACCAAGTGGCGGTACTTGACGAGTTGGGAGTGAAAAGGTGTCGTACAAACAGGCTCTGTCATGAACGCCACGCTAACGTGCTGATGGATTCATTGTTTTTAGCTGATCTAGACCAGAGCATATTCAGTTAAAACAGATCAATGATGCTGCTTTTTTATGTGGAGTGAGCACTGCGCCAGACTCCGTTTAAAGAATACCCTTTTGAATGCTACATTGTTTGTCAGCAACTGGTCATATGGTAAGGAGGCAATTTGTCCTTGTGTGATCTGATTAATTTGGCATGCAGTTAACACACAAGTCATAATTTAGTTTTAATGAAACTCAACTCCTGGCATTTGCTCCTGGTGTTCTTCACCACTGTTTTGGAAGAAGGAAATAACGAGAGTAACAGGCGAACCAGCTTTAAAAGTGATGAATTTTCGTTTTTTAATAAGTGCTGTGCGGTGGATCTAATTTATGCCCATGTGAAGAGTGGTTCATATGGATTTCGAAAAATATTTGATAAATATTTGGAAGAATAAATGATAAATATTTAAAGAAAATTTAAACACGTAACTTTAAAGTGTTAAATTTGGGAACATAATTTGGTTTGGTGTTTTGTTACCTTGTAGGGCTAAATTTTTTAGATTTAGGGAAATTAGTTTGGTTGTACTATTCAGTAACTTGCAAAACAATCTTACCATATTGTCCACCCCTAGCTGAAAGACAGTCCAGGAAAGTGTGGTCCTTGTCCACTACAGAACACAAGGCAGGGTTAGACCCAAAACTGACACATACACACACTGGGAACCAACTCCACACAAAATTCCTCCTAATTACCCGGTTCTTTCAGCTGGGTCGGTCCCAGCACTTTACAGAAACCAAACCACTCAGAAAGAGGCTGAAAATAACGGTCTGAGAGCATGGTGTGGGTGCTCAGTGTGTTAAAATTAGACTCCCTGACTAACCTAAACTAGCATCTGCATTCAGCCTACTGGTTGAATTGGTCACAGTATGACACAGCAAATCAGCCTCAAGTTGAGAGGAATCACTGTGAAGTGTTTTTTAGGATATTTCATCCTATTTTCATCCTATTTAAATGCTCTGTTTGAGCAGAAGTGAAGAAGTGTACTTAATGCGATTATTTCAGACTGAGGACACTACATGTTTAAATACATCCATATTTTGATCTGTGTGAGGGAGGAAACAAGTCACTCTTGATGTCTTAGCTGGACGTAACTAGACCTGACACTGTCGCCTCCCGGCAAGAAGGTAGATTAAATCCTCACCAGGGCCAACTGGGACCTTTCTGTGTTGGCGTTTGTATGTTTTCCCCTCCTATGTTGCAAGTATGAGGGATTGGAAACTCTAAATTGTACATAGGTGTTACTGTCTTTGAAAGGATAGTATGTTACTTAATGAGTAATTCAAAAATCACAACCAAAAACACTTCAACAAAATTCTTACTATTAGATCTTTAGATTTGAGAGATAATATTGGCCATTTTTAAAATCAATTAGTTGATTAATTTAGCAATTACTTTGATCATTTATTAATTGCTGAAGTTTTTTTTTTCAAACATTTGCTGATTCCATCTTCTCAATTGTGAAGATTTGCTGTTATTCTCTGTTTTCCATCATTGTAAATTTGTCGGACAAACCAAGACATACAGTATAAACACGTCACTTTGTGCACTTTCTTAAAAGTAATAATTATAACATTGATAACATTCAGTCACTAGATGTCGCATTCTCCCTCCCCCATCCATTGCTTTCACTTCACAACAAGCCGTTGCCAGCCACTTAACGTCAATCTCAGCCATTTATCCGTTTTTTTCCACACTAACTGACAACCCAGAGGTACCACGTGAGGCCAACGTTGTTGTACTATTGGCTCACAAGTTTTGTTAGAAGTGGGAACCAAACGTGTGATATCTTCCAAAGAGATAAACAAAACATTAATTTTGGACCCGCCAAATTTTTTAAAACGATTAATTCACAAGCACTACTATTTTTTTTGTTTTCAGGAAAAGACATACTTTTATTTGGGACCATTCCAAAAGCTCTTTGGATGTATTATTATTATTTTTTATATTTGTCTACAAAAAATTTTATCAATAAGACATTTAAATCATTTAGAGGTTAAGAGAAAACCAGATGAATAATTTCGCATGATGCCACCATCAGTATCAAATGCTTTTTTTTATTGAGTAATTTTTGTCTGCTGTTATTTGGTCTACATAACAGTTCTGAGCAAACCTGAATTGTTAAGTTTAAGAGTAAAAACACATTAATTCATTTTCTGTTTCACCTTAATCCTCTTAAGCATTGTACAGTAAAACATCACATTAAAATTGTAAGTGTAATTGCAGAGAGGACTCTAATCTGGTCCATTTGACAAAACACAAATCATTAAAGACCCCGCTATAGTGGACTGTACAGTCACTGTAGTACAGTATATACTCAGCAGGGAATGGTGACCTGTTTGACACATTTCTTCTGCCTGGTTAGCTCTTAATGTCACCCCAATTATGTTAATAAGCACCACTGCATTATGGTGGAAAACACAGAGAGAACCTTCAAACAGAGTTAACTATTTAATAGACACAATGACCATGTGCCAAACAGCATTATAACAGGTTGAACTCAGGCTGAACCTATATTAAAGGACAAAGAACAGCATTTCTGTGTTCATTCAACCAAGCAAAGGTTCAAATACATACTGTAAATACAAAATGATTCCCAACCTAAAGAATAAAAGCAAACTAAAAGGGAAGAACCTGTAAGGTCACTGTGGTTTTTGCCAGACTCTGCTCTGACCACAAATCCCAAAATACAAACACCCACTGAATGACTTTGAGGAAAAAAAAGAAAAGAGGAGGGAAAGAAAGATTAACCATGAAGTTGCCAAACACTTTAAAGGCACAGAACAGAGAAACAAAATGATGTTTGCTCTCCACAGAATGAGAAACTTTAACATGTTTAACACTCCATTGAAAGAGTCACTAGGGATGCTACAGTATCATATATTTAGTGGTCGATACCAATACCAGTGAAATGTCATGATTCTCGATACCCATTTCGATACCACAGTAAAAAACAAAAGTAAAACAATAAATCCCATGTACTTCAACATACACTCCTTTATTACCAGTTGCATACTGTTTTTTTGTGAATTTATTATTAATCCGTTGATCCGCCTCAAGTTTCTCACCAAAAACTAAATTTGACAAGATTACATTTGAATACATCGTGATAACGTTATAATTTACCTTCGTATAGGGCTCGACGCATCATATTGTAACTTAATTCAACCTCCGTACATTAGCTTTTAGCTCTATTATTTAGCCAAGTAGGACTGTGCCGCCCATCGACTGATAACAGCTAACGTTAACCAGCTCTCCTTCTGCCGATTTCAACACAGATTTGTTGTTCACAATGTAGCATTATCAGGGACATTTTCTATCGTCCCCGGGTCGACGGGACGCCATTAGTCTCGACCCCTGACAGTACCTACGTTACCTTTGTTACTGTAGAAAAACAAGTACCGTCACGTTTTCAGTTTTTTGACATCGACCTGGTCCCGAATTATCGGTTCTCGTTACATCTCTAACTCTCACTGCATACAAGAAAACCCAATAACGTACATTCTATTGTAGGTCTTTAAAAACTAAATAAATGCACTTCAGCAAAGTACACAAAAAACATAAATGCTCCGTGCTGAAATATTTTATGTGACATAACTAAATCACTGTTACAAAACGGGTCATGTGATGTTGCATGCCAATTTGCAGTATTTCTCAACCCCCTACATACTATATACATTCATATTGACTGTAGGACTAATAGGGATTGTGGTTCCTTTATATACAACATGGATATTGTAACATTATGGTGGAATATCATATCAATTAAAAAATACTAATCTATCTCCTTCTTAATTGATTCTTTTCCAGCACTTCCCTCTTAAATCATCATTCTCTGATCACTGGAAAATATATAGCGACCAACCAACCAACCAACCAGAGCTAGCAATACTTAAAATGTAGATGTTGCAATAAATTCACATCCATTTTTAAAACTTTTCTGTAAAGAAAGTAGCCACTCTATACAAAACTCCAACAGCCTACAGCAAAGACTGGATACCATAGCCTGTTATCAAAGGGAATTAAAAATTGAGAGGATACTTGCTTTGCAGAACTTCAAGGAAGAGGTTTTAGCACCATTAACAAAAGACACCACTGCAGTTTCCCCATGAGAGGACGTTACAGGTGATCATCAGGGAGTTCATAAATGGGTCACTTCCATTTCTCACTGCCCCTAATGACAGACCTCGAGGTTAATGAAAAGGAGATATGGGTGGCGGGAAAAAAAAGTTGGACAACACTCTAGGCTTTGGTCTGTTCTCAGATGTAAGCATGGGTTCTGAAACATTTTTTTTACCTTGGGACTACATTACAGGACATTAGTGTTCTTAACAAACACAAAAGTATTTGTACAAATGCTGCGATGAATTTGCAATGAAATACAATTATTAAGGCTCAATTGTTATTTCATAACAGTTTGGTTCCCATCATTTTGTTAGACTTGGAAATGGCCAAACTTTCTGTTGGCCTACTATTGAATTATTCTTCAGTAAAATGCTCTAAGTTCCCATTTTCTTCAAAGCTGTAATCAGCAGAGTCATGTTAGGACAAGCTGCAAGTTTGAGGAATCTGACAGAAAGAGAACAGTCACTACAGTTTCAGCTTTTAAAAATCCACATTGCAAACTTTTTTTTTCATATATGTACACATTAAGGATTTAGTTTTCAAGGAGACAAATGTTTGAAATGATGAGGGGTGATGTGTGCAAATGTGTGGTCAAGACAATTAAGATAAAAATCAGGAGAGAAGTGGAGTAAAGCACAGTGCTGAAGAAAAGACTAACTTCCTGTGGTTTAAAAGTTGAAACCACATTTCAGGACAAGGAAACAGAAATATAGAGATCTACAGTGATGCTGTGACGCACTATTTCACCAGTTAGTTTTTAGTTTTTTAGTTTCTTTGTTAACAGTATACAAGTGACTAGACAGGATTAGTCCATGTTTTATCATCTGTAAAGCCCTAATTGTATGTGACACAAGATGATTGTATGACAGATTGTTCTCCGCAGTGCAATGTAAAAATGTGATGTAAAGTCATTTTTAACAGAAAACCATTGTCATCTAAGAACATGTGTTTTGGTGGTGGGACCCATTTTGACTTATAACTAGTAGTTTAAAGAAATGTATGAATGCTGACATGCTGGAGTCAGATATTGGCTTTAATCGCTCTTCATCATCTTGAAAGTAGAATAAAAATAAGATTAAAGCCTGTGTGATTCAAGATTAATAATTGTGTTGACATGTAGCAGCCTTGTGCTTTGTTAGTGCCACTCCCACATACAAAGCAAACAATGAGATGCAATAAAAAAGCTGTTAACTATTGGTGACAGTCTCTGGCTAGAACAAACAGACATAAACATACACTTTCCTTTATTCACACCAGGAGATCAAGAGGAAGTTTGACACCACGCCAACCCTCCAGTGCTGTAGATTTAATGAGTAACACTGCTACATGAGTAATGGCAGGACAACAGAAAGCATTTATGATCTCTAGATCTGACAAAATGATGGGAGTCAAGCTGTTCACCTCTCATAATATAGGTTTATGTTGAATGATTTTGCATAGCAACGCCATTAGCAATCCAATACTTCTGTATAAACTTAAAATGTACTTTCATTGTGACATTACGTTGCGTTAAAATCTTTTAAATAAGAACATGACTGCTGGGTTATCTCCATTTTTTCCAGCTTCACACTACGTCACTGGTGATTTCTGTCCGTCACACTGCAAGAGTTTTACAGTTTACAGCTTTTTTAATTCTGCTCTTTCACCCTCTCCATCCCCTCTGCCCTGTACAGTACGTCTCATCGCCCGTTTTTCCTCTCCCTTCCGTCTCCCACCCTCCTTCCTCTCCCCTCGCCTCTTCCCCGGGGTGTGTTTGATGGACTGATGTTATTATCTCTACCTCCTTCATCCCTCCGTCTTCAAAGGAGGGAGATGACTGTATCTATCAGGCTTTAGTGTGCTTAAGAGATGCCTCGGGCTCTGTAGTGCTCCACTCCCAGTCTGAGCGAAGCTCCGCGGGAAAAAAGGGGAGAGCCTCGTGTGTATTTGACAGACAAGCAAATTGATAGAGGAAATAACCATATTCCTTCCTTCATTATCGGCGTAGTTTACACTGTAGATAGATGTCCTGTGTTGTCTGAAGTAGTAAATCAAACTCTCTACTGTATGTGGCTGCAGTAAACTGACAAGGGAAGTTCAATAAACGTCAACGAAAAACGTCAAGTCTGGACGGTAAATCACCATGGGAGATAAATCGTTTGTGTATTTGACATTTGATGTGATTTATAGGGAGGTCCTACTTTATGCATCAGTTAGCTAGATGTGTAATAATGGTGGAGAGATGCTCAATATTCATTGAATAGCCGTTTAAAACCTCTAACATACATCGTCGTGGAGTACAACATAATGTCAAAGTGGTTTGAACAGAAGACTCTGTTGTGTTAACACAGTAATATTGTCTGATTAAATGTCACACCCAGATTAAATGTCACACCCACAGGTGTGTGTTGCACTCTCAGCCACAGGAAGCAGGCAGCAGAATTAGTCAGTCAATTAAATTAGTCACTTTTTATCAACATTATTCACACAGATTACTCGATTACTCTCCAACAGACAGCAGTGCAGTTTATACTGCTTTAAGCAGCTGGACAACTTCATCTGTTTATACATATTTGACTCATATTTTGCCCTTCCACCTTCGTCTTTTGCTCCTCTCAAACATGTACAAGTAGACTTTTACTCTATAACACTCTCAGACTAATTATTACACTCAACTGCAATTACATTTCTGTCATAATCACAGTTTTGTAATGTTTTGATCTTCATTTGCTCTGGTATTTTATGACTTTCCTTATTGTTCTACCATTGTTTAGCATGCTTATTTCATTGAGATTGCGTCATCCAATATGTTATGCACAGAGCCAGAGCCAAGTCAGTTTAAGGGCACAAAAAAAAAAACATGTGCATTGTCTTTTCAGCATTATACATACGTGAACTTTCTATACTTTTTTTTAGGGTGACTATGTAACATCCAACAGGGACTGCAGATTTAAAAAAAAAAAAATGGCCTTTTGGCAAATTCTGGCACATTCACAGCAATGTTTATTAATGGGCATTGGCCCTGAAAAATAAACCAATAAATAAATATTTGGGCTCTTATTTCTCTAATTTTATTACATCTGTGATCACTGTAAAAATAGAATATAAATCTAAAATCCTAAAGGAGTACTCCTGCAATTTAAAATTGCACTTTCATAAAGCTGAAGGACAGACCGTTTTTTTTTTGTTGAAAGAACAGATGAGATTTCACAGGCTGTGACGAGTGAAGTGATCTTGTGTAAAAATCTGCAGTGGTCCTTTAACATTCTGCTTCATCATGCCCGTACACGTCTCAGAAACATTTAAGACTGTGTTTCACGTTACAGCCTCCATTTATAACATCAGATCTCTAACCAATCTGTAAATATATTGTTATTTCATCATGTCTAACATTTGTTTTCTCCCTGAGCCACTTCCTGTATAATCGGTTTCTCAGACTGTGTTTTTCTGCAGACCAACAAACAGTGCTTTATTTGTTCAGTCCGGTCAAGCAGAGCGTTGATACAAACTCACCGAGTCATTCTCATGCTCTGCGTCTGGATGAAATACCAGAACCACTCCACTGGAATTCCTCACTTCCCAGTACTGACTCCCACTGCTTTGCATTGTTTAGTGTGTGTGTGCGTGTGTGTATGTGTGTGTGTGTGTGCACTACTATAGCCTCTGTTTCCAGCTCCCACATGATGACATTGTTGTCATAACCACGTCAAGAGAGTCAGCCTCAAACCAAGCATTTGACTGGACTAGATTATAAAACAAATATGCAGTTTTTTTGTGCTGTCTTGCTTTGGCAGATTACTGAAGAATGAATGAACTGAATACAACCAAAAAAAAACATCAATTCCACACTTAAGCAATAGTGTGTGCGATCAAGGACAACACAAATCAGTATGGGCAACTCTCAAAGTTCTTTAAGGGAAACTTAAAGGAACAGTGTGTAGGATCTGGTGGTATTTAACGGTGAGGTTGCTGATTACAACTTCTCCCGTGTGCCAAGCGTGTAGGATTACTATGGTGGCCCTCTCTAGAGCCAGATGTTTGAAGAGTTGAGTGCTAAGACTGTACATGGGACGTGAGTGGTGAAGCGAGAGAGAGCGGCGACGGGAGCGAGTAACGTTCTTGACTCTTGACTGCAGCATGGCAGACTCTGTGGAGAGGGGACCCAATCCCTATGTAGATATGAAGGCTCATTCTAACGAAATCACGCTTCTTATTATCAGGTGATTTTACACTAAAGAAAACATACTTACTAATATTATATCCCATTTCTGCCAATAGATCCCCTTAATTGTTACACACTGGTCATTTAGTGTAACTTTTTCTCATAATTGTGGCCATTCTGACTATGGGTCATATACAGTATACAAGGCATATATACTGGCAGGTTGCCCCAGAGGTACATTGCTATGCAGTTAGCTACAATAGCTAAACCAGGGGCTACTTTAGAGACAAGAGTTTGAAAACATTTATGTAAAATTCAAGTTTATTTAATTGGCTTTAACATTGGCTTTAAGAATAAGTAAAGAAAAATTTTGTTACAATATATTGGAGGAAATTAGAATATGGTGAATATTATAAGTTGATATTTCACTATGAAGACATCCTCATAGAGACTTAAATGAATGTTTCTGTAGATCTCCATATTCCTTGCTGCTGTAACACTGATGGCTCCAGATTCCCACAGTAATGACGGGTCTCCAGTTAATAATTACTTTACATAAACTGACAAGTGCAATGCTCTCGCGTACTCTCCTGCTGCTTCCCACCTCAGCGTGTTCCCAGATCATTTAGTGAGTACAAAAGATTGCTGTCTCTCACCTCTATTTCTGCGTATGTCCCTAGATGACATATTTAATTTGCTGCAGTAACTACAAATGTCTGGATATTAAAGTTAAAAAATGTAAGTGTTGTCATGCCCAGGGGTCTGGCTGATACTTCTGTTAATGTCACACAGTATCAAATCATACAGCAGACAACTTGTCTGTGTTCACAAAGCTTTTAAAAGTTTCACGTCAACCTTATTTCTTTGTCTATTCCGCACAGAGCTTTATAACTAAAAGCTTCTCATCCCACTAAGAGTCGTATAACTAAAATGCTCCTGCCACCTATTAAACGTTGTGCAGATTCATTCACAGCAACTGAAAGCTTTCCGATTCAACCATCAAACTTTATGGACCCTTCTCATGATGCGACATTGATTTACTGAGGGAACTTTTCTGTCTTAACTATCTTCAGCATTTTATCTGGAATCCAGAAAGAGCCAATATGCATTTTTAATGATCTACCAGGTATTAATTATTTAGCATTCAGTGGATGAACTGCTCCGTGGCCAGCAGTTAATGGCCTGAGCTGCTATTTCCACCTGGCCAATAGACACACTGAGGGCTGATGTGGATAGAGGTCAGAGGTGTGACTGGATGAATTACCTCAGTATTGGGTCAGTGTGTTTAACTTTAGCTGCTGCTTTTATTGTTTGACTTTTCATTGAGGCTAAAGAAAGAGGCGTGAGGCAGATACTGCATGAAATGAAAGGGACAGGTTTGTGCCGGTGATTTGAAAACAACAGGAAGTTAGTCATTGTAGTTTGGCCCACTGATCAAGTCAACAGTAGGTACTTTAACACCCTTAGCGCCTGATTGCAGCAATTCGCATCAAAATCGTACTCTTTCTTGGAGTCATAATTCAGTCAATTTGAACACACAAACATAGTACGCAAATTTTTAGATTTAGTGTGTCTTACACTTTCCAAGGATATCATTTTCTCTGAAATCCGTTGCAAAAAAAGTCAAAAAATCTGTTTAGAAATCACAGAAAAAAGATGCTCCTTATAACTTCAGAAATTGCCAGAGAATCACCACGTTTTTAGGTTTTCTTCAGTATCAAAGTAATCCAGTGATAGTTGTCTGTACACCCATGGGTACATTGCAAACAGGAACTGCTAATCCGGCATACTTTTGATGGTGTCCATTGCCAAAATGTAAATAAATATAGGCCAAAAAAACAGGGCGAACTTACTGAATCCATCGCTCATTTCCATATTTGAGTGAGATTCATCAAACTGCGATGATAGATCATTAGTCATTCAGATCTTGTGTAACACTTTCTTGTGCAATTTGCAAAGGACTCTTTAAAACTTTGGCACACATATAACCCCACAGAGATAATCTCACGACCCAGATACTGGGAAGCATACTGGCAATCATTTACAAAACCTTCTTATAAATGAAAGAAACCTCTCTGCATACAAGATGATGCTGGTTCCACTTAAAGTGAATGTGACCAGCGTTACTGAAAGATAATGATGCCTTTTGGAAACAGTTTGGGAATTTTCACATTACAACTTTACTATAATGCCCAGTCCTCAGACTAAATGAGACAGGAGATGTCCAGGGTGATGTGAGTACTGTTTCTTACAATCTCTCTAACTTTGACTTGCAGGAAATTACTCCAAAATCAAAGTAGAACTCACTGTGCTCACTGTGACGGCTAAAGTAATGAATGTCTTTCCAGTGCTGAAGACGAGAGATGAAAACAGGGAGGTTTTGATGTTCTTAAATGAAATCTGTACATTTCAAGAGCAGAGAAACGTGGGAGAAAAAGACAGACAGAGATTTTACTCCCCTTAATGAAGGAGTAGCTTGAAAGCAGCAGGAGTTGACTCACCAAGACTCTGTTCTCCGTCTTGTCTCCTTTGATCTCCAGTTTGACTCTCCTCCTCAGCGACAGCTTCACCTTCCTCCCCACTGCATCCCTCACACTCTCTACACAGAGAAGAGGAGAGAGGAGATAAAATAAGGAGAGATTTGTTTTTCATATCTGTGCATTTAATTAGAAGAAAGAGGAAACAGCTGCCAAGTGGTTCATCATGCATTACAAAAAGTGTCTCTACTTTGTACGCTCTTTCCCCACAAAGTCTTAACTTCAGACCCAATCTGAATCAAAGCTTAAATTGAGTCAGAATTTCAACATTTCGACTCCTACTGCACGCATCAGTGCATTTCTGCCACAGGGGGAATGATCCTCCATATCCACTGATTAGAAAAGAGCATTGATGAAAAATGTAGCAAGTCCAATTTTAGCAAACCATAGGAAGAATGATATTTCTTCTAGTTATCAGTTCATTTGCGTCATCGTGAATCCCTCTTCTGAGGACTGATTTCTTTGTGTCAGATTTCTGCACATCTGCAGTGAGATGCGAAGCCGTCACCAGTAACTCTGACATGAAATCCACAGTCAGTCAAACTAGTAAACTGATCAAAACTGTGTGCATGTCCTCACAGACATACTCATCTATAATAGTGCTGAAAAGATAAGTTAAATCAACAAAAAATTAATTAAACATCTATTTGTTAAAAAGTGTGAATGCAATCGCCAGAAGTGAAAAGCTGTTGGCGTGATGATGTCTTGTAGTCTCATTTAGCCACTTGTTAGCAACCGCCTTTTTTAAGACATATAAAAGCTTCAAAATTCAAGTGTGGAACATTTACTGATTCCCATTAAAAAAAAACATTGACTTTGAGACGAGGGAACCGGAAGTGCTAAAATGCTGACTCATTTCCGGGTTTTAGGACTCATTCCTGCAGCACTGTATTATCTCTGTTCATAGAATTACACAGCAAATGAATACAAATATAACAAAATAATGGCTGTAGGGACTGCACAGATAGCAACAGAGGTTAATGACTGTAAGATGTTTGATAAAACAATGTTTAATTAAAAACTTTATGGACTGCTGTTGTTAGCCTGCTAGCCATGCTACAGTTTATGTTTACAAATAGTCGGCAAAAGCTGCTTTATTTCATACATGTATCACAATAGCGGCTTGTATATCTGCTGTCCTAGATCTTCCAGTTTCCCTTTTGAATGACGAATACAGACTACCCTGCTGGTCTGGAGAGTTACTTCATCTAACGCAGGCACAGGACGTACGTGGTAGTCGGCTGTAGTCTTTGCGGTGTGTTCGAGTGCAACTTTTTGGCCAAAACACAGGCAAAGTGAGGCGACGCAATAGACGTCCTTCGTCGCCGCTAGTTGTCTGATGTCGGTTTGGTGTGTTTGCCTTAAGGTCAAGCCCCTAGGAAGAGTGCCAGGCTTTGAAGCAAATTTCTGAAGTGGCCAAACGGCGGTACTACAACTTCCGTGTCCGTCACTTGATGCCATTGGGCCCAAAAACACTTTTTCCCTTAGACTTACATTGGGAAAGAGACGTAAGTAAATCAGCGGTCAATTTTTTTGGAGGTAAATCAACTTCCCAGTACGAACACTTGAATATATTAATAGCCGAATCCAGAGTTTTCCTTCCTCCGTTCATGTGAATGAGACCCAGACCGAGGCTGGACTGCGGGCTGGGAGATGGAGTTACAGGAAACGCTACTGCGCCTGCTCTATTGGTCCAATGGATGCGGAAGATCGCCGGAAGATCGCCAGAAGATCGCCGGAAGATCCGGGCGCAATATCGCTCGGCAGTTGAGCCATTTTGGCTTCATGAGCCACACTGAGCAACTTTCATAAGAACGAACGGTCGCCCGCATCCAACGCTGTATCCAGGCTGATGGGAATGTCATTATCAGTCAGTCTTTGGTCATAAACTTAATCATTGTTCACACCCAGTGGAAGCCTCCAGTGTGAGGGAACTGGTTTAGAGAGCAGAAGTGGGTCAGCCGCCTCTCCACACTCCTCACTCAGCCACCACACAGCGCCTGATATAGTCTGCGCACATGTGTCTGAGACAGAGAGGGGTTCTGTGTGTGTACATCTGTGCTGGCATGCGTGTATCCTACAGGCTTCCACAAACCATCATCAGATCAAAGTGAAACTAATAATTAGCCAAAGCAGTTCATCTGCCAGCCTCCATGGAAAATGTGCACCATTTCTTACTGCAGCGTTTCTAAAACTATATCCGCTGCAATAAGTCATAGAGATATCTCTACACAAAATGAAACCTAGTATGTTTTAATGAGCCTGAGCACTTTTTGGTCCCAGACACAAAAAAATCCTGACAGACTCATTTATCATTTTTTCTACTAATTCAATTTTTCTGCTCATTCATTTAAAACTGTGACAGGAGTGGACATTTTACTAACCGGCTGCCCCGTGGTTCAGATTAGGCAGTTAAAGGCATGTGGTCACACTAGAATGAATTTCAGTAGGGACTTGAGTGGAAGGTGGGTAAATGGGGGACATATGGCCCTGTAAAAGAGCTCAAACAAACAAGTCACAAACCCATTAAGTCAGTCTCCCATTTATTGACCCTTGGCCAATCCAGATTTGTGTGTCGATGATGTCACAGATTAGATCTGTGTTTTTTTATCTTTCACTCTGGAGAGTTGCTCCTGGCAAACATTTTGGAGATGTTGAAGATCATAGAAATAACATGTGAAGTATGTGTGTAGACTGTGGGATGAGTCATAATATTAACAAATAGAGGTGAATATAAACCAGAACAATTCAAGTTGTTAATTATCTATCAACATTTCTCTGTGTGTATGCAAAGAATTCAAGAAAGGATTTTAAAAATGTTGTAGAAAAAAAGCATTCTAGGTTCTTGCATTTAGCACCAGCTAACATCTGCTTGTTTTGTTGCTCTGAGTATGTTCAATGACGAGCACCGCCAGGATCACAGAGATTAAGAACAAATTGTTCACTAATATCCGCTGTGCTTTGCTCTGCCTCTACTCCTCAACCTGACCTTCTATTCATCAAAAGTCTCTCTCACAAACAGAGTTCACAGGCAGTAACAAACACAATGAGAGTCTCAGGTGAGAGGCATGTAAGCATCCTTAGAATACAGAGAGAGCTCTTCAATGTTCAGACACCACAACACAGCGTCCCTGTTTCGACACAGCAGGAGCTGCTCTGAGATACGGCTTCAACTGCCTGTTGAACTCCTAATGGGTAACCTGAGTCATTTCTTTGCCTGATCATTTAAAGGAAAATGTTTTTTATAGTCATCATTCAAAGTATTTTTTGTGTCTGCTCCTCTCTTTTGTCTACTCAAGTGTTTGAGTAATTCTTAGTTAGCACACAAACACACTTTCTGAATGAGTGCACCTCATTGCTCCATATTCTTTAACTCAGTCTGTGGTGTTTCCATCTGCAGCATCAAGCTGGAATTCCTTGTACTTGCTAGATGTCAAGAGTGATCTTGTATGACGCTGAATCACCGGCACCAGTGACTGTTTCGAAACAATGGTTGGTTATATACTCTTCCAGACAACACCACATGGCAACAGGATCATGACAAACCAAATTCCTTATGTTAAGGGTGCAGTGTTTGGAAAATTAGTCAGCCACAATCAGGACTATTCTTGAAGAGAGGGGGTGAAGATAGAGAACCTGCTGACTCTAAGTTGGACCATAAACAATCTGTGTTTCTGGTCCTGGAAAAGATCTTGATCTATGGTCAGAAAAACACAGAATGTGTCCCATTTAAACAGGTTTCAGTATGTCAGCAGGGCTGGTCATCTTTTTGAATTAGTTTTATGTAAACTGGAAGTATTGTTATTGAGTTCCCTGGACCGATTGACCGCATTATGTCATTTTTTGGGGGGAAACTGGCAGATTGGCAGATTTTTTTGGGGGAAACTGTATAAAATGCTGAACAAGACATCTAGAATAGTTTTGGGTTTAGGCCTGGGTGACAAATCCAATTTTATTTTCAATTACAACGATAATGGAAGCGCACCCCACCTTTCCTTTACAGCGGTGCGCTTTCGCCCCATTACGCTGAGTTACTGACTAGAATATGTTGAATATAGTTTACCAAAATATTGAAAATATGTTCAGGGGATTTCAGTAGGAGGTGGCAGTGCACTACGACATGTGATGTATTGAATATGTATGTTTAGTAGTTTTCAGTAGGTTGTGGCAGTGCGTTACAACATAGTTGATCTTATTTATTTTGATATATATTTTATACATAGCTCTAAATGTATTTATTTATTTATTATTCAGTTGAATTATATTTAAAGATCAAGAAAAAACACTTGTAAAAGGACATTTTAATTAAGTTTAATAGAAGTTTAATAAATGCATGATATTTCTAAAGTAAATGAGCGATCGTGTTAAATAACTGTGATCTCAATATTGACCAAAATAATTATGATTATGATTTTCACCATAATCAAGCAGCCCTACTTTGAATATTTCACTCATTGTAAACATTGTGTAACTGCAATGAAGAGCTGGAACAAGCTGATATAGAACATACAGCATGTGATACTGTCAGACAAGATGATTTTAACAACCTCAAAGTTACTTTAGGGGGAACTCAATGTTTATACTTGATGTTAACAGGTTAAAGGAGATACTATGCTACGTACACTTTAACATTAAGGGGTTAAATTCCCGCAGCAAACTGAAAAAAAAGAACATAATTTTGTCTTCTAGCGTCTGTTCCTTCTTTTATTGTCAGAGCTCAAACAACAGGACGGATGACGCGGAAACAAGATAGTTGTGCGAGGATATACATGAGATACTTTGATAGAGTACAATAAGCGACTTGACTGGCTGAAACCTTCAGTGACTCAGTGAATGGATGCATGCCTGACCACCATGACCTAGCAATTTCCCTTTAAGCTGAAAACATTGTAGGCTTGTGTGTGTCCACAAGAGATAGAGAGAGAGAGAGAAAGAGTTTGTACTTGTCCAACATTGCACCGAGGTGTCAAAAACTGAGCCAAACAAAGAGACTCTGAGCTCGAGCCAAACAGCCTGTATAGGACTCTAAGGTATGTCCACAACCAGTGCAAGTAAATCATAAGAAACATGGCAGAATCTAGCCAAGAGGACGGACCCGAGTGAGAGGCTAACTCCAGGCAAAGAGATGTGAGAGTTGGCCAAGGTTACTCCGGGAAAAATAACCCTGTAAGTTATGTAGGATGACAGGCTGATGACACACTCACATCTAAACTATTTAGCTTTTCATTCAAATATAGGCCACATTACATCAACAGAACAAGCACCTTCATCAATAACATGTATATCAAGCTTTACTGCAGCTAAAAACATGGAGATTGTTATAAACAGCCTGTTAATACTGTATAAAGTAATGTGTGTTTCACCATTAGGTAATGTGTTTTAGTAATATTTTGGAAAGGGATCATCACAATAAAACAAACCTGGCCCTATAGGGGTATATGGGTTGGTTATTATCAACACTATAGGATATAATAGCACTACTATTGTGTCTCAACCACAATAAGTATGGCTGTATATTGTATGAATGGACTATATTTTATCCAAACAGTTAAAATAGGACACTATAAGAGTGAGTGAGAAGCATATGCACGCTGTGAATGAGTCATGAGTGATTGGAAAGGGTATACAAAATCATCACAATAAAACAAACCTGGCCCTATATAGGGATATCAGAATCAGAATCGTGTTTATTGCCAGGTCTAA
The DNA here is from genome assembly GCF_015220745.1 of Sebastes umbrosus. NCBI lineage: Eukaryota > Metazoa > Chordata > Actinopteri > Perciformes > Sebastidae > Sebastes > Sebastes umbrosus. Next base: position 21,904,303 of record NC_051279.1, read on the forward strand.
GAGGTATATACTAGGAATTTGCTTTGGATTTGTTGGTGCAAGTTAAACAGTATAATAACAAAAGAATAGATAAAAATGTTAGAATACAATAAGAATAAAAAAATTGAATTTCTACCAATATACAATATACAAAATAAGCTATAAACATGATATAAACAGATAGTGCATATGGGTTGGATATTATCAACACTATAGGATATATAATAGCACTACTATTGTGTCTCAACCACAATAAGTATGGCTGTATTGTATGAATGGACTATATGTTATGGTATCAGTTTGAATAGGAACCTATAAGAGTGAGTGAGAAGCACATGCATGCTGTGAATGAGTCAGGACTATGATAGGAGGCAGTATACCAGTGATTGGAAAGGGTATACAAAATCATCACAATAAAACAAACCTGGCCCTACATAGGGATATGGGGTTGGATATTATTAACACTATAGGATATAATAGCACTACTATTGTGTCTCAACCACAATAAGTATGGCTGTATTGTATGAATGGACTATATTTTATGGTATCAGTTCAAATAGGACACTATAAGAGTGAGTGAGAAGCACATGCAGGCTGTGAATGAGTCAGGACTATATGATAGAGACAGTATACCACCAGTGATTGTTCCAGTCTGGACACATGGCTACAAAATGATCTGCTCTTACCCAGAAGCTCTTTGGGGACCTCTGACACCTCCTCGCTCATTTCTGCTGAAGATAATATCCCAAACAACGAGAAGAGTTAAAGTCAACACATGGAGAAAGCCTCAGATTATGAGGAAAACAAGGAGCGAGAGAGAGAGAGAGAGAGAGAGAAGTGTCAGGTGGTGCGTTTCTCCCGGTTACATGCTCCTCTCCTCCTCTTCTCGCGGTGTCAGGACAATGTATCCGCGGTTATCCGGGCGCATCTCTTCTCGGTTTAAACAAACAGGGTTCAGAGGTTGTATGTAGGAGAAAGGACCCGCTAAAGTCGTCTCAAAATCATATTGAAAGCCAGCAGATTGTGCGCTTCAGGGAGATGAAAAGACCACACAGCTCACACACATCCTCCTCTCTCTCTGGCCGCGGCTGCTACCGTAAAGCTGTCGGTAGTACAGTAGCCGAGCAACAGCCAATAGAATCCGCTCCCAGCTGCGTGATGCGACAGCCAGGCAGCCGATGCGATGCCGGGGCGGTGTGGCGTGGCACGGTGGAGGGTGGTGGTGGTGGTGGAGGTGGTGGTGTCAGACCGATATATTAATGACTACTAGGATACAATAGTGGTTCCCAAGCTGGGGTCCAGGGACCTCTAGCGGTCCTTGACGAGCTCTAATGTGGTCCCAGTCCCATCATGCTTGTGTTGCAGGAAAGGACATCAATTACATCAGTACTCCCAATGGATACAAGCTCACCATAACTAGCCTATAATAACGCCTCTATATGACACCACGACCAGTATGAATACACTCTAAATCCCTGGGAATGTTATGGGGATGTTAGCCAATAATAATAATAATAATAATAATAATAATAATAATAATAATAATAATAATAATAGTAATGATGATGATGATGATGATAATAATGGTAGTAATAACAACGATAATAATAATATATATATATATAATCTAATATATATATATATATAATAATATAAATAAATATCTAATTAAATAAATAAATAAATACCTTACCTAAATAGAAGATTAATACAAGCTTACTATAACTAGCCTACAATAATGTCTCTATGACACCACGACCAGTATGAATACACTCTAAATCCCTGGGAATGTTATGGGGATGTTAGCCAATAATAATAATAATAATAATAATAATAATGATGATTATAATGATAATAACAACGATAATAATAATAGATATAATATAAGATAATATAATATATATAATAATATAAATAAATATATAATTAAATAAATAAAAAATACCAGATGTGGAGATTTGAGTATCACAAATACCAGTCTTGGGAAGGAATATTGAAAGAATGGTTCTTAACACAGTTAAGACAATGTTTAGAATAAGAAGTATCATAGTATTATAATAATAATAATAATGATAATAATAATAATAATAATAATAATAATAGTAATAATAATAATAATAGTCAATACCAAGTCAATGAGAGACAGACTGCAGTTGTTTGGACAGTGCAATAGCCTATTTTGAAGATAGACAAAACATTTTTGATTGTGAATTATGGAAAAGTATTTGAATCTATAAATAAATATATAAATGAATGAAAACTAGTTCAATAACTTACTTCCCTGTCTCTCACACGGTTTGTGAAAAGAGTGTTAATGTTCAATTGTGTTGGTCTACAATGGCCAAAGACTTAAAGAGAGAAGAGGGCGACACCTTGTGTTGATTTGGATAAATTACAGCCAGGCTCAGATGACAAACATACTCGTAAACTTTATTTAGCTGCTTGCTGCACGTGACATGTAAAAGCTTTCAGTTTGATATCACGTAATTTTACAGAACTTCATACATTTCTATGATAACGTTTAAACATACATTTATATGTATTACCTATTATGTGACATTCAAGATATTTCACATTTGTTTCTCTCAAGTTTGGACAGTTAGTCACATAAATCTGAAGTAAACAGTCTGACCTAAGTTTAAGATACACAAACAACACTAAAGGCATGACAGATGGGCAGTTTATAAGCATTTTTTTTAACATTTTGTTTATGGCAGCCTTCATTTAGTATCCAGATTCTTACATTTTGGTAACTGAAGTAACACAGCTGAAGGGAAATTGGACGGCATCACTGTCTGTGATGCTGCTCATGTGTCTCCACATGTCACTGCTTCTAAATAGTAGCAAATATAACATCATGAAACATCACTAGGTCAACCTTTTAGGCAGTGTATGCACTCCCAATTGACATGCAAATGAAAAATGTGTGAAATTACTTGTTTTCAAATGGGCAAAAAATGCCAAATAAGAGAAAGAGGTATATCTGTTGTATCTATTTACCATGGAGTCTGTCAGTCTATATCTAAACATCTCAGAGAGTTAAAGTACAGTTTGGGCTCTGCTGCTTGATGTCATCGACAATCTTCTCTAGTTTTTCTGTGATGGAGCAGAGCTCTGAATCCTTCAGCATCGTTGGTAGTGCTCTCAGCTGCTCCTCTGGAGCCTGGGCCACCCAGGCTATGATATGATCCAGGAGAGGACCTCTCTGTTTGGGGAGAGTCCCATCCCCTGACTTATGAATGTACCTGTTGGAGGGAGATGATGGCTCATTAGCGTCTATAGGAATTAAGAGGTGAAGGGAATAGTCGAAAAGTGTTTTAAAAAAGACGATTTACAGAGAGAATTAGAGGCTCACCTGGCAACAAATCTCTTCATTTTTACCACACGCATCCTGTGCATTCTGAAGAATCCTGAGAAGAATGTCTTGAGAGTCTCACCTGATAAAAAACATTTGTATCACATGAGTTTTAAATCCAAATTCTGCCAAAAAATTGACCAATTTATCATGATGACTTCAAATTATGTCATAAAATCCACTGTACAGATTACAAGTACACACACACACACCTCCATTTGCAAGATCCTCGCAGGAGCCACACATCGTGTCGTGGCTAGTTGAGCCGGACAGGAGCGCAATCTGTCCGGTTGCACATTCCTGTTGTTTCACGCACGACTCCAGCGCAGAGGATGAGGTAGAGAAGTAGCCATTGGAACACGTTTCACAAACAGTGTTCGTCTGTGGCGTACCTAAAGAAAACAACAATGCATTTGGGGTTATTATCAGTGGCAGCTGGTGGAGATGTTTCTAGGTAGGGCTGTGCCACATCCAATACAAAAAAAAAAATCAAATTAAGGCAAGATTAAAAAGAAAAAGATAAAATAAGGTAAAATAAATATAAATAGGTAGATAGATAGAATTAAAAGAAAGCTAAAAGGATGGTGTTTAATAGGGTGATGGATAAAAATATGATGTTTTAAAAGAGATGGACAATGCATTTGGGGTCATTATGCTGTTTTATAATACAGTAGTGGCTCCAGAGAGACCAAGTGATCGCGCGTCATTTCAGCGGAGTTTCCACGCATTTTGTGGATTTCTACTTTAACCTTAAAGGGACTGATTGTAACTTTTTAAGCGTATAAATGTACCGGGTCGGTACACATGCACGCTCGCATATGCGCGCTCGCGTGTGGCCAGAGCCTCTCCTCCTCTGCCTGCTTGCCTTCACTCACACAGCGCGCGTTCTCGCTGTCTCGCTCCTGAAACGATTCTGAAAGCTACAAATAGTCCCTTTAAATCTTAATTGTTTCGGAGCTGCTACTCCTGTAAAATATTAAGTTATTGATGCATCGTTGACTGCATTAATGCTTTTCTTTTTTTCTAAACCAATGTAGACAAGAAAAATGTGTGTTTATTAACACCGTGATGAAAGTGTAAGGCGGGCTTCTCGCTGCCTTAACTATAAACTTACTTGTTACTGAATTAAATTACTCTAGGGCTGTGGGTAAAGCATGAGCACACGGAGAGCTTCGTCTGTACAACAGGATCCACTTTGTAATGCCTCAATTCAAGCGTAGGACAATTGATATAGATATATTGATTGATATATTGAATTGATATAACTTAAGGAGCAGAATACCATATGTATACTGTATAAATCTTTACAAAAATAAATCTAATCTTACAAAAGCAAATCGATGACAAAGTAAAAAACAAGAAACTCTGTTTTACCTATGGTTTGGACACCTTGTCCTGGCCCACACTCCGACTGTCTCCTGCAGAAGTCTGCAGTCAGGTAGAAGCCCTCTTTGCACCGACAGACCCGGTTGCTGGTCGCCGTGCACTCCGTCTCCACCTCCTGGTTCTCGGTGCAGAAGTTGTAGCAGTACAGACACTTGGGCAGGTAGTTCCACAGCTCGGTGAAGTGCTGGCTCCTGCACGGCACGCACACGGTGGGCGTGGTGGGGGTGCAGTACGAGGCCATGTGCGTGCCCGGTGGACACTTGTTACACACGAGGGTTTCACCGGTGGAGGAGTCTCGGTGCTCAAAGGTTGGAACGGATTCCACCGCGGAGGCACCGCGGAGGACACCGGAGGAGAGCAGGAACAGCACCGGTAAGAAGAGCTGAGGAGAGGACCAGGATTAGTACTGTCACTGTTGCTGCAGTCTTTGAGTTTTACTACATCTATTTGAGCATTACAAGGCAAGGCAAGGCAGCTTTATTTGTAGAGCACATTTCAGCAACAGGGCAATTCAAAGTGTTTTACATAAACATTCAAGAACGTTGCAACAAAGTGCAAAAGGACATTAAGACATAATTAAAACAGTTATAAAAACATACAAAAACATTAGAGATTAGAAAATAAAAACAAGCTTAAAATAAAAGCTAGGATAGAAGCTAAAGTAGAGTATAACACACAGGAGTAAAAAGCTCTTGTGCAGCATAAGATCATTATCTGGTTTAATAAAAGTCAGCAGCAAACAGGAAGGTTTTAAGCTTTGATTTAAAAGAACTCAGAGTTGGATTTGGTCCTGCTTGTTCCAAATATTTGGTGCATAAAAACTGAACACTGCTTCTGCATGTTTAGTTGTGACTCTGGGAACACTAAGCAGACCTGATCCAGATGACCTGGGAGGTCTGGATGGTTCAGAACATAGCAGAAGATCAGAAATGTATTTTGGCCCTAAACCATTTACTACTACAACTTTTACTACAACTTATTGGTTAGGCTAGTAATTGAGATAGCCTACAGCACTACCAGCTGTACAACTACCTTCATTCCTTTTTTGACACCATTATAACCAGGAATATTACAGTGATATTAGAATGATACTGGAGACTAAAGAGGAGGTTGTGGTATCATTTAACACATTAGATCACATCAGATGAGTTTCTTGTAGCCTCAGCTTCCTCATCAGTTGTACTCTGATACATATTCTTTGTCATATATTATTTGGATTGTCCAGTGTTACTGCTTTCACCACTTTGTGTGAGTCACGATTTGCAGTAGACCCCATTTGACCGCAGCAGCATTTGTCATACAGTAACTTCCCTTTCATAACATACAATAAATCTGCCAGATTGTTTTTCAGTCAGTGCACTTCCAGAGATAAAATTAGATAGAATTTACGTGTTTCTCTGTAAGACAATCTGTAACTGCAGTAATAATGCCTTTTTCTGTCTCTGTGTATTAACACACATAAACAGTGCTGTCATCTGGCATTATCTGGCATAATTATAATTATGACATCTGTGATACAATTTTAGTCCATTATCCATTATGTCAATAGAATAACAAGTATACACACATTTCTCAGTCCACTAATATAGGCTAGGTTCTCCAACTATTTTGTGATTATAAGGTATTTATCCTCAATTTACAGTTTGATCACTTGAGAATTTACATAAAACCTTAAAAATATGTTCAAAATCTGCCTCTACAAATGATCATTTTACAAATTTCCATATTATTTTCATCAAACATAATGTAAAGCATCAGTAATCACCACATCTGTCTCTGTCTTAGCTGGATACTTGTACAGAATATTGTTTTAGAGAATACTCACCATGCTGATGATGTGCATGTCGCTGTGGTGGTCGAAGATGGTTTGACTGCAGGATCAGTCTGATTTATATAGTTTTAAGGAAGCTGTGTGGGTGTGATTTGCGTAGATAATCGGTTGTAAAAAAAATCTCGAAAAGGTCAGCTTCCACGTGTAGATTTAAGTTGTATTTTCCACGCAACAGCTAAACGAAGGTGATGAAGAGCTTTAGGAAGTATTAAATGAGGTGTTTTTGTCCATGATTGACCAACAGAGCTACATAAAAATTTTTTTTTTGTTTCTGGTTCTCTCTTGTCTTTTCGAAGGAACTGATATCACCAGCTTCTCATTTACTAGAATTCAATGAGTTCATCAAATTTGTCACCCAGATGTCCTATTGGCCGAGGCGTCTGATATTGAAACTATATAATTACAACACACATCTTCTCCTTGCTCTCTCCCCTGATATGTTCTGTTTATGTGTTTTCTCTTAAGACCAATCTCAATGAAATATCATACAATTTCAAATAAATGGTTGAATTTTACAATATTAGATGAGAAAAGACATTTCCACAAATACTGCATCATCGTCTTGGAATGATTTGAGGCAAAATAAATGAAAAAGTAATCATACCTCTGTCATATCATTAAATGCAAATGAAAAGCTTGTATAACTTTAAAACAAATGTAGTTATTTAATTGTACAGTAATTTAGCTACATTATATTTGTATTTATCTAAAGAAATCAGCACTGTAATATATCAGAGCTCATGGCTCAGAGGTTTTGATACTGTTGAATTAAAAAGGTTTTAGGGAAATACAACTTGAAATAGACCTCATTCTAAAATTTCCATGGAACCTCATCATGTGATATTTGAGTGTAAACCTAAAATATGTTTTTTGGATGATTTTCCGCTAGCTGGCTGTTGAAAGAGCCTAGAATATGTCAACATGCCATCACCTTTTTCCTCTGAAAATGCTTCACTGAATCAATGACTCACTGAATACGTGTACAATATGACAATGTGCAGATTAAGGAAATAGAAATAAAATACAGTAATGAGTCAAACAAGTATCTGTCTCTCACCTCCTCCTGTTTCCACAGAATAGGAAACCATAATACAACCATGATACCGTAGGGTGAGTTATAATGAATAAGAGGGGAGCATCATCGCATGTTGTGGGTCAATTTGAGTTGAAGAAAATCACATTTGGAGCAAATATGATTAAAAAAAGTTATTTTTTATAAAAGGGTCACTATATCCTGACAGTAGTGCATGAGACAGGTAATCTAAAAAAAATCATGTGCCTCTGTGTCCTCCGGTGCTCCTATTTGCATCTGCAAGATTTCCCAGACCGGAGGAAAACAACCAATCAGAGCCGAGCTGGAGCCTGCCGTCTCTGAGCATCCGTCAATCACTCGCAAACTTCGATCAAACGGTCAAACTAGGCAGCGCTGATCAGATATGAACCAATATTCTGTTACTGTAATGACTATTTCTCGCCTCAAATGTTTTCAGAAACGTCTTGCAGTGTACTGTTTAGCTGTAAAACGAGAAAGTTTGTGACCCGACAGCCATGTTGAGAACAGTTGAGGAAATACCAAGCACCGCCCACCAGCCGGTGCACAGCAAATAGGAACGCTCAATAGAAACGCTCTCTTTGAAATTACCTGTGATTGGCCGACTGAAAACAGAGCCATGAGGAGGAGCAGAAGTCTAGTTTTCTCTCAGAACACTTGATTTTCAATATGCTGAAAGGTTATTATGGAAGTTTTGCCCAATGATGCCAAAAACATTCTGCCTACTGCAGGTTTAAACCCTGATTCCTATCTAAGAAAATAAGCCTGACTCCTCAACTTCATCAGTGTTTAGATGTAAAGATATCACTGATGAGTGTAGCATTTGTCATGAGGCGAACTCAGGTCAAATTCCCATCGAAATACCCCAGGCTGACACTTTTGTGGGAAAATATGTGCTGTGGAAGAAGATGTTTCAGAGCCAGAAGACAATGTTGATGATCCAAGATGTGAAGTTTCCTCTGAGGAGGATTCAGAGTAAATCAGGACTACAAGGTCTGCTAGCTTTTCCATCCATATCCATGACATAAAATTGGCTCTTGAGCTCTTTCTTTCCTCACCCATAGAGAAAATTATACTGGACATGACCGCTGTGGATGGAACATTCTTAAACCTTTACTTAACATGGCTTTAACCTAAACATAAACACTTATTCCCAACCTGTTAGACAGGCCAGTCACAGTGCTTCTGCTCATAACCCTGGTGGGATTCATAATGTATTTTCTGTGAATGAAAGACACGTTGACATGTTGGCAAAGTTGGACCAATGTGAGGTAAAGTGGCCAGAGTAGCATTAATTTAAAATATTTATCCCTCACTACTCACATCTACTTTAATTACTAACATTACAGTATCTCACATTCCTGTGTTTACATTTTGAATTCAAAATAAAAATAAGCCTACCAATCACAACACAACAGAGTGGCACCATAAAGCTTCCATACTTGATACTCGGTGTGCTCACATCTTTCTAAATCAAACCAAATTCTTATTCTGGGCTAGGCGCTACTCATTGCATTGAATACTGAATTGCACCGATAAACAAAAGTCTGGTTTACTTGTCAAACAGTTAGTTCGACCTAAGGTCCTGCATCTGACCGGGCAGATAGTCAATCATAGTTTAGCATAATGGGGTGGACAATCAGTTTCCAAGGGCGACTCCCTGGACATGCTCCTATCAATGGAAAAAATCAGAGCTTGTAGTTCACCACCTCCAGATGAAGGACCTTTTATTCGATCTGAACCAGATCATTAAAGATGCACGTGCTGCCTACTTTCCTGGTTTAATTAACATCAATAAAAATAATCCAAGATTTCTGTTTAGCACAATTAACCAGCTTGTAAACCCCACTGTACCTGCCATACCCGTCTCATCTCCTCACGACTGTGAAAACTTATGTATCCTACTTCATCAGCAAGATCGATGGTCTGAGGTCCAAATTTTCCCCAACTGTTTTACCATCCGCCCCTTTCAGCCATCCGATTTTACTGTCTGAATTCAATCCTGTTTCTCTGCCAACTCTTTTAAATACTGTAGCTCACATGCGTCTTGCCTCCAGTCACTGTGATAAGGTTCACACAAAATGTCTAAAATCCTTACTTCCTGTTTTAGGCCCCAGCCTGCTCTCAATCATCAACCACTCTCTCACATCCGGGTCTGTTCCTTACTTCTTTTAAAAACTGCCAGTGTTCAACCACTTCTTAAAAAACCCTCTCTCGACCCAGCTCAATTAGATAATAACAAACCAATCTCCAAACTACCATTTATATCAAAAAATTCTAGAGAAAATAGTTACGGACCAACTTCTGAAAGTGGCGGAGGGGCACAAAATATTCGATAAATTCCCATCAGGCTTTCGCCAAAAACATAGCACAGAAACAGCGTTACTCAGAGTAACAAATGACATCTTTATGCATGCAGACAAAGGTGAACACTCCATACTCATTTTACTGTATTTAACTGCTGCCTTTGATATCATCGATCATGCTATATTGCTTGATGGGTTGCAAAATTGGGTTGGCATATCTGGTACAGCTTTAAACTGCTTTCTTTCATACTTAACTAACAGATAGTTCCATGTTTGCATTAATAATCATGTCTCCTCATCAGCCCCTTTGCGGTGTGGAGTCCCTCAGGGGTCGGTTCTTGGACCGATCCTTTTCTCACTGTATATGCTTCCTCTGGGTCATTTGTTCAGTGTCATATCATCGTTATGCGGATGACACTCAGATCTATTTTTCAGCCAAAACCAATAACCTCAATCAACTGTCCTCCCTCCATGACTGCTTAGCAGCAACCAAAGACTGGATGTCTCGCAACTTTCTCCACTTAAACCCTGGTAAAACAGACATTATTTTTGTTTGATCTGTTTCTCATTGTTTCTGTGTTTCATATTCTAATTTGTCCTTGTTTTCATCATTGTTTGATGTTTCATTTGTGTGTGAAGCACTTTGTAACGGTGTGTTTTAAAAGGTGCTATATAAATAAAGCTTTACTTACTTACTATCATCATGTACATTATAAAGAGCAGCTGTAAAACTCTTGCACTCATTAGTCAAATCCGGTCATATAAACAACACATTTTTTTACAAACTGATTTTAATCAGATCATTTGACATTAGTGTTCACAAGTTACACGAGCTTAAAGAGGACCAGTCAGGCATATATACAATAAAGATCATACATTTAATAATATAAAAGTGATAAAACAAAATATAAAACAAATATCACTTCATGAACTTGCAGCATTTGGAATCCAGTATTTCTGATAAAGTAATAAAAATAAGCCTTTACATATTCAGAAAGTATTTTTTTTTTAAATAGAAAACAATTGCACTCCTTTGTACATTCATAAAGCTGACAATTTTTTTTAAGAAATTCAGATGAGCTTTACTTGCCAGCAGTCCAGAACAAACCAACAAACAAAGGAAAACTGTAGAAAATACATGTATTTCATTATGAAACCAAATCCTTCCTCTCAATCAGCGAGAAAGCAATAATAATAAAAACACAACATCTGCCAGCCTTTCTTCCATAAAATAGTGTGCTATTTACATATTAAATAGTTTTTCATTTTTCACAGACTCCGGTCAAAAAGTTCCCAGGAAACCTTTTTTTATTTTTAGTTTCGGCCTGCCTGGAGTACACAGATGTGTGGTAGTTTTTCATTCTTTCTTTTAAGGATTATTAGATTCATCACTGCAGACAGATACTGTAGAATGAGGGTGAAGTTATTAGCATCCCATGTTACCTCATATAATCAAAAAGTCCTTATTTTGGCAGAGGGCTTTGCTAGAAAATCAGAGAGGCAAAGAAGAATCGACCCATCTTGCCCTTGTGTTACAGTTAGGCACTATATGCATAGCTTGATATCATTTGGTGATATCTTAAAGACCTGACATTATCATGTTACCCACGTCTGTTATTCTTTCACATACTGTTATCCCCCTGCTCACTAAGTGTTTGTGTGTTCTTTATGTGACAATGCATTAGTGTTTGTGTATGCTATAGATGGCACATATTCCTACTCATTTAACGGCTTATGAGCCTTAAAACACGACTCGTCGTGAAGCATACTAACAAACATCTTCTCGTACATCTTGTGCGCGGAGGTGCCTCCTATGATGCGGCTGATCTTCTTCAGGCCTTTCAGCAGATAGCGCGGCGCCCCCTGGCTTCGCAGCACCCTCAGACTGTGAGACAGACCTTTGGCTAGGTCCAGGTCATAGTTTGCCGTCTTCCAGAGGTGAAGAAGCTGCAGGATGTACTGCCTGGGCAGGCAAGTGGAGAACACGGCTTGGACATCCTCCTGCTGAACTTTGACCCCCGGCAGACTGTTGGTGACCTTCAGGAGGTCGTCTAGGGTCAGGTTTTTTAGGACGTTGCAGCGGGAGACTTTCCTCTCACAGTGGTTCACACCTGGAGGGACAGGGTGCGACCATTAATACACAAATCCAGGACTTGAATTGGCTAAAACAAAAAAAAGTGCAGACTTTTTTGTTTTCTACCTTGTATGATGCCGTACATCTTGTCCTGGTCTTTGTTCTGCTCCCTCCAAAGTCGCAGCAGCTGGAGGACCTGCTGCTGGGGAGAGCAGGCCTTCTTCAGCCTCTCCAGGCTCTTCCGGTCAACCCTCTGCCCGGGAAGACTCTCTAAGAGCCTCTCGAGGGGCACCGAGGACAGTCGCAGGGAGGAGAGAGACTGGAAGACCGCCTCCTCACACAGGGTCACATCTGGAATAAATTGTAAGAGAAAGAAGGACAAGGAGAGTAGGCTTAAAACACTTTTATTAATAACAGCACACCATAAAAAGCTTCATAGCAGTGGGCACATTATACAATTAGACCAAGTCAAGCAAAACGTATTGTTCGCAGAGGTTCATTCGTGGTGCACAGGTGATATGTAGAACAGATTCAGATGGTTTGGTCTCCGCAGAGTGCCTTTGGCCTATTACATGTCTGGATTTGTTTATACGTGTTTGTGCGTGTGTTCAGACTGTGATGCGTAATTCGACCACAACAGAAACAAGGATTTGCTCTCTTTTTGTTGACAGCACAGAACCACCACTGACATCAGTGTGACAAACTGAGCCCATCTGTGTAGCTCTGAACCAGAGCTGCATGTTGAACTGAAGCGAACAGAGGCGAGCTGCGCTGACACGTGCTGCACTTTGCTGCAGAGTCACACGCTGCACGCTGCACCACACACAAACACCTACACACTTATTTCTGCAAGGCAAGGGCTCCTGGGTCTACCTAATAGGGTAAATGTATTTTTTACAAAGGGCAGGGTTTTCATATTACGCATAAGATGATATGAAACTGTCGACGTAAAATTACAACTTTCATACATCTATGAAGCGGAAATGTGTGGAAATGTTTTCTGATTGCCTTGCAGAACATGAGGGACGCCAGTAAATTTAAAAAAAGCGTTTAGTAAAACCAACTTCGGTCTAGAATGGTTGAGTTTAATGTGAAGAGGATATTAGGCTTGTTTCTCTGATGTCTGGATAATTTAAGTGTGGCTTACTCTATAATTGACATTGACGTCCTGGTGGTTTTCTCCAAATCACGTAGCAACTTTGGGAATCCCAAATGCTTTCAATTTCCCTTTTTTTTTGGTTAAACTGTTCCAGGATCTGCAACAGACAATCTGCGGTTGTGTAGTCCGCAGGAAGGCAATTTGTGAATGAATGTTTGAGGAGCGCATCACCCTCCCTGAGGGACAACAGCTTTGTGTGTTTCCTTCTAAGTGTGGTACACAGTATGCACGAGTGTGCCAGGGTCCGCACATCTGCATGTGTGTGTTCTTCAGTGACTGTGGTTTCTCAGGCTCGGGGAATTCAGTGTCACATTTAAGGCTTCTTTTCTAAAATTAATCGTCAACATCTGTCATAGTTAGTCATAAGTGTGAGTAACAAAGACTCACCAGCTCGTCTCTTGCTTGACTCAGTTTCCTCGGTTATAGTTTGAGGATGTGACAGCGAACGGCATAATTGATCCATCATGGGCCTTTATGACAGTAGTGGCATAAACATCCCATTCAACCCTTCGCTTTGGCTTTGCTCTCTTGTGTTGGTTTTGAGACACGCAAGAATTTAGAAAAGAATGGAATCTGGACAACGAACCTGACCGAGGAAATCCCCTGCTTTCAGGAATGAAAATGACCACATGTCTGAAATAATTCAGCTCTGGCTGATTTTAAGTTGTTGACAATTGAGGTTTGCTCAAAAACATCGTCACATGTGTGTGTGTGTGTGCGCGGTGTATACACTGTACAAACAATCCCTACTCTGCATTAGTCCTAAAATCTCCCATATTAGTGATTAAACTCTATTTCAGAGTGTATGTCTTACCAGTGTGGCACAAAGTGTGATGCTGAGAGCACTTGTCCTGAGGGCCACAGAGGCTGTTTGAGGTGGACGTGCCCCATCTCAGTGTCTTCAAGCCCAAGTCGGAGCAGTTTCTGTGGGGCTGACACGCCTCGGTGGAGGACTCGCCGCTGGAGAAATGACCAGCGGGACAACGTTCACACGCGGTGTCACTCACCGGCGTACCTGGAGGAGAAACACACAGGATCATGTGTTGATTTTATCAATGAAAACATGATTTTTGACAGAATTTATACAGTTTAAGTTGAAGGGTCACATTTTAAACTGTGAGAAAACAACAGATTTGCAGATCTCAGTCATCTTCATTGTGTGAACATAACGTGTTGCATACAGTGCACCGTGGTTGATCAAAGACATTAGAAGGACGTGATTCCACGAACTATGACCACAGCGACATGTGACAGCGGTGACAGATGACTGTGTGATTCTGGGAATGACTCACATCGGGCTTACTCATTACAACATGTCCTTTCGATGTCTTGTTTTTTGAAAGGGAAATACGTAACCGCAAAAAAGTGATTGGTCAGCTGATTTGGCAGATTGACTGACAAAAATGGAAATGTATAAAAAATCTGTAAAAAAATCCATTTATCAGCTTTTGATGGTGAAAAAAATAGTTAGTCTGATGATTTTAAAACATATTTTAATGGCTATGACTTCATAATGCATGTAGAGTATTTTTTAACAGATGATGTAACAACATTATTGACTAATAATATAAAAAATAAGTAGAATTAAATGACTATTTATTTTTTATTATTAGTTCGTGAGATTATTTCATCACTTAAAATGTTGCCATATGATGTAATAATGTAACTTTCTTTTATAACATATCAAATTTTTTTTTTTTTTTACCCATATACGGTTATTTCAAAAAGTTCTAACCACACCATGACGGCATTACAGTAAACCACAAGAACTTCTGGTATATGAGCTGCGGCACGCATGACGATCTGACGATATCTATAGTGGAACTAGTGTTGTAATCACATCCTCATTTTATTTCTATCTCTGAAGTGCAGACGTGAAAAGTGCGTGGGAGGAGAATGAGCAGTGCTTATATGAGATTTGACCTTTTGATTAGTTTCCCTCTTTCGTGGCACAGTTTCACTGTTTAGCATTAAAAACGTGAAACCACGTGAAACCACTGGCTGATATGCATACAGCAAAGTGCTTATGTTTCCTGCCCCACTGATGACAAAGCATGTACAGAATGGGAACGTCCCCGTCTAGCTGTGATATGGTTTCATTTGCTGGCATTAATCATTTTTTTTTTTCTCAGAATTTCCTCCGTCGATGCAGAATCAGCGTTTAGCACTTTACCATCATAAGATATTGCGGCATATAAAGCAGAGGTGCTAGCTCTACTGCCTACATAATATAGCCTATTCAACTAAATTAGCTAGAAATCCATTTCTTTGTCTTATGATATATTAAACTTAATAGGCTCTGGAGAAATTCAAGATTATTGTAAACTCAATGGTAAATGACTCGGCCATAGTTCTTAGTCTACTTTTAGATTTATTTTAATATTACTATCTCTTTTTAGTCTGACTTTGTTTTGTCTTTTTATGCTGTTGCCTCGGCCAGGTCTCCCTTGAAAACAGGTTTCAAATCTCAATGGGACTTACCTGCTTCAATAAAGGTCCAATTCTAATGAAAATATTTAGATTTCTTGGTCAAAACCAGCTATTTATTGACATTATCTCAATCTGTTTTTAACTAATTTAGTTTAATAGATATAATTGATTAATCAAGAAAATAATTGCCAGATTAATTGATTATGATATATAATTGTTAGTTGCAGCCCTAACATTAAGAAAAACATGAAATGTATTGTTTCATTCATTCATTTGTTGGTTATTTCTTGTACCGTATGTATGTACATGTATTAGGGCTGTCAAAGTTAACGCGTTAATAATGCATTCATTTTTATTTAAGAAAATTTGTTTTAATGCCATTAATTTCTTTAACGCATTAACGGATTTTTTAATTAATCTCTTAAAAATCTGACGGGCTGTCGCCACTTGTTGCGAAGGAGGCTAAATAATGCTTCAAACTAGAACGCTAAATTTTGTCAAGGAAAAACTGGCAGGGCCATTTTTAAAGGGGTCCCTTGACCTCTGACCCCAAGATATGTGAATGAAAATGGGTTCTATGGGTACCCATGAGTCTCCCCTTTACAGACATGCCCATTTTATGATAATCACATGCAGTTTGGGGCAAGTCATAGTCAAGTCAGCACACTGACACACTGACAGCTGTTGTTGCCTGTTGGGCTTGAGTTCGCCATGTTAGGATGTAAGCATATGTTTTATGCTAAATGCAGTACCTGTGAGGGTTTCTGGACAATATTTGTCATTGTTTTGTGTTGTTAATTGATTTCCAATAATAAATATATACATATATTTGCATAAAGCAGCATATTTGCCCACTCCCATGTTGATAAAAGTATTAAATACTTGACAAATCTCCTTTTAAAAGATACATTTTGAACAGATAAAAAAATGTGCGATTCATTTGCGATTAACTATGGACAATTGTGCGATTAATCACGATTAAATATTTGAATCGATTGACAGCCCTAACATGTATGTATGCTCCGCTATGTCTGTCCTAGTTGATGCCGATAGAACCAGTTTCCAAACAAAACAGATAAACCAGCTAGAAAGACTTAAAATGTTGCGTTCAGAGAGAGAGAGAAAGAATCCCAACTAGAAACAGACAAACCTGGAGATCAAGGGGAAAGGAATGGAGTCATAAAAGGCCTGTGTTGTTGGGAGACTGAACCATCAGTTTTCTAACATCCTGTGGTTTTAAAAGGTCTAAAACCACAACTCAAGGCATTACATAATAAGTCCTTCAGCTTCAGGGAGGGGAATCCCCTGAAATGCTGTCTCATGTCTGCAGAGCGTCATTAGACCCTCAGGTCCGATTGTGGATCCACGTTAGAGGAATTTAACGGAAAATGTCGTTAGAACGGTGTCAGCGCTACAGGGGTCAGATAATAACCAGATCCCATGGAAAACGTTGTCTCATGACTCCTACGATGAAGTCATGAGAAGTGTAGTGCCAGTTTGTACTGCGGCTTCGGTAGAAATATCAGATTCTGTTCGCTGGAATGTTGAAATTCAGCATCAACCCCTTTTTAAGTTGCCCACAATCACTACTGACGCACCAAGGAGAGAATCTGCAGGGAGTATCAGATCAGATATCCATCATTATAATAACATCCTTGACTGCATCTGGCTTAATAATTAGCCAAGACTGCATTGGGTAAAAGGAATAACTGACAGTAGAGAACCAGTGATTCCCGACTAACTTGCAACAAATGGTCGGTTTTAGATATAGTTGTCTATGCAAAGACATGGATGGCTTTCTAGTCTGTCTAGTAAAATGGCTTTCATTCTTCAGAGAGAGAAAAGTGTTTCATATACAGCATGTGTGCATAGATTTGAGTACTGGAGTGACTCTTTCTAAGTCTTTGTTAGGACTCAAACAGCAGCAGTCTGAGCTTAAAAAAAAAGAAATCTTCCTTCAAAATGTCTGCAAGAGTTAATCCATTAGAGATACAAGTATAGTATTTTTGCACAATGACTAAGTTAACCCAAATAGAGAGATCTTTATAGGCGATATATATCGGAGTCTGTGCCGGTCAAGCTGGAGTGAATTCAAAGAGGAAGCACAGCTTCAGGTAATGCAGGGGAAAGGTTATGCCATTTAATCGAGACAAAACAAACAGTTGATCCGTGTCTTTAAAGTTTCCTCTTTAATTATGCTGTAAAATATGTATTATGTATGAAGAGGAACAAGAGATGAAGCACTTTGGAAAGGAAATGTCAAGTAATTCTCTGTTGCCAGTTTTATAACAGCTAACACTAACCACCCCCTATTATATTAACATGTGTCTCTCTTAAACAACCAGTCTGATACTCCTGCAACTTGACTTTTAAAGATGAGGTATGCCTTACCAAAAGATTTCTCAATTAGGATTGATTTGTTTAAGGTTAACGCTGTTGCAGAACAACAATTTAGTATTGTCTCTGGTGGAACCCACAATGTATGATTTACTATACCGGGGGTTGTGGTCCAGAGGTCATCATGGAATATAATGGATATTCATCACATGATAGACGTTGTGCCTCAGTGGAATTAAATGAGGCTGTTTAACAATTACAAAATGCTGTATTGGTAAATAATGGAGTTCATGGAAATTATGAAGTAATCCTTTTAACAACATGAGGATGACTTTTTAAATTTCCATAAGCACTGTTTTCCCTCAGAAACAGTCAATCAGTCCAACCATCACACTTTCTTAATGATAATTTCAATTCAAGTTAATGCTACCAACTCTTCCAGTGTCCGACTACCAATATATATACCAAAAGATAAATAAGTAGAAGAGGAACTGTGTTGAGACAATTGTTTGGTTAAGGGTGGTTAGGAAGAGTCGCTTGCTAAAATGTTATTTGAAAGAACAGATTTACGACATGACGTTTATCAGTTATGCAACACTTAAAACTGTAAAAACCCCCTGAAGTTTCAGGCAACACTGCCCCAACTCAGAGCAGGTTAGGTGTGGAAGTGCAAGAAAGACATGCATAAATGTGTTTTATGATCTCACACACAACTAGAGCTGCAACAATTAATCGATTAGTTCTCAACTATTAAATGAATCACCAACTATTTTGATATTCAATAATTAGTTTTGTTAAGAAAAAAAAGTCTAAATTCTCTGATTCCAGCTTCATAAATTTGAATATTTTCTGGTTTCTTTACTCCTCTATGACAGTAAACTGAATATCTTTGAGTTGTGGACAAAACAAGACATTTGAGGACGTTGTGACATTTTAATGACCACACAACTAATCGATTAATCAAGAAAATAATCAACAGATTAGTCGACAATGAAAATAATTGTTAGTTGCAGACAACCACTGTTCATACTGTAATAGAACACCCATTGCCTCTGTTTGGTATGTGTACGCATACAACATTTCTCTGCTAGAAATACACAAGAACAAGGAGGATATCACAGACCAAAATATAAATCAGACTGCTGGCCATGATATATTTCTGTTCTTCTATATGTTTAACTATTAAAGATCTACAGTATGTAGGCTCAAACCAAAATCTGTGCCCGTGTGTTAAAGACAGACAGACAGAGAGAGAAAGAGAGCGGTTCTCAGAAAGATTCAGTCAGTTTATAAAAAAAGTTAGTTCTGTGAAAAAAGACATCTGGAACAAATCTGATTCACAGAATCCGACAAAGACGGATTCTGAGAGAGAGAGAGAGAGGGAAGAGTTTATAAAGTGATATAAGGGAGAGGACATCTTAATGTGAAAATGCTGATCTGTAACTGATGTGTGTCTCTGCTTTGATAGCATGGCGGTTCCTTCATGACGTGCCAGTGCTGAATTGAACTGATTTGACATAAAGCAAAGCATGAGATGAGAAGATTAAAGGAAAGACTGTGTAACAATGTGCACACATAAAACACCCATGTACACTCATATCCCATAAACACACACACACACACACACTTCTTAGGTTAAAGTGATAACATTGAGGACTTTTATTCGTTGAACTCAGCCAGTGCTTCCTCCCAGGCTGTGTGAATTCCTGAATTCCTCATTTTCTCTGGTTTTAGTCCGGATACCTACTTTTAATCAGCGGTTTAAATCTAATTTACGAGTTGACCAGATAGGCAGGAAACCCACAAAATAACTGATTGTCTTCTTTATCAAATATATTCTGTAAAACAAAAGCAATCTGCCACTACAACTACATAATTATAATAATGTTAATGTGAGTCTTACCTAATGCTGTGACTCCGTAGCCAGGTGGACAGGTACTGTGTGTGATGCAGAACTCCACTACTAGGTGGAAACCTGGGGCACACTCGCACAGTTGGTCGTGGGTGCTGTTACACTTTTGCTTCACTAGTTGTCTCTCTTTGCACACCTAAACACAACAGACCACGGTCACACACCAATTGAAATGCTGCTGCTGCATGCACATAGTAACAAACAGTAAAGGCTGATTTACATGCATATATAAGAACAATGTTATGCTGCTGCTTCACAAGCTGTCATTAACATACAGTATCTTGAAAAATGATATAAATGGCATACTAAAACAGGGACATAAAAACACCCTGTTAACAACACATATTACATAATTTATGGAGATTGGCGAAGAGGAAAACATCTAAACTGCGGGGGAAGATCAGTCTACCACAATGAGCACATTCAAACTTTCATTTTTAGTTACAACAACTAAAGTGGTTTTAAAAAAAAAATTACAGATGCTTTGCCAAAATGTAAACAAACCGTATATTCAAGCATCTAAGGAAAAAGCATAGGGACAACCACAGAAGAGTAGATAAAAACAATTAAAGGGGTACTGAACTTTAGGATTCCTGACCGTGATGTGAGTTCAGATTTGGTTGATTCACTTACTGTAAGTGTGAGTAGACACACAAAGGAGATACTGTACTACAAAACTGGTGTTTCTCATGGAAACTACTGTCAGTCACACTCTTTAAAGATGCTCATTTTAATGTGCATACTTGAAAATGAGCATAAAAAAGCCCAGTCTGCTCTGATTGGTCAGCTGGCCCACTCTGTTGTGATTGGTCAACTGAACCAAACTCTTTGGACTCTGCTCCAGCTCCGCTCTAACTAGCTTTATTTGAGGGCGTACCAAATTACCCGCTAGGCAGGCATTATACAAATGTGTTACTTGGTGACATCACCACATTACGCATGAAAAAGGCAGGACTTCAAGCAAGGCGTTTCATACAGTTCAGGAGCAGTGGTTCTGTGGGTGAGAGTAACTCCCTTTGGCGTGGACTTTGTAACTTTGCAGACCTTTTACATGCACAAAAAACTATATCACACTAAAGGAAAGAGAGAAAGCACAAAAGCATAATAGGTCCCCTTTAAGGAAAACGCAGCTTAGGTATTAAGAGGGAATCCTTTTGGCCTCGTACATACCGAGGTGCAGTATTGGCACGTATCCCCCCAGTGCCAATTCTCAGCAAAATGCCTCTCAGGACAGGCCTGGCACTCCGTGGGCGTGTCGGCGGTGCAGTGTCGTTTCACGGCTGTGCCAGGAGGGCACTGGTCGCACATCAGGAGGTCAGACGTCACAGGGTCGAGGTACTGGTACTTTGGCGGTACGTCCTGCTGCTGGAAGGCCCAGGAAAGAGAAGCTGTGAAGAGCTGCGAGAGAAAAGAAAGTGGGTTTAGTTCCGAGTCAACACAGCAGTGACAAAGTCTCTAATGAAACCCATCTCGTGCACAGCTCCTCTTTGGCTAAAGGTTCAAATATTTTTATATTTTGGAGCGCTTGCCAACCCAAAGCTTCCAGTAAGAAAGAGTTGAAAGAGGGGTCAGAGCTGTAAAGCTGAAGCTCCTGGTGGACACGCAGTCCTAAAGTGATTTCCTCTGCTTTATAGAGAGCCGTTCAGGGAGTTAGAGGAGAAAATTCTGCAGCAGTTTCATGGATATGGATTACTGCACAGGGGCAACATTTTAAACCGCACATTCTTAATATTAGTGTGTTTGCAGGAGGCAATATCGCCCCTCTGTG
This sequence comes from Sebastes umbrosus, assembly GCF_015220745.1. Taxonomy (NCBI): domain Eukaryota; kingdom Metazoa; phylum Chordata; class Actinopteri; order Perciformes; family Sebastidae; genus Sebastes; species Sebastes umbrosus. Next base: position 21,925,891 of record NC_051279.1, read on the forward strand.
TTCATCATATTTATTTAATTGCATTTTGGCATTATTCTCAAAATCTTAATGGTTTTCCAAAGCTTTTAAATGAACTCAGATGTTTCAGTCATGCCAGTATTCTGCACATATTAAATTAAGATAGAGTGTACGACAGGATTATAGAGGATAATTGTGCAGCCCTGTGTTCTCTGACCTCACCAGCAGTCTCCTACCCCTGTCAGCAGCTCTGTCAGACGGGCCGCTTTGTAGCTGAAAAGCATCTGACGTGATTCAATGCTGATCTACAGCAGTTTAATACCGCCCTGGAGCAATAGCACACCACACCCATACATCTTCCCCCCTATCCATGCGGACACACTGTAAACTGGGTGGCTGTAAGCGAGGTGGCCTCTGAGACGGACATATGTAGCTATTGCCTCAAAAACAAGCCCATGTATCATCGCTTGAGCAGGAACTGAAAAGCTTTGGCCTAAAAATCCAAGATATCGCTCTGTGAGCATGTCTGACATGCAGCCATGCAGCTGGTGGAGGCCACATGCGGACCAGATGTCACACATCTGGCTCCTTCCACCCCGAAGTCCCTCGGCCATTGGCTCTGTGGACTTTCCCGTTGGCGCGGGATACATCCTCGCTGCTTGGACAAACTAACAATAGGCCGTCCTGGCATTTTCTGTGTGCTTGTTTGTATGTGGTTTTCTGCTCTCCACCATGTTTGTGTGTGCATCTTCAAAAATGAATGAATTCATACAAACAAACAACTGCAAAACATTCATGCATGTGCGTGCAGGACACATGTGTGTGTTGCTGCATGTGTGTGTGTGTGTGTTTGTCGGCGTTCATGTCCAATTATCGTCTTGCTCAGTGTTGGTCTGTGTGCTCTGCGGTCTCCTCTGGCTGCTGTTCATAAAGAGAACTGTTGGAGGTTACTGGGCTTTCCCCATTCACCACCAGAATACAAAACACTCACCCACTCTGTTCTACAGTTTACCCGCTGCACACCATTGATCTCCTTCCTGCGTGTGTGTGTATTCGTACTTATCCCATTTTGCCTTAAAGCTTGCAACCGCAAAATACAATATTCTTTGTATACATGTGTGTGTGTGTGAAACAAAACAAGAACCAGAGAAACAGATTGGTATTTTCAGTGTACACATGTATATCTCTCATTCACTATTATATTACAAAATATTTGGCTACAGAAGTCTTTTCATCAGAAATCTACATATGTTCGTGTGTGGGTGTGTGTTTGTGGAAGAGACAGTGTGTAGTACAGCTGTGCCATATGTTACTGAACACACTGCTTTGATCTGCATGTATATGTGGAACTGTATTTGTGTTTTCACTCAATCATTTATTACACTGTACTCATTTTTAAGGAGTTATCAACCTGAAATTATGCACTACACAGAAAAGAAAAAAAAATCTTTCTGTTTCCTTTTGGAGGTCATTGAGAAAGATAGTAAAAATAGATGAATGGATTTTACACACCATAATAGAAAGCTAAGCTTCAAACAGCCTGGCCAGCGCAGCGGTTTTCCCGGCAAAACCTATCGACCTCTGAGCACAACATTTGGTGGAAGGCTTTCATCCGCGGCGACTCGCTGCGCAGTACCATGGCTGCATCTGTTTGTTTGTAGCATGGGTGGCCCCGGCGGGAATCAAACCCATAATCACGGTCTTGCTCTTCAAGTTAAGGAGTGCGTATACACACTATTAAGCCGTGAGACCACATCCAATCAATTCAGAAACATCAGGAGGGTGGAGTGTACCGAGGGACTGATGGAGGGTCACCTGGGTTTTTTGCAAAATCTAGGTACGGTTACACGCCGCTTCGACTTTAATCTGTGTTTTGAGTCGGGATGAGTTTACTGGCAGGACTTGAATCTTCAGTCATGAGAGCCAATGAGCCTGAGCACATGTGGAAGTGCTCAGATTCGTATTGTTACAGTAGTTTGGCTGGACTCCAGCTACAATATACTGTAGAGTAAGAGTAATGTTTGGTAGGTTAAATAAAATGACAGCACATGCATGCTCAGAGATTTTGCTTTACGATATCACATCTTTATGGTCGGATCTAAAATTCCTTTTGAAACAAACACATAGTGGTTCAATATTTTTATGCACCCTCCCTCACACATTGTACCTCATATGTCCAGCATAATGTCTTTGCTGCCTGTTATTCAGTCTTTTATCCTTTCCAATTTAAACCTGTGCAAGAAATCAAAACCTTTTATATTCAAATCAATTCCAGCCACATCTTAAAACCGAGACTCTGACACACAAATTCATGTCTTAGATGGAAAAACCTGCGCAATGTTCAACGATGTTAAGTCAAACTGTTTTTTCTAGTTATGACACTCTTCAGGCAGAACCGCACTTTTTTTTCAAACCAGCCTGTACAGTAGCGTTCTGCTACTGAGGAAAAGCAAAACTGTCAACTTTTTTAAGAATTAACGTATTGGGAAGATGTCCTGTGGTGTGTGTGAATCCGTCTATCAGCAGCTAAAAGAGATATTGAACTTTTCACCCTCCTTGTCGCCTCAGAAGCTGCCATCTGACGACATCACGGACGACCGCTGGAAACCCAAATTACACAGCAGTTCGGGGCCACTGACAGCCATAATTATACCGTTACCATCATCAGAGCGAAGCTCAGCGAGAGGCATATCCTACATGGAGCTCCGCCAGCTGAGGAGGAAAGGATGGATGAAGGTATGAAGGTAATGATAATGTTTTATCTTCCCTAAGCATGATGCCCTTGAGCAAGGCAGGGCGTAAATGTAACTGATGAGAGGTGAAAAAGCAGGCTCACTAAGTCGCCTTTCTCTGGATAAATAATGGTTAGAATAAAAACACTATATATTTATGCTGGTTAAATCGACTTCATCTGATGCAGTTTGCTTCTGTCATCTATTCCAGTAAATCCCATTTGAAGTGAGTTGAGAGAAAACCTTGTGTTTACATAGAGCAAAGATGATCTTTACCAGTCCTTTAACAGAGAACATGTGCTTTTTAACAGATGTTATCCTCTTGAATGAAAGTGTGGTGATACACAAGGTCATTCCGGATCGAGGAGATGGACCGCGTTTCTCACAACAGGCAACACAAGAGAGAGAAAGAGAGAGAGAGAGAGAGAGAGAGAGAGAGAGAGAGAGAGAGAGAGAGAGAGAGAGAGAAAAATCCAGTCCGATGTTATTGGAGGCGATATGATGTTTGGTGAGTAAAGTTACAGTTATTCACATTGTGTTTATCTCTGACATTCAATGACGTAGTTTCTGAAATAATGCCGGTCCTTCGGCTAGACGGGGTTTGTGAGACTTTTGAGGGTTTTTGTTTTTCTACGACCTGTCTGTTGTCAAAATGATAATGATGACAGAGTGCTTTGGTGAAAAAGGCTGAAGTGCACTTGGAGCGCTGCACGACAGATGGCCTGTAGCGGCATAACTGCAGAGTTCAGACACCTGACAGAAATAGCCTTTAAAATACTTTCCATATGAGCAACATCTAATAATGGGCTTATTAATTTGACACACATGGGTAAAAAAACTATTTGAATAAATGAATAAATATTAATTGGAACTGAAATAGTCTTCATCAGAGGCATTGCACTGATGTAAATGTTGAGCAAAGAAGAGCAAGTCAAACAGCTTGATTATGCGCAGTAATAATAACAGATTGGTTGAGGGAGACACATTTTGATTTGTTTTGATATCATACAAAAGGTAAAATATAATAAAAAAAAAATGTTTAGGAATTCGGGCAAAAAAAGAGCATCTGTGAGCATCTTCAGTGAATCACAAATACATTTTGAAAATGACAAGCAATGAAAAGCCTGCCCTCCTTTGTGTTGTTAGTGGAAATATGCAAATGCTTCCAGAAGAAATTAGCTGCACTAGGCTTAGAGTTACAATGCATGGGGAAGCGCGCTGATATGCAAAGAAAGAGGAGAATGAGGGTTCGGGTAGCCCGAGGTCAGTTTTAAATTCATGGCATGAGGAGAAGAGCCGTGGCACAAAGGGACCAAACCACACCACACCAGCTTATCCAGCAGGCACATGGCTTCAGTTAACTGTAGAACGCAGGTGGTCTGAGGGGGGATTCCAGCTCGGTGTGTGTGTGTGTGTGTGTGTGTGTGTGTGTGTGTGTGTGTATGGACTTTTTTTACTCGTACAGACACAGAGAGCATCACTGGACGTCTATCATCACAGTTATTCATAATCTTTGATGAAATTCAACATTGATGATTTCAATAAATCACGCAATGTTCATTTCATATACTCGTCCAATCATCTCAAACAAAAAGCGCTTCTAATTTTGAATTTGCTGCTAAAAAAATATTGTGATTAAAAAATGAGTTACATATGTGTGAGCACATGTTTAACGTATGAAATTCTGCCAGGAATTTAATACTGTTTGGTCATTGACTTAAACCCAGTCAGTCAGCTGTTTTACTGTAAACCACTTATAATGTACATGACATGTTGATTAGAGCAGAAGCACTTAGTTAATGAATCAATAAGCAAATAGAGAATTAATAAGCCAAGAATTCATTGGTTCCAGAAAAATATTTTCTGACCTTTTATAAACCAAACTCTTGATTGATTAATCAAAAAAAATTATCCGCAGATTAATCAATAATGAAAATAATCATTAACTGCAGCCCTAATGTCGATCGCTTTAGGCAAGATTTTTTTGTTGTCTTCTATTAGTCCAGGATTTCAGACTAATGATGACAAATCGTCCACTATCACATACTGTATGTGCAGCCAGTGGTGGAATGTAATTAAGTACTATCCTTATTAAGTACTGTACTGTCTATTTTCTGCTACTTTATACTACTACTCCTCTACATGTCAGAGGAAAATGTTGTACTTTATACTGCAATTCATATTTACTATTTACTTTACAGATGAAGATTTTACATTAAAAAACATATATGATAAGCTTATAAAATATGATGCATTGCTAAAGATGAAACCAGTGATGCTCAACATTTTTGGCTTGTGACCTCTTACAAAACAACGGTGTCTGGTTGGGGCTTCTGGTCACTGTTCAGATCTCTATGAGTTATTAGCAGTTCCACAAAAGCGTGACAGATTTTCCCTTTTAAACCATTTTTAACTCGCAAAAAAAGCTTCAGAGGAAAAATTTAAAATAAATTAAAGTAAAATTTGTGTAGCAGAAGAGAATTCGATCATTTCATGACCTCCCAAATTAATATGATATTGTCTAGGAGGGGGAGCCACTGGACTAAACCTCCTACTACTGTGTAAACAGCAGAAACTCATTTAATCCAAAATAAAATGGTACTTACACATTAATGCATCAGTATCAACAATCTAAAAATTTAATGTAAGGGGTAATGTCATTGTTGAAATAAACCCTGACCGAACAATGACCCGTTAGCTGTACATTATCTCGCTTATTAGATCTGAACTGTATCCATAGCAACGGTCTGTTATACATAGCAACGGTCTGTTATACATAGCAACGGTCTGTTATACATAGCAACAGTCTGCTATAAAGAAATAACACAACGTAGAACGCCGTGATTGACCAATCAGAATCGAGTACTCAACAAAGTCGGGTAATAAATAATAATATATCATGTCATATTGCTGCATAACAAGTACTTTACTTTTAATATCAAGTACATTTTGATGATTATATACTTCTGTACTTTTACTTAAGTAAGATTTTTACTTGGAACGAAGTATTTTTAAGCAAAATAAATCAAACTCTCCTCATGTTGTAACATATTATCTTCTTGTGTCAGATAAACTTTCACTGCAGAAATTTGCATAAGATCAGTCTTGCTGTTTTTAATATGACTCATACAGTTGTAAGATAAAACAGAGATGGAGACCAGTGTGTGATCGTGACAGCTGTATCTCTTTTGCCTACTCTCCTACACGTACACACACTTCTGCTATCAGTTGATGGAAAAGGGGAAGTTGCATGTAGGTGTGCGGAAGCAACTTCCAGAGGTAATCGTTGCTTTCTGAATAAACGTTTGAGCTTGTTTGTTTAAAACATGTTGATCCTGTACCTCACACACCCTCTTTATGTCTCCCTCCCCCCCTCTGTCACGCTCACTTCCTCACCCTCACCCACTCGAGTCTGTTTGGCCAAGTGACCTCTCTGCAGCTTCTCCTGTCTGTGTGTGTGTGTGCCTGCAGCGAGGTTTAGGGAAGTTGGTGCAGCTAATGCCAACGGCCACAACAGAGAGTGAAGGAGAGGAGGCGTAAAGATAAAGATAGATAATCACAGAGGGAGATAATGGCTGGATTACTGGGATGGATGGATGGTTGACATGCAAGCAAGATAGCTGTCTTGTTGACTACCTGCTGACCAGACAGACATTCTTGTGCTCCGCTGAACCTCACTTCTCCACTTCTGTTTACTAGGGCTCTATATATTAGCAAAAATCTGGCAATACGATACATATCATGATACAGGGGTTACGATTGAATATATTGCGATACTCTAAGCAAGGCGATATATTGCAATTTTTAAAAATTAATTTTAGGAAAACTGTCAAAGTATAAAGAACACACCACCATATATGCATAAAATCTGAGTAAAAAAAGTTTACTTTTTTATGCCATCAGAACATTTTGATCTGCATATGTATTTATCACAGTCCCTGTAACATACAACATCACAGCACTATAAAGAGGGCACATACACTGAGAGGGTGCATATCTCTTTGCAAATTAAATAAAGTATTGACTGAGTTAATCTTTGCATGTAAACTACTATTTTTGGAGAATCAATACAGTATCACAAAACATAATATCGCGATACTCGATATTTACGATATTTTCTTACACCCATCCTGTTTACATGTTGAAAACATGTGTGCGCACAAAAACAAAAAAAGACTGTAACATAATGTTGTACAATTATTTCCATGTCTGTTCCACTGACATCATCGCGAGCAAGGACCCAAACAAAAAGCGTGTGTTTTCAGCAGACAGAACGCAACCACATGAGTCAGAAGAATGCAGGGGAACAGGAAGAGCCCACAGGTGCAGGAGGTGCGTTTATTGCCGGACACTCTGAGCCAAAACAATGTTTTGAAAACAAAATTGCAGAGCGTCCCTTTAACGTAGAATTAGTAACAGACAGAGTGAGTGGCTGGCTCTCGGGGGATCCGGAGGGGTGCAGATTGACTTATTGGCTAGATGCTGACAGTTGAGACTGACTGAGCGTGTTGGGCGTGTGACTCATTAGTTGGCTAAATAGATGCTTGTGTGGCTGGCCAAATGACTGACTGACTAACTAACTGAATGATGGATAAACACAAAAACAGTACGTCAGAAACTGTGGGAACAAGAAATTTGCCTATTTTAGGTAAATTGTGGAGTGCAGACTGAGCTGCGGTAGAGGAAACGCTGGTGATGATATCACATTAAATGGTGGCAGAAAGTTTGCATGCACACACTCAATCATTTGTACTCTTGTACAGTACTTTACACACAAAGAAGTGACACATCTTACAACAAAACTGACTTACATCTCTCCCTCTTTCTCACGCACACACAGACAAACACACTCACACAACACGAGGACACATAGTAGGTCCAGTGTTCTGTAGCGACAGCGTCTGATCTGTTTCTGCCCCGATACGCATCTTTACATGAACATATGCAAAACCTGCAAAGGCCCCGCCGCAGCACAGCATGCAAAACACACCAAAGAAAATAACTGCTCCCACCCTGGAGGCCTGCGTTTGACAGCGTTGTCGAACAAATTGGTGTGATGTCAAGTTCACAGTAAACACCATCTGCTGGCAACACGCTATACGCCTCTAATACGAGAGATTAAGTTTCATTCATATCAAACGTGCCATAGAAAAAGCAACGAAATGTGACCTAAAGTAAACTATCACTCGTTGATGGAAAGCGGAGATCTTGTTTGTAGGCTCATTTTGTGGGTTGTGAGTAGTCAAAGCATGTGAATAAAAAGGTGGGCAAAACATGAGCTCTGTTAATCATCAAAAGCAAACAACCTCCAACGCAAACATAGTTCAATTCTATTTGCAAAAACGGAATAATTAACTTTTATTAATCTTAAAAATGATCTCATCACCATACATTCCTTTCTGTAATGTCTACTATACTACAGGAGCTGGACATATTACACAAACAGCTTACAATATAATATAATTCACTAAAAAACAGCCTCAGAGGTCACCAGACATCTCTCTACACAGTCTCAACAAAACTATAAATATTACCTGTACAAGCTGATATTGCAAGGCTGCTATGTGGGACTGACATTTTCAGCTGTACATCATAAATATGTCAGCCTTAACAAACTGGGGTCAGGTGTCTATTTTCCCTCAAATCTCTACTGATATCTCACAGCAGAAAGTCTGGACAGAGATCCCTTTACCTAATGAAAATATCATGCAAATATACAAATATTTGAGCCTAATAGAGTGGATGAATTTTTTACCTAATGAGCATTTAAATGTGTCTCACACATACAGTACATGCCATTTTGAATATGACTATAAGTAAAACAGGTACTGTGTTATAAGGTCAGCATATAAATAACACATGGCATCATGCCACAAACCTAGAGAGGATCGTGTCTGTTCCCAAAAGCAGTGATGCTGTAAACAAGATCATTATCAGTAGCTACCAAAATGCCAAATCTAGACATAGTGAGTTAGTGATTATTGGCCCTCATGATGTGTTAAAGGTCCCATATTGTAAAAAGTGAGATTTTCAGGTCTTTTATATTATAAAGCAGGTTAAAGTGCTATATAAATACTGTTAAACTATCTAAACGCTCAATATACGGAGAAATACACACAGCCCGTATTTACAAATTGTATGTTTGAAACAAGCCGTCAGGATTTCTGTCCATTTGTGATGTCACAAATATACAATATTTAGACCATTACACGTTACACATTATACGTTTTAAACGTAAACATTCTAAATGTGTCCTAGTTTATTTCCGGTTGCAGTGTATGTGAATGACATCAGCTGACAGGATGTAAACATGGACCCAAACTGTTGCCTTGCAACGCAATTCCGTTGCAATTCCTTTGAAATGCACTAAAACGGAGCGTTTCAGACAGAGGGTGAATACAGGTATATTCAGGCTGACAGTATGAGGAAAATAAAGTTTTTTTGAACATTACAGCATGTAAACATGTTCTAGTAGAAACACAAAATACAAGTATGAACCTGAAAATGAGCACGATATGGGACCTTTAAACATCATCACACTATACCTGCTGTACGGAGGTAACATCACACGAGTTTAGCAGCGAATATCTTGCTTTTTAAGGGAATATATCTGGACTAAAGGCGAGTGCTCATACCCAACTGATTACTATCTGAAACTGCGTAATAGCGCATAATAATCCATGTCTCGCCAAACAAAAAAAGTCATTCCTTGAGTAAAGAAGCGTCCCTTTGCTCAAGCAGATCAGATCGGTTCAGCGGACCGAGGAAGAGGAGGAGGAGGAGGAGGAGGAGAGATGCAGAAAGTCTTGTTTACTCACCACTATCAGTTTCATGGCCGGGTTGGATCTCGCTATCCGAGCGCTCATCTCCGCTGCGTAAAAGTGAACTGCGGTGTGATGGGGTCTCCATCACAGATCTGTACTTATACAGTAGGCTACACAGAGAGAGAGGGAGTAGAGAGAGAGAGAGAGGGAGTAGATGTGCCCACCCACCTCGTTATCCAGCAGCACAGCCCTCTCTCTGTCTCTCTCTTTGTGTTTCTCTCTCTCTCTCTCTCTCTCTGTCTCTCTGTCTCTCCACTCAGTCCTAAAAATAAGTTGTTGCATCCTCACGAGTTTGCGTTGCGATTACGCAGAGAAATGAATGGTGTAGGCGACCACAAAAGGAAACATCCAGCATCCAGTGGTCATCAGATCATGTGGATTCATTTGGGAATTCAGAATCAGATCTTTTTATAGCCTAAGCAATGCAAATATTCCATAAAAAATAAAAAAAACCCTAATAAATATGGCAAATTATAGTGGAACATTGTAGGGTAGCAAAATATGACACATAGTTGCCCAGGAAATAAAACACCTATGACTAGTATGAGTTCAGTACAAATTACAGACATATCTTTCATTGGTGGGGATGTGAGTATTCCTTATGTAGATAGAAGAAAAAAAAAGCCAATCATTTATCTGCTTGACATTTTCGTAAATATAACGTAAACATAATTTAAGACTAATAGTTATATATACTTAACTTTTTCAAGGCAATCGGTTTCCTAGATTCTTTTAAGTAAGATCAACTTGTCAGATTTTCAATGATACAGCGATGAGGTAAAACTCCAAAGCAACTATTACCATATGCCTATAATACATATTTCTACAGTGTGAAGAAGTGTTTGACAACCCGTCTGTAACACACCCAATGTGTCAAAGTACAAAAAAAGTAGTTTTAATCAGTGTGAATTAAGAAATATTTTCCAGGATAAATGTTTTGAGTTGATTGACAGCTGTTTATTTGGACCAGACAGAATCATTTAGGGAGGCGGGTTATGCTTATTTGAACATCCGCTGGTGGAACTTGGAGATGTTATCTCAGTGAGGCTGGACAACACTGGACATGTGCTGAGAAGAACTGTTTGAGAAACTCCAGCCACAAGAATCAAAATCCGAGCTTCTGTTACTCTGAGTTTATTTAGTCGTATTGAACTCTGCTGCAAACATGTTGGAGCATCCATAACGTGTAGACTCCAGATCATTTTTAACAATATTTCACCGAGAAATCTACTACTAGTGTCCCACAATTAATTTCACTTTTCTTAGCCCTTTATTTATTCAGGGAAGTTTCACTGAGAGCCAGCTAGAACACCCTGATCACACTTAACACATTTTCACACATTCACACCTGAGAGCTGCCCCTTCTCCTGTCGCCCTGGGTATTAAACCAGCAACCTTTCGGTCTCTAACCTTTAGGCCACCACTGCTGTATTGTACAGTGGACTTGTGTAATAAAATTCACTTTGATTGGAGCCCCTGATACTGAACAATCTTCCTATGAATATTTCTGTGTCCTAAACCAGCTAGGCTGAATAGTGCTTTCTACATAACACATTTTATTACTTTTAATATAATGTATATATGGCTGAATAAACTGTATGGAAAACATATATTCTTTGTTATAGATCTAGAAGGGATTTCTTTTACAAAATAACCTTAACCTGTTTTCAGTGAATAAAGAAAAGAAAGGTTCTTGTAATTTGAAAAAAAAAATTGAAGCTGCTCTGTACAACATCCAGAGCATTAATAAAGCAGCTAAAAACTATTTGATATGTAAAGATATAGAGGAGTTATGTCTACCTGAGCAGAGAATGAAGTCACTCTCCCTCTGTGTGTGATGTAATTTGAGCTTCTCCTTGCTTAGTTGACATAGCCGGGCCGACTGCGTGTGCTTTTAGTGCATGTGAGCGTGCCCCACCGGCTAGCTCACGACCTCTACACTGCACTGCGGCAATTACGCTGCTGCGGAAGCGTAGCACCTACCCTTCGGTTCCCCCCAACACTGTCAGCACTGTTTGCCGTTGTTTGCAGCTGCAAGCTGCAGGCTCAGCCGTCGCCATGTTGAGAGCTGTGTGGAGGCAATAGAAATGCTCCCAATGTCTCATTTAGCACCTTTAACTCAAGGTCCACTTACTAGCTTTATATTTTCTCCCAAATATATACTGTATATAGTGTCTAATCAACACGTTCTCATTCCCAACTCGTCAAATACCGCCGCTTGATCAGTGTCCCTTGGGATCGGAGACCAACGCATGGGATACCCCTCTTGCGTCACTTTTGGATTGACCGGGGATGGTGTGTCCTCTCAAAATAAGCTTCTGTTTTCATAGGAAGTTAGGTTTAGGCAACACAATCCCTTAGTCAGGGTTAGGAATTGTTGTGGTTGACGTTAACTTCACTGACTAACGACTCACGTGACTAATAACTCACGTGACTAATGAAGTCAGTGTTACTTTTAGTTTCACACGGGACACGAACATCGGCCTCCTGGTTGAAAGTCTTGTGTTTGTTTCCAGCTCTGGAAAAAGGTAGTAAGTGGACCTTGAGGTCAAGAATTTCAGTCATTTTCCCAATTTCCAGTGAAGTCAACTTCTCAGATATCCAAGGTGATAAAAAAATTCAATCAAAAGAACATTTTCCATTTTCTGAAAGAAAACTAACACACACGCACACACACGCGCACGCGCACGCGCACACGCACACGCACACGCACACACACACACACACACACACACACACACACACACACACACACACACACACACACACACACATTTATAGGCCTGCTGATAGTCTAATAGGCCAATCCAGTGATATTCACCAGTGACATTTCAGGTTTGAAACTTGGTCAAATGTTGGTCTCCTTTCTCTCCAGTCGTCTGTTTAATATCTTAAAGAAAGTGTTCCAAAAAACATTTAAGAGTTGTTCTACTGTAGTACAATACAAGGTTTCAACCAAAGAGAAAACATTGAGGCTAAAGTGCATAAAGGGTACCAGACAGCTCACGTAGTAACAAAAGGGCACTCCCACACTGTGATCTCAACATATGACGCTGATACAAGACCTCTGATGTCAAAGGTCCTAAAACAAATCTGCTTTTCCATTTGTCTTTCTGCAGCCGCTCGCCGTCCGCCTCCCCATGCAGAGGCATGACAAAATGTCACAGGCGGCTGACGTGGAAGCACAAGGTCTCGATGTAATCAGAGAAAAGACACGCTCACCCCACCTACGAGTCTTCCCGAGGCATGTGAGTGAAGTTTTAGTGGTGAGGTCACAGCTCACCACAGGATAACTTAAACACACACACACAGGCACAAATGCAAAAAAACAGAAAAGTACACACATCTTTCGGCACTGAGGTCAGGATACACCACAACAATAGTGGAGCGGAAGCTGGACGTTTCTAAAAACACACACACATAAACAGTAACAACACACATTAACACACACTCACGACGAGCCCTCCTGACGTGTTAGTTGGCGGTGAGGTCTGTAGCGTACGAGCAGGGAAAACGTGGGTGTTACGAGGTAAACCAGATGCTACACACATATTTAAACAAAAAGAAAGTTACTTGCTGACTCAAATGTCCATAAATTGGTGGCTGGTTTTGGTCTGTCAACATAATACTACACTTTGATTTATTTTGAGTATCCAGTCAAAATGTATGGAAGGCTACATGTTGTCTCAGCCATACCGTATGTGTACCGTATATGTATGTCTTTATGTTCCTGAGGCATGAACAATGCACATGAAATTCCCCCTATGGGGACAATAAAGGGTATCTGTCGGTCAAGCAGAAAACTGGTCTCAGTAAAGTGACTCCAGAGGTGAGCGTGCATGTGTGATGGTGAATAATTCCTGATTTAAATTCAACTGCAAAGATGTTGAGATTAGTTCTTTGTAGGGCTTTGCCATCTTGTTTGCATACTACAGGCAGATAGCAGATCTCTCACTAGAATAGCCTATTATGCTGAGGTCCATGGTGACTTATGTGTACATGTGTGTGTATAGTTTAGCTGCGTGGGAGTCCCACTCATTTCCATAACAGATCCCATAAATGAATGAATAGAAAAGGGAACTGATAACTGGTGTTGTTGTGTTGATGGTGACCTGAGACAGGGAAAGGTGAAAAACACAGCTGCGAGCAACAAAGGCTTTTACCCATGCATGCAAATAAAGCTTGTTTGTCAGTAAACTTCAGAGAGAGAAAGAGATAGAAGAGGATCCAAACAACCTCTTTATAGTCCCACAAAGAACCTGGAATTAACAGCAGAGATTATATCGGCACTTCATGAGGGCGATTGTATTATGGTAGCAACTCAAAAGTAAAAGTTGTAACCCACCATGTATCTCCAAAAGCCAATGTGGCAAAGACCATGATTTTCATTAAGGTCCTCATTGAACTGTAAATATCTGGCATGCCTGTGGTAGCAGTTTTTACAGGCCAGTTAATGGTTACTGTTACTATACCTCTGAACATTTTTCAAGATTTCTTCTTCCATTTCGCATTTGTGCACTGTTCAAAATGATTCAGGAAGTTTTTTTTTAAGCTGATAGAAGCTTCAATTCAGTTAACTCAGGTTAGGCCCTAATTATTTGTTCAGAGCCATGAGGCTCCTTTTCTTCCGTTTCCTTGACAAGAAGCCAAATAAATGTATTGATTATTTATTGCTTTTTTCTATTATTATTATTATTATTATTATTATTATTTTTATTAATAATAATAATAATAATAATAATAATAATAATAATTAATTATTATTCTTTCTTCATCAATGTATTTTTTTTTAAAAGAAGCCAAATAAAATGTATAGAAACGGAATAACAACTATAGCCTATATATCCATGGATTGCTCAGTACACCCTGGTCGCACCCCTTACAATACTATCCAAGTGTGCAAAGGATAATCCACACATTATTATTTATTACACTCACGATATTGTACTCATTAGGTTGCTGCCCAAACAGCACAGATCTTTGACGACTATGATACTAGGATGGAGTGAATGTCATGTTATTCCATTGTGCATGGCCTCTGATCAGCACTGTTACGCATACATGATACATGCCCAGTTAGCAGCACAGTCTCTGATTTGTCGATAGAGTTGACCCAATGCATCATGGGATACATCTTGAGAGGCCCGACGTGAATGGGTTTTAGAGGGGATAGTAGGTACAAATGGAGATGTGGTGTGGGAAGCTCAGAGAGGGGTGGTAGCTTTCTTGATAAACACAGGATTGTTTAATAGAATATAGTTTATTTTTTTTTGTTTAATTCTATTTATGTTTTACAGACTAAGGTAAACTAGATCCTATTGTACATACTCCGCTACGGTAGGTGGCGGTATGCACCTTAAAGCTGGTATTGCAATCCGCCAAAAAATGCGAAGAAGAAGATGAAGAAAAAGACGGGATACATCTTGGCCTCATAGGCTACAGCTAACATCTAACAACAACTCCTTTCAACACGGATAAATGGATAAATGATCAAAATTGTTTGATTTATTAGATTTATTAGTTTTATAAAGTCTCTAAAAAAACACTGTTGTTCCGTGCTGGATTACAAAGCTTCTGAAAGGGATGCAACAGCACCAGAGACCTCGTTGGCGAGGCGGAGGCAATTTTAAGTGATTGTCTAGACCGTAGTGTGCCAGAGATATTCTAAAAGTAGTAATTAGAGTATTTTGATGTGGTGGACGACATCCTTGAGGTACCATGTACCATTTGCATTGTCAAATATAATCAAGTGTTTGTCTGTCCACCCTGGAAGTGGAATCATTGCTTTGTTGTTGTGGTAAAGGTTTTTTGTGTGGAGGCTTTCCATATCCATATTAAGAGGGTGCCGTCGTTTCGGGCTATATCATTAAAATTGAATTGACTTGTAAAAGTTTTCAGTTGCCACTAGCATAATGTTATTAGCCATTAACCAACTTCCCAAAGGCTTGTTGAGACAGAGGTTTGGCTATGCGAGATACTTCTTGATCACTGAATGTGTGATTGGGGCATTATAAATCTACATGGAGTCTATAACCGTCATAAATGGGGTTAATCGTGGTTATGATGCCATCCTTACATTTGTATTTAGACATTGTTAACACATAACACATAAATGGCCCCTCACAGACAAAACTACTGTATTTTGGGCACCCCCTTTAGCTCAGATGCTGGCCTGTCATCTATCTACTGGTGCTATCTAATAAATGCATAAAATTCACAAAGATATTATTAAAAAAGACTATAACTCATTAATCTGTAATTCTACACACACACACACACACACACAAACACACACACACACACATAATAAAAAAACTGCATAATAAAACAATTCTTCATTTATACTAAGTTAACAAGGGAAAGTTGTGGTTACCTATCTGAAGGTGGAAGTTGGTTTCGATGGCAACTATGAAACCGTGGTGTTTAGACATGCAACAGACGTCATCCGACTACACTTCATGTGCTTTTTAATTTAAGGTCAGTTTAGTTCCGTTGTAAGTCAGCGGGCTAAGGTGACCTTAGTGCAAAAGGTTTTCAGAAAAACCCAGGCCACACCACTTTAATCTGTGTTGTTGTACAGACAGAGAAGAAGCATGTTGCCTTGTTAAGGTTCTTGACCTTCTCGTATTCTCCTCTCCGCCTTCCTGCGGTCCACCTCAGAGTTCTTGTTTCAGGATATTTTATATATCTCACTGCCTGGGCCCCTCAGATGGAAATCACAGTGGACACGTCTTTATTTTACTAACTGATGAAAAAAGCCTCAACAGGATTCTTAAATTATCAATGTGTGGAAAGAAAGATAGCTAGAGAAAATGTGGACGCATGGAGGCAAGAGGCAGATTAGAATGAAGTGGACAAGAAAGGAGAGTGAGAATGATGTAGTGGTGTATCTGATGAAGGCCCAGGAGATACAAGTTGAGAGAGTGTGAAGCGAGCGAAAGGGAAGCAGTAGCAGAGAGAAGCAAAGAGACCAGCATGAAAAACGGATGAGGGTTTAAGCAGACCTTGTGCCCAGCGTTGGAAGTTTTGCCAGTCAAAGCAGTGAGTCACATGTGACCTTGAGAGAAGAAATAACAGCGCAGGGATCCCTGGACTTCCACGGCAGCTGATGTGGTCACCTTGTTTTCTCTGGTGAGGTTTCTGAATAGGATTTAGGGGAAGCTCTTCTGGGCTTATTTGCTGCGTGGTGTTGAGAGTGACGCATGCAACGAGGCTTATTCTCAGGAGATGTTTGCATGCCTATCTGATGGATAAGTGTAATTTTCAGAGTACTATGAGGATCATATTTATCTGTATTTGGTTTTACTAGCAGGCAGGACACAGAGTCTTTGGGGTTGAAAATTTGCATTCCTTTGGACCATTTTTAGTCACGCTAGCAGCTATAGCAATATAAGCCACCACTTTGGTCCAGACTGAAATATCTCTCTATATATATAACAATTATTGGATGAAATGCAATCACATTTCCTACAGAGTTGTGTCTCTTTTGTAATGCATTCACTTTTTTTTTACTTTTCTTGAATCATCATTACGTCAAAATTTTAATTTGTTTTGGTTTATGACTCAATACTTGCAAAACTAATGACATGGTTTGGTCACAGTAAATCAGCCTTCAGCCATCACTTGAGACTTGGCCCCTAAAACCAATGTAAAGGCCATACATATATTGGCAATATTAAATTAAATTTAATGATAAATTAATCAATACTAATGTTAAAGGTTCAGTGTGTAGGATAAGTCTCGGTTTGCTCGCACAGAAATGAGCTGACAGCTGAATTGTGATGAGGAAACAAATCTTTTCTTCCCCTGTGTTAGTATGTTCTCGCTGCAAACCGACATTCTCAACGCTCTTCAAAGTTCTCAAATTTTCTCCATCCATTCGCGTCCGCGTAGTTAGAAAATGTTGGATGTGCAAGGATGGGTAAAAACCTGCTGTACGGAAGCCACGAAGGGCCATGTCTGATTGTGTGATGTCACTTTGGCCTTTAGACACTTGCGACCCTTGTGTATGCGGCTAGCATAAATCAAGCTTTAGGGGGATCTATTGACAGAAATTGAATACAGTAGGCCTATTCATAACTATGTTTTCATTAGTGTATAATCACCTGAAACTAAGCATTTCTGTGTTTTCATTACCTTAGAATGAGCCCTTCATATCTACATAGTGAGGTCTTCAATCCACCATGTTTCTACAGTAGCCCAGAACGGACAAATCAAACACTGGCTCTAGAGAGAGCGTTTCAAGTTTTTACGTTACCTAAAGGCCACCGTAGGTTCTCCAACATGTTTGGAAAGGGAGGAGTGGGCAGAGGGTTAATCAGTTGGTTGCAATCTGCAACCTCACCGCTAGATGCCACAAAATTCAACACACTGCTTCCTTAAAAGGTAAATAATAAGCATCATTTGATTTGCAAATTACAACTTGAACACACTATATCTTTGTTTTCGTGACCAGAAAGGTCAAAACTATTTATATAATTCAGCAGCACACTCGTATAACTGCTACCAGGAAACCTCCCACACAATAGAGAAAAAAATAAGGAGGCAACTATAACTGTTTACTACTGTTTACTGTTTTTCATGTTAAAAATAGGCCTACTCTTTAGCAGTGGCTTCCCACTAAATGCGGAACGCGTACCGTATATTCAAATGAATGGACTTCAGTTCAGTGTTTCTCCTGTTTCCAGTTGACCTTGACATTCCCTGGCATGCACTGCCTGACTGTAATGTACCAAATAAGATATATTTCACATTCCTGCCACTGGTTGACAAGCTAATAAGGGCTTCTTCTGGCAGTGCAATATATTAAACAATTTGAGTGCCAACAGTGTGTTTCAGAATCACGTCTTATCAGGCAAAAGACAGATACACAGAGAGAAAGAGGTTGAAGTTGATGTTGCTGAAACAACACATGTATTGTTTTGAATGGGAAATGTGATATTGAATCTCCCGGCCATTATAAACTTTGCTGTGAGCTAGACCGTGAACTATGCACCAATAGGAATTTAGATTCAAGTTAAAAGCAGTGATATTTATGAGGTCCATAAAGTCAGGTGCACTGTAGCATTGCAGGTCTCAGAAGATAGACGATTTAAGTGTATTGATTTTTAAGAAAGTGTTTTACAGACAATTCTTTACTAGGAAACTGCCAAATGCATCTCAAATAAACCAAAAGTTGAATTACAAGGACGTACTTTAATTATTTTACCGCCAGCAGGGGAAAAGTGACGGTCAGGGAAAGTCAACGGACCGCCTGCTTCCCTGTTTGTCTAATTTGTTTCATGAAAGGAGCGCTGAATGTGTGTGTTTGTGCCTAATGTGTGTTTACCGTCCAAAACGAGCGCGTGGCAAAGAACTTCTTACTCACCGGCCACAATCTACAGTGGCGAGGACCCAAAGTAAAGATGGCCTTACTGTGCAACTACTGTACTTACAGTTTACACTACAAGGCCTCACCCCTGGCGACCTCACTAACACCTCCATAAAATAACCAGAGTAAAAATAAAACACATACCATGAAGAAAGAGGAAGTAGATTTTGGCTGCAGGCCTCTAATCTGACACATAATTTTGGAATATTTCTGTTTCATTAAGGAATAGTTGATACTCCCCAAAGCCAAACCAGATATTCCCCACAGCAGAAATATGACTGCGCATGTCCAGGACTTTTGGAGCCCTTTGTGCTATGATAAACTAAGTAATACGAATAGAGTATAGTATAAGTGAGTAATTTGAATACTTTTAAGTAAAATAGTAAGGGACAAGAACATAGAGCTCCTCTCTTAACAAGGTTACAAGCTGCTGAGTGAAAAGCAGTAACATTTTACTTTAAGCCCCTAGTTAGCATTTATGAACAGTATGTAGAACATTTAATAAATTACATATAACACACTATAATGTAGTTGTTACAGTTGTGTTTATTAATGCATTTGTCACTATTACCAGACACCAGAAAAAGAAGATGACGCCACATGACTGTAAGGAGAGTCACCAGAGTAAAGGAAAGGCCTTCAGTTGTGGATTACAAAGCTGGTAAGAATCACTCATTAACCTTTATTCCTCTTCTTATTTATTCACTGGCGTTGATGCCATAATCGGAATGCAACTTTTTTTTTCCTGTCCGCTGGTTTAAAAACATAGGATGAAAGTGGAAAACTAGCAAACAGAAATAAAAGGGTTTGTGTGATTTCAGAGAAGTTTATATGTGTGTGCCTTCACCAATTAAAGTGACCAAAATGTTATGGAACACAACTGTGCTGAGGTGTAGACCCGATCTGAGCAACCGAGCAACGGACCGCACAAAACATTCTCATTCATGGCACTTGGATTCCAGTACCCTGCTGGATTGGCATCACTACACCTTTTACCGCGCTTCTCCTCCCACTGGGGCACACAGAAAGCCACCAGGATACCAAACTGGAGCAGTCGAGGAAATAACCTTAGTGCGCTCCAAAGAAAATGCAAGTTTACCGGTGCGACAATGCGTTTTATGCCCTGTGCCGACACAAAAATAAGCCCTAACAGTCTACAGCCGTGCTAGAGGCTCTGTGAGACTGTACTTAGGCACAGCAGTGCTTTGCACTAAATGCTAACATGCTCACACTTAATTCCATTGCTAAAATGCTGATGGGAATGCCTTTAGTTTTGCCGGTATTCAGTCATACTGAAATTTTGACGTGATTATGGTGCAAGATGAAAAGTCCAAAGGTATTATAATTCATCCTGAGTGGGACATGAATGTGTGTACCAAATTCTATGGCAATCCATCCAATAGTTGAGATATTTCAGCCAGGACCAAAGTGGTAGACCAACCCACCGACTGACAGATCGACATTGCCATTCCTAGAGCCACGCTACTAAAAAGTGCGTTGAACCAAATGAGATGATCATCAAATAAAATGCTCTAAATAAAAGTGGCAGATACACAGCCAGTTAACCTGAGATCTTCCGGTAGCTCTTCCAAGACTCCGGGGCCAAAGCCTTGAGCCAAACCCCAAATGTAACAGGCTTCTAGAAATCACTAGATTGTTTTTGCTTGTTTGTTCGTTTTTTTTGCATCCTCAGTAGTTTTCTGAGAAAACATGACTGGTTAAACAATCACAGTACAACTGCAATTGTTCTGGGCAGGCAGGCAGGGAGATCTATCATGCTATGACATATTCAACAAAACTAGTTTGAGAACATCATTAATGCAGTCCAATTATGTATTTCATAAAAACCATAGCCATTTTTGCTGTACTTTCTTTTTCTTGCTATCCTACTATTTTACCTCACAAGGGCACCTGGATTCTCGCAATATCACGAGATCACGCAAGAATAGCGGCGGGGTTACATATCACACAAAAATCCATCGTCAGGCTTCAAGTAATGTGTTTGTATCCGGCAAGCCAGTGCACGGACCAATCAGGCCAGGAGCTACTGGCAGCTATGGGTGTGGCTACGGTGTGTGTGAGGCGACAGAGAGCAGACTATTCGTTCTAAACAACAATGGCGGCTCCTGAAGATGGAATAGCATCAGTTATATCAGAACTGGAGAGTATATCTTCATTGAAAGAAGGGCAAAGAACGGCACTGAAGACTTTTCTCGATGGAAAAGATGTTTTCACTCTTCTCCCAGCTGGTTTCAACAGGAGTTTGATTGACAGATAGTTCATCCGATCACCTGCTAAGTATTTTTTTTAAAGTTCCTGCCCTTTTCTGTCCAAAGTTTCCAATGACAGCTTCTCAGATGGTTCTGTGACACAAACCGTCTGGCCTGTCAGGTTTCCTACTATCACCCCATTATTTTAAATTTAATGTGAAGTATGCTTATTCAAGAATGACATAATCACTTGACAACGGGGTTTCCACTTGAGTCGCACAATTTCGCTTTGTTGTCTTTTTCCATCATTATCTCGGTGAGTATTTTCCACTGGGTTAATCTCCTGCCGTCTCTGGTTACCTTGGAAAAGATGACAAACAGGCCAGCAGCCTCTGAAACAGCAGCATGTTTTCCTGCTCTCTCACCAGGATGCCGCTGGCATGCAGGCCACCAGGCTTTCCCAGCACTGGGCATGTAGCTCTGCTCAAAGGAATGGCCTGCCTTCCTGCCTGTCTGCCTCTCTGCGTGCAAGTGTGTGTTGGGGAGTATGTGGGTGGGCGCGTGTGCTGGGCATGCAGTCAGTGGGTACGGGGTGCTACAGACACATTTTTGTCTCTAATTTCTGTTGTCTTGCGCGCTTCACCTCTTGCAAATAAGCAATTGACATGCCGGTCTGGGACACTGAATGAGAAAAGCCCATATTTCTGCATCTCTCAACATCTCTCTACAATACCTAAATAAACATTACAGCATAATGACACTACGCCAAGCTCAAAACATTCTGCGGCTTAATATTCCTATAATCACTGTGATTATGATTGTGACAGGAAGCAGGCTGGTGGGATGGAGACAGTTAAACAGTACCTTTACTTAATATAATATTTTTTTGGGTTTCATCTGCCAGAAGCCACAAGTAATGCAACCAAAACACAATATGTTTTAAAAAAACATGTTGATTTTTCTTGATTAAAAGCATAAATGTAAGCAATTTCAGCTGGATTACTATTCCAAATGGGTGGGTGTTGTACAGTAAACTGGTAAAATTCCCTTGACAATGCAGTCAGACTTTTCTGAGCTAACAACATGACATTTAATGGAACAATGAGGTGTCACATATTGCAACAGGAGGTCCAACAGAAGCACAACAGTAGGCTACATTACGTGAGTCACACACCTAATAAAAAACCTGTGGAAAATGTAATGACTTTTAGGTAATCCTGTTGATCTCATAGGAGTCAGCTGACTCTAAAGAAAGTCCCATGTTGGTCAAAATGAATGACTGCACTTATCAGCTGTAGACAAGTATACGGATGTTAAACCTTAATGGAAAAAGTCTGCCCTAAGACATACGCATCATTTATGAAATCCCCCATGTTAAAGGTTTGCTTTGATGTTTTTCAACCTGGACCATATTATCCCATGTTTTTGTGTTTTAGAGACTAATGGGGGCAAGTGAGCTGCGTCAATGTAATGTTACATTCACAAAAAGATCTTGTTTTTGCCACTGACAGGCTCAGATTGGAAGTCTGACAACATTATGGAAAGGGACCTTGGACCCTATTGAAAAATAAAATGTTTTTCTTTACCTTTCGCTTGATCCAGTCTGTTTGTTATTGTGTTAAAGTCTCGCTCAAGGAGAAGTCACATTGTGAAATCTGAATATCCGTATACTCTGCATATACTCTCTGCCTTGCAAGATTTCAGAATGAGACTTCTCCTTGAGCAAGACTCTTTCCATAATTTCAGACAATTATGATAACAATCAGAGCCTGCTAAAAACAAGTATTTTTAGTGGACGTAAATGACAGTGCCAGCTTGCCCCAATAGCAACATACTGCAAGCACAAAAACATGGGGAAATAGATTGAAAAATAACAAAGTTACACTTTAAACCTGACATGTCATCAAAATGTGAAGTCTACAGCTTTTAAAGGGACACTGAAGCAAATAAAATGTTTAAAAGCCAGTAAAATAAAAAGTTAAATTGAGGGTAAAAATAGGCAAAAGTCAAAACCAGGGAGGCAGAGGGGATGAGACAAACATATCCAATAGGGGGTCAGGCTATAATCCAAAAGGCAGAAAGGGGTCAGAACAGGCAAAATGCAGGCAGGCAGAGAAAATGGCTGGACCACTAAGGCAGGCTGGACCTACTGGGCTGATGGGGAAGTGGGAACAGGTGTGCAGGTGGGCGGGGGAGGATAGGTGACCGGGAATGATGGGAACACAGGGGCTACCTCAGGTCAGGTGGGAGCGGAGAAACATCAGGAGAGTTAATACATGGGGGGAAAAAGCAGACAAGGAAATCTATGTTATATCGGCTGTAATGATATTTTACTCACCAACTTAATTTCTCAAATCTAGGAACACAGCAGCAGCATCATGTCTTAGGTTGTCATTTGTCCTATTGATTGGTTGCATATTATCAAGAAGGTGGGTCTTATCTAATATGAGCCAGTCAGAGGCAGAAGAGAGGAAGGAAAAACAATATCAAGAACATCGGTGTGCTGGAGATGTACATGTAGTAAGGAAGTTCTAAGAAAGCCCCCAGGAAGAGCGCCGGGCTTTGATGCAAATATAATAGCGTTACTACAATTACCGTGTCCGTCACGTGATGCCATTGGGCTCAAACATATTTTTCTCATAGACTTACATTGGGAAAGAGACGTCTGTAACTCAGCGGATGTTTTTTTTTTTAGGTAAATCCACTTCCAAGTACGAACACTTGAATAGCCCTTATTTAAATAATCAGGTCCTAAAAGTGAATAGCTGAATCCAGAGTTATTTCCCTTCCTCCGTTGATATGAGTGAGTCCCTTACTGAGGGCTGGGAGGCGGAGTTAAAGGAAACCTTACTGCGCCTGCTCTACGGGCCCAATGGATGCAGAAGATCGCCGGATGATCCGGGTTCTTTATCACTCGGCAGTCGAGCCATTTTGGCTTCATACGACACTGAGAAACTCTCGTAGGAATGAACCGGAGCCTGCCTCTAACATTGTATCCAGTTCTCTTTATACATCCTTGGTCGAGGGAGACGACTCAGCGGGAGGCGAGTCGAGCTCGTCGTGGTCTCCAGCACTTCCTGTGCCAGGATGATCAATAATAGAGTCCAGTCAGGCAACTATGGCAGTAGGTCAAATTTGAACCAGGAGGTTGCTCTGCAAAATCTAATGAATATTTACAATGGACAATTTGGGGTGATAAATCGACTTTAACAGCAATGGGGGGTTGTTAACAGTGCGTTTGATTTTCTGACTGCTTGTGCTGCTTACCTTGCTGGACTCTCTGCGAACAATGTCGTCACCTTCCTTAAATTTCCTTAAAGCAATTAAGTTGGTGGGTAAAACATTATTGCAATCGTTAGGAAAATAAGAACCAGGTTGTAAAAAAATATCCTTTTCCTCATTTGCTTATTCTTACCAATATATAAATTTAGGAGACCCAGGTGGCCAGCACAGGACTTCCAGTCAACCACTCTCCCTCATTTACAACCAATTATACTTGTTTACTCTTCTGATGAGACACACATATGCTCAGGCTAATTTTACGATGACCCTTTGCAGTGTGAATGCAGTACACTACTAGATTGTACTGAAATGCACAGCCGGACAGACAGATAGACACTTTCATTCATTTATTTTGACATGTTAAATTGCCAGCCAGCAACGAGTGTGAGCTAAATCCACTGCCGGGTTCATTACCAGTAAAAGGGCGTTGAAAACTATATTTGTCTGAGCTGGGGTCTGACTGACTGGAAATGGCACAGAGGAAACCGTTGAATCCTTCAGGAGAGAGAAATTGATAGGTGCACTGATGGAAAAATGCCACAAAAATGAGAGAGGAAAAAAAGAGAACGAGACGGCAAAGGAATTTGAGGAAAAGAAATACAAGATATGTTAATCTGATATATAGATCTCAACTCAAAGATGACCAATAAAGGAAAAAGAGATTGGGGAATAAATAAATATCAATGAATGTGTTCCTTTGGGCCTTCACCACACCGTGCCGTCATATTTGTTTAACAGAGGTTGTCAGGAGGAGAATTTAGTTAGGCTGCGCCCCATCCATCCATGGGAGGTTTTTTTTTCAGCAAGGTCTCCCTCCCCGACCACAGCAGTGGTCTGCTGACGGTCACCCTGCGGCCAAACTCTCGGGCCGCTCGACTTTCTTGGAAGCCTCATCATGACCACATGAAGAGAGAGAGGGAATACCATATTGTTCTGTTAAAAGAAGAGGACCTGATGAGTGCAGGGCAGGAACATTTACACTCACACAAATGACAAATGACCTTTTGCGCAGTGGGATGGGACTCATCACCAGAACAGCTGCCTGCCAGGAATAGTATCACCACTGTGTGTGAATGTGTGAAAGAGAGAAAGAGAAAGAGAGGGGACCCATTCGAACTCGTCTCCCGATCGTAATTTTGTCAGTTGTTTGTCTGATTGCTGTTATTTACTTTAATTACTTTGGATGCTGTTGCTAATGGGTTTAATTGACAGCAGATGTGAACTCCACCTGTTTTCAAGTGGATCTCTTGGAAGGAAGAACAAAGCGGCGACTCACACCAAACTTTCATGAATAAGACGCAAAGGAAAACAGTTTGACTGTTTCCACCCTATGACTGTGATTCAATGTCCAGGTCAAGAAGTGAGACCAGTGCACGAATCACTCCACCCCAGCTTTCTTTATAAAGTGCACATTTGACATAAAAAAAACATGGTTAAATCCATGATGATGTATGTAATGAAACTGCAGACATCATCATGATAAATACATTTAATGACATTGTATTCGACGCCCGTTATTTATATAAAAAAAGCCAGAAGCTTGTGGCGGACAATTGGAGATCTCTGCCTACCGAATGTCTGGGGATTTCTAAATGCAAAGTTGTTGCTACTGTAGAACGGTAGCGAGAACGGCCACTAACAAACCTACGCCCCTTTTTATGTCCTGGATTCGGACAGGATGATCACAACCACATATTTACATGTGTTGGGTACAGGGGTGCCACGTGGGGATAACATGCTGTTGTTGGTCGACGTTGTAGGATGTTGCTCCGGGGGAGAGAGCCGGGAGCACATGGGAGAAGTTTGCCTTCAGGGTTTTCTGCCAGAAAGCAACAAAACTACTTGGTTAGGTTTAGGAAAAGATCATGATTTGGGTTAAAATAAATCTTTTCTGGCAGAAAGCCCTGATGGCAAACTTCTCCCGTATGCGAGCCGGAGATTCTGGTAGAATAAAATCCACGACCGCGTGTCACTTGAGCTGTTTACCAGCGGAAGGAGATCTTTTTTTTTTTAATATTTTAACTTTGAACATCAGCAACAGTGAGTGAACCGTCTGTGTGTGTCTCTTAGCACATTAGCAGAGCAGCCTTGCTTGAGTTTCTGCTACGACGGTGTTCACAAAGCACACGATTTCTGCATGTCATCGCCCCAATATGAAGAACTCCCAGTTTTAGCAACTAACCAGGGAGATAGTCTTCAGTCTCTATTGAGCGAAGCGTTTAGACTGACTTGTGAGTCTACGTCTCCTCACCCCCATTGATCTGACTATTGGATGCTAAAAATTAAGCTAAAAGCTACGCAAAGACAGCCTCAGATTTCATCTAGATTTTCTCATTTGTCTACAAACAAAAATGTTCTCTTTATTGTTTTTGTTCATGGTGGAGTCACACATATCATAAGTTCCTCACCTTCCTTTTCATTTGAAATCTTGGAGCAGATTATGAGCGGTGGTGTCAGACTAAGGGAAACTATGCTTCACCCTCTGACACCATTAATGTACAAAATCTTTAATCATTACATTAAGGTGTTTGTTAAATTGTTTGTTTTGAACTGGGACAGGGTGTAATGAGATAGCTGTAATAGTTATGATGTATAATTTAGTCAATGCAACATTCTCAGCTTTGTTTATTTCCAGATGTCCAGACAGGCTACTTTAGTTATTTATTTTGGGACACGTGTTTCAGATCATTTGCCACATGTTTATTAGTAGAAATAATCTGAAACGCATGTCTGAACTGAATGCAGGCGGTTTAATCTCACAGCACTGCATCTTGCATTTCAATTTCTCATGAACCTTCATGGGAAATATTCAAACTTCCCGTATGTATTGTGTAAGTCTTTTCCACAGAATACATTTTGACACGTCGCAGTATAAACGTAAGTGTGAGTAATACAATTAATGATGGCTGTATTCCATTTAGCTGCTTCAGTTTCAGGGTCCATGTGCGTGCTGGCTCACTGTTACACTGTCACGGCTTACTGGGACACTGGAATAAAACAAAGCCATTGTTAATGTTTTTAGTAACACACTTTTCCTACTGTGACAAGTCAAAATGTGTGCCGTGAAAAAGGCCTCAAGTTATGGCTACAGTGAAGAAAACATCAGGCACAACTAATACTACAGGGGTACTTGATGAAAAATATCACATGCAAAACACACAAATAATTCATGCAGTAAAACTAAATTGTCTTCGGCTTTCGTTGACTGAAACTAGACTAAACTGACATGATCGAATGTCTAAAATTTGACTACAACTAATAAATAAAACCATTTTTTGTCAAAAGACTGAGGCTTAAACTAAATCAAAAACATGTCCCAAAATGTTCCACCGTCAGAAACATTTCAGTCACAGACACTTGATTTTATCCAGATTTTATGTTTTTAATTAGATCAGATGTGTTCAAACGCTGAGCATGTGTTGGGATTATCCATAATTATTTGCAAATTTCCTGCTAGTTTCTCTGTGACCTTAGTTGTGAAAGTAAAAACATGTCTCCATATTCTGAAGACATTGTTTCCATTAAGAACGCAAATTAATATTGCATCTGTTTTCATCTCTCAAGTCATTCCAAATAATTCGAAAATGTTTTGGTTGTGAGAGGCAGAAATATCTTTTGAAAATATGTGGAATTTAACTTTCAGGTGTAAATTGTAAAATGCATATCAGCTGTGAAAAGGACTTTCTGTGTCCTGATTCCACACCAGTCAGACAGCTGCTCTTTTCTCTCTCAAGGCTAAGATTAATATGAAGGCCTTGAATTACAGACAGCTATTTGGGGTATTTCCCTTAATTCGCCTCTCTGGTCGCAACATCCTTTCTCAACGTACACTAGGCGTACACGTCATTTCATGGAGTCCAGGGACAATTTGAGGTTATTCAATGCATTCCCATTGCGGTAAATCTGTGTAATATTATTATTGTACCATCTATCCTGTCATCTCCCTGAACCGCACACAGAATACGAATGACGCTGGGAAAATACATAGCATTATGTGTAATATGAGCTAGTTATAGAAATTAATTTTGGCATTTGTCATCGATTTACTGTATGAGCGTAAGAGTTTATGGGTGGACGCATGCTGAAACTATTTTTTTTTTCTCTTTGTTCCCCAGAAATGATGTCAAAACAGGACAGATGAAGAAACAAGTAAGTGAGCTTCCATTATTATATTGAGACATCCTGTCATATAACTTGTCTGTGCTATAAACGGTTAAAAATCTTATTTTTTCATTCCTGTGTAAATGCAGCCTTTAGAGGCCATAATCAGCAACGCTCTGGTGATGCCTCTAAAAACAGCTTAGCGATCCCCGTCTGGTCGGAAACTATTTATTTCCACATTCAAAGGCAATGGGAAACATAAATGAATGTTCCCCAGTGGAATCACCCAGTTGCTCGGTGCTGGGAAGGCAGTGTGGGCCAGCCAGGAGAACACACTGGTCATGAATTGGTGTGTGGGCCAGTCAGTGCCTCTGTGCTGGTAATGCTAAGCAATGGGTGGTAGAGTGGTGGAGAGCACTTATGTGTCAGGGGTGAATAAACAGCGGGGTGAGGTCTGCTGCTGTAATGGTTGGCAGAGTTTCATGCAGTTAGAATCACCTTTATTAGCGGCAATGCATCACACGTAAGCTGGAATTAGAGGCGAATAACCACAGTAGGCAGCTATTAATTCTTTTCTGGTAGCAAAGCAGCGTGTTTGTTTGGCTGGCACAGAGAATGTCCAACTCTAAAATGATAATATATTGGAAACACTGTCTTTATAGGGACGACAGCCTTTATTCTATTCTTTTGACCTATCGTCCTTGCTGTTGTAGCAGTCACGCTAGCTGTGTGGCCCTCGGAATATCATGTCTGTCTCTCTTTGGTTCAGACTGAAATATCTCAACAACTACTGGACTATACATCCCATCACTTTGACACATCTGTAATGTAACTGACTTACTCAGACACATTTCTGTTTCTGCTCTCAACTAGTCTTTTACTATTTTTTCTTTTTTATGCTTCCTCCTCGGCGACGGACGTAGGCCGGAGGCATTATGCTTTCGGGTTGTCCGTCTGTCTATTCGTACGTCCGAACCATTCTCGTGAACGTGATGTATCAGGAATGCCTAGTGAGAATTTCATCAAATTTGGCACAAACATCCACTTGGATTTAAGGTGGATGAACGTGGGACTTAAGGATGAACTGATTAGATTTTGGTTTGTCAAAGGTCAAGGTCACGGGGTGCCACGGTAGCTCACCTGGTAGAGCTGGCGCCCCATGTACCAAGGCTGAGTCCTTATCGCAGCAGCCCGGAGTCTGAATCCGACCCATGGCCCTTTTGCTGCATGTCACCCCCGTCTTTGTCCCCCTTTCATAACTTGCAATATCCCTATCTATAAAGGCAAAAAGACCAAAAATTGTCCCAAAAAGAAGGTCAAGGGTCAAGGTCACTGTGATTTCACAAGATACGTTTCTGGCCATAAGAATTCATGTGCTAATTATGACAATTTCACAGAAATTTCTATTAGGATAAAATGATGAAGTGATGACATTTTGGACAGACATGGATGTAAACTGCAACTTGACAAGGCGGTAATATTAGTTTCTCAAGAAAGATACCTGACAGAAAATAATGTAGCAAGACAGACATTTCTAAATAGACAAACATAGCACACAATCATTCAAAGGAAAATAGTAGCATGCTGTTGCTGATGCAGCCTTAAAACAATGCCTCAAATTCCTCAGCCTTAATAATAGGCACTTCAGCGTGGGTCTATAAAGCACAGTGTTGGCACTAGCTGGCATGATACCTCGTATAACGTACAATAACGGTGGTAGAGTTAGCTTGTGTAATAGGTGATTAAACAAGGGTTCGCTACTGTAAAAGCTGGCAGAGCTGTGTGGCCTAGATCATATAATGGCTGCTGTGTACGGTACTACAAACCAATAAAACTACCCCAACAGGAGACTAACTGAAGTGTTGTTTCCTAGGGCAGGATTTTTCAAACTCTCAGTCAATTCAATGGCTGCTGACAATTTCAAAAGTCTTGTGCTGTGTTTTTCTCAGTATGTGTTCTCCAGACCTCTGTGATTTTGATTAAACTGAGGTTGGGCTTTGTAAGACTTGGAGTCATGGTGGAGAGATGCAACAGATGTTGGAACAGTGTTTTGGCGTAGCTAATAGGGTGGTGACTGCAACATTGAAAGATCTAATCTCAGTACAAGTTTAGAAAATCTGGGTGGGAAAGCTAAATTAACAAGGATCTCACCTCCCTGAAGAATCAGTGTCAAACTGTTCTCGACCAAGCCTCCTGAGCCTCCAGCAGTAACCGACAGTAGTACATGAAGCATTTCAATGATGAGAAATAATATATTTGGCAAAGGTTAAAATAGAGGGCTGAATGAAATATTGGTCTTAATTCATATTGGCAGTGTCTAGAGAGGCGGTGAATTGCTGAATTTGATCAAAAATGACAAGTGTACAAATGATGAAACGTTTTGATTTGCTTTCTTTTCTCACACAATCTGGGCTTAGCAAGGACACGTTTGTTAACATTTTTCGAGGGGATTCTGCTACTTTTCCAACTTGCTTGATACAAACTCACAGATGTAGTTTGTGGGTATTTTACACAATGAGATAAGCTAGGTTTAGCTCAATTTCTGGATGTCTATGAGATTGTGTAGCAGATATACATATTCTCCAAACAATGCTGAAGTTTATAATACTTTGTGTCAGTTCGCCAGTAATTACATTCTTTTCTTAATACATAATAATTGCTTTACTATTCGGAGCTAATCATTTCTGACATGTCAACAGGAAGTGGATTGGGTCCACCATAGAGCACTGACAAGCTTATTTTTCACTTATACAATGTTCTCCTCAACACATTACTGATTTTAATAACCAAATCTAAGTGATGCTTATCAAAAATCATGTTTGCATTTTTGTTGCAATTAAGTTAAACCATAGACTGTATATAAGAAGTGGACGTAGTCACCGTGACGTCATCCATTGGTTTGTGGACTACGGTTTTGAAGCTTCGAAATTGTCATTTTGGCTGTCGCAATCTTGTTTTTTTGAAACCATAATTTATTAAATAATCATCATGCTGTATTGAAGAAGACTTGAAACTAGCGATTGAGACCATAAACTCATGTTTACAATGTTTACTGAGGTAATAAATCAAGTTAGAAGTAGTGCCATTTTCTCATAGACCTCTAGACAATCAGACTTCTTTTTGCAACGAGAGGAGTCCCCCCCTGCTGGCTATTAGAAAGAATGCAAGTTTAAGACACTTCAGCCTTGGCTTCACTTTTCAGACCTGGAGGTTGGCCACTGAGTTAAACCAATAAAGTAGAGCTGCCCCATAGAAACACCCAGTGTGCATGACATCCCTATCTGCTGCCTTACAGTTTTGTTTGAGTAATATATAAAATCTTTGCTAAATGATTCAGTGTACAAAATGTGTTTGAACAGTGTGTGATCACACCGTAGTCTCATGTATCAACCTGCTTTGGCATAGCTACAATACTTCTCATTTGGACACACCTTCAACTAATCTGCCAGGTCAAGCCCCGCCAGCAACCACCTACCCAGCCCCCTTTTCCTAACACAATCCTACTCTTTAATGCCCATAATCTGACTCACTGCAGTTCTTTTCACACTATTACACACTTTCTGTCATGTTTGTCATAATTACTGCTGTGCTTGCGTATGCTTTTAGAGTTTGGGGTTGAAAAACACTCACAATTTCCCCTGGAATCTGTTGTAAACATGGATTTTCCTAATTTTGTTACCGGGCAAGGTGTGTTTATGATGCTAATTCCAGCGAACAAGGGTGCTGTTTTCACTCAGTTTTATAAGGACAGGGGATGCTGTCACACATTATCCCTCTACAGCTACCTCCGGCCCAGGGAATCTTGACTCACAGCTACTGCCTGAATCCTGAGGCAGAAATGATGCAGCATTATTATAGAGCAGCTTTTCATCTAAAGGATTAGTGCTCGTCAAATATCGAAGCTTGGTCAGTGGCCCTACGCTTCAAACTGTGACGCTCTAGGTACCCCTCTAGCGTCAGTTTTGCACGTGTCGTAGGTTTAATTAGTTTTTAGGTTTACTTGCGCAACAAAACTACTTGGTTAGGTTTAGGCAACAAAAGTACCTGGTTAGGCTTAGGAAAAGAATGTAGTTTGGGTTAAAAAAAGTATGTTTGTTAAGTAAAATAAGAACGTTTGTTACGTAGTCCTACGGTAAATTAAGTCAACATTGAATTGGTTTTCACACGGGATACGAACAGCGGGTCTCCTGGGTGAAAGTCCTTTGTTTGTTTGACCCATCCATCCTCCCCTACCAGCCACCCTATGCGGACTTTCTTTATACTACGCCAGTTGCTCTGACCGTCTAATGACGCAGATGGGTTTACCTTGGAGTTAGTTGAAAGCCCTGTGCGTCTCATACAGACGCTAAAGAAGGCCTCGGTGCGTCGCTATCAGAAGCCGAGGGGCACTGACCAAGCGTCGGTATTTGACAAGTTGTGAGTGAGAATGGTTGATTAGTTTGGAATTGAGACAGTAGATTTCTCTTTTAAAACAAATATGTAGTAAGGACAGATCTGATTCTATGGTATAATTTTGCTTAATGTGACAGCCTTATGCATAATCAATATCTGAATACAGGGAATGTAAAGACTTTCCAGCTGCAGACAGCTAGGTTTGAGTCTTGAGATTTTAATCGGACTGTAGCCATAAAAAACTTTTGACTTGATTTAGACATGACTGCTGGGACTTTAGTTCCTGAAACACAATCAAATTGGTGTGTTTGAAACTCCTAAAACAAGCGACAGAGCAGTGCAATCGACCATAAAGCACATTTGATTCAGACATTTTAATACAGCTATGGGCTCACTCACCGCAGGTGTCTAACTAATCGATGCTGTTGGTAATTGATCACTCCAAGTCGCAACAGTTTCTACTTGTGATCGTTTTATTAAAAGCATCCATTTTTCAAAAGGCCTGGTTGTCAATAGACACAATGTGTTCCTGGTTAACTCACTTTGCAGCAGCCTCAGTATGAAAGTTACCTCTGCTTTGGACATTATTATTCCATTGATAGGGTCACCTCACAGTATGATTTTCCCGTGAACCTCCTCATCAGAGCTTCTGTCTCCGAGCCCCTGAGCTGTCAGCTACACTAAAATTACAAACAGGACTAGTTGAAAGTCACACCACTACAGCAACTGCAGCCAGTGTAGAGCCAAAGAGAACAGTCTGCTTTCACTGAGGTGGGACAACTCTCACTTCTCTGTAGCCCATGGGGAGGCATTATCATGTGAACTCTCCAATAAGTGTATTTATATCTCGCCAAGCTTTAACAAGACCATAGCTGCTGTGACAAACACACGAGTCACCAGTGAAATATTTAATGGAGGTTATGAAGTGAGAGGGAGTGGGTAAGTCTTCCTACTGAAACCAAAATGATCGTAGTGATACAGCTGAGAACAGCCTACAGTATACGTGTTAGGGTGTGGTTCTGTCAGGGTGTGAAAGCACAAAGCGAAGTGGCATGATTCACCGACGTAAACTCACTAATGTGAAAGTGTCCTATCTGTTGTGTCAACGATCCAAACCACGCAGGATATCCTTGGTGCATGACTGGACTGAGACACCACGTATTTATCGTGTGAATCATGGGTTCCTCTGTGGCTGAGCATTTTCACCCTCTGATGTTAACTGGTCCCTGTTCCTGTTGTATTTCCCAGATGTCGTTGTGCTAACAACATCGGGCTGGTCTCAACTTGATTCAGTTCTTTTTAGTTTTCTTCTACTCATCAGTGCATTTAAGGTGTACCAATCCCATTTAAATAAATAGTTTGACATTTTGGGAAATATACTGGTTGGCTTTCCTTCCAAGTCATATGAGGAGATTGACACCACTGTCCAGTGTGTGCATTAAATATGGAGCTAGAGACGGATGGAGATGGTTAGCCTAGCTAAGCATACAGGCTGGAGAGAAGGGAGAATCAGGTGACCTGGTTCTGTCAAAGTTAAGAAACCCGTCTACCAGCACCTGTAACGCTCACTAATGTACACAATTAATCTAATTTGTTTATTCCGTTCACAAACAGAAATAAATGTGAGTTACAAGATGTTAGTTCGGAGGCGGTCACCCGGAAAGCACAATAAATCGGTACTTTGACTTGTGAAATCTAGGCCTACTCCATATGTTACCTGTAGCCGACAGTAGCCTATATACTATATACCTGTAATACAAATAAAACAAAAGCACAACCAAGTAACAGTTCTGCACATTTAAAATTGTATGGGCTTCTTTGACCTACCACTTTTTTTCCTGAAAGATCATAATGAGTACGAGTAGTATGCAGCAATTTCGACATTGAATAGGATTTAATAAACACAGCTATGCATCTGCAGAGATCAGCTACACAGTCCAAATCAATGAAGCAACAGGCTAAATGTACACAGTGAGCCCCAGAATATTTTGATGAAAACCAATTCAGTGCACAAGATTTGACAGTCTGTTATGGAGCAATACCGCCAATATGACCACAAATATATTCACTCTCACAATTTGGCATATAAGACAATTCTTTACCTCACCAACAAGTTATTTAATAGAGTGGGAGGCAACATTTTCCCATTAAATGAAACCTCCTGAGAAAAGAGTTTGAGCGTCGTCAGCACACTCGGCATCTCCTCCAGCAGCTGGGCACCACGAACCGCATCAATGCCTCTGAAGTACAGACTTCCCCTTCTGAAAACAGGCGAGTAGGGACCTTTGCTAAAATCACTTGCCTGGGTTTTTCAGTGCCCAAATTATCCAGGTGGTGTAGTTTGGAGCTTGAGTTTCATGTTCATCTTGCAGAAGTTTGAGGCTAACATTAGGATGGTGGCAAGGGATAGGGACTGTAGAGTAAGAGTTTTACCTGGTTGTGTATGTTATCACCGAGGTGCTGCTTTGCTGGGGCTCTTACTCTGGTCTACAGTAAGCAGTCAGAACGACTGTGACTGAAGCTGGGCTTGGGAGTTCTGGCTTTGAGCCTGTCGGAAAGGCAGACCAATCTGGTTGTGGTGCCGGCGGTGTAAGATTAAGGGAGGATGACAAACTGATGGTAGCACAGAGAGCGACGACGCTTGTGTGCCAGTTGAGGAGAATAGCTTATTTTTGTTTGACCATTTTCTGATGTCCATTTTTTTGTTGGTGGCGGCGACTATCAAGTTTGCCAGAAGGCTAAGTTTAACGATTAGTGAAATGGCGATCTAGACAGCTTTCTTGCATTTCTAGGGCTGACCCTCTTAGTCGATTAACCGACTTATAGGTTGTTTTGGTCTTAGTTGACTAAGATTTCTTTAGTCAATTGGTCATTTTTTTTATGCTTTTTCATGCTTAATGACTTATTTCCAAGAAACTTATGAGCACATCTCTGGTAAACACAAGATTTAAAAGTGGTGCTTTTGTTTGATTCTTCGCGGTTAATCTCAGTTTTACAGATCTGTCGATTAAATCAACTAATTGATTAGTTGAAGTTGAAGAATTTCTTTGGTCGAGGACAGACCTATGTGATTCTATAGTAACTCTCCACATATGAACTTAATTCAAGTCTTGACTCTACAGACTCAAATATTTTAACATTTGAGGGTGGACCAGTTGCCAGTGGGCAAGGAGTTCAAATGAGCAGGCACAGCCCAGTCTGGCCCACCCCTAGCGTTGGGCTTGCCTCTATTAGATCAGTTTGATTACACTTAATACCGTTACGTGTCAGAGAAGGAGCTGGAGCCTTCCCAGAACGTTTTAGGGAAAAGGCAAGAAAACACCCTGGACTGGTCCCCAGTCTAACACTACATTAATAGAGAAAATACATTAACACCTATGAGCATTTCAGAGTGTTAAATTCAGCTTCCCCTGGACAGTTGAATGCAACCCACATGAACATGGGGAAAATATAGACTTATCTGGTGATTTATTATGTGTGGTGCTCTCTGGCGACCCCGCCATCACTGTGGTGGCAGAGTTCAACCGAACCCATTTCCACTGACAGTGAAAGCATGGATGTTTGGTTTAATCACGTCAGCCATCACCCAATCTAACAGAACAGATCTTTAATAAGCATTTGACTTTGCAGGACACTCTTGTTCTGAGACAACAGTGCAACTCAATGAGTCCTTTGTCCAAAGTTGCAATTGTTTCCATTTCCTGATAAGACATGAGCTTCAGGGGTGGGGGTGGGGGGGGGGGGGGCGGGGGCAGCAATCCAGTGAAGGGACATTCCCTGCTTTTTTGCAACCTGCCACACTACAAAGAGCTTTGCTCAGCCAAGCCTCGACCATCAGCCAGCTGCATTGGGCCTCTGAAGGCAACATCAGAGAGCAAAGTGTGGTTGCTGGTGGCTAACCAGTAACCATATTATGAGCTGAGCTCCTAAGTCTCTCTCTAAACCTTCTCGAGGTTCAAAGCAGCGGTGAGGTTTGGGGAGAAGGCCACTCTGTCATGCTCCCATTCAGATGGCTGAGTATTGTGGTCCATGCAGCGTGAGTGGATTGGCCAAATCGGGTCCATAGTTTATCAATGAACATCTGGAAACCGGGTCTGCGTGTGGATGTTGGTTCAAATGGTCAACGGTGATCTTAAATCATCTATCAAGCCTTGTGTTCTGCGGCAGGATTCAGTGAAACTGAAACAATGACAAAACTGCCTTTGATGATCTGAATTTCTGAGATGCTGTGAGAGCAAAAGTTGGAGCGAGGTAAATAAGTGTAATCCTTGAGCAACAGTGTGTGAGGTTTTTCCCCTGAAGAAAGTTATGTCAAGAACGTCACTTCACACCTATGATGCAAAGAACCAACCAACTTTAACAGGTTTTCTGTTTTGGTCGACAGCTCTACAGAAGGCATGGAAGAAAGCAAAAGGCGTTTATTGTGTGTGCTGAAAGTTATGAGCTGTATTTGAACTAAGGTCACCAAGAACACACAGTATATTAAAGTATTCCCTTGGTTTTATTCTGGTTTTATTGTGGGGACATTACCAGTAAATACTTAGAGATACTGGCCTGTGTGTCACGGTCAGGCCCGTCGTTCCTGTCTTTAAAGATCAGAAAATCTTTGAAATTTAAAGTAAAATGTAAAAGCCCTTCAAGGCCGGCCAGAACTCCTCCCTGAGTCTTTCATGTCGTTTTCCTTCTAACCGCCGCTGCCCTCTCGTCGATTTAAACTCTCTCTTGGGCCAAGACAGTAATAATCATATAATCATCTTGTTAGAGTTCTTATTGTTAATATGGTTTCTGGTAAATGTAGGACACACGCATCCTGGAACATGTCAGTGCCAGTGGCTGTATTGTGTAAGTTATGTAAGTTCCCATGTTCATGTCATGCGAGCGCCATGTGTGTTTCCTTGGGGTTTTCTGCACATGTTGATGATCTCCGTGTGTGTTTCTGTGCATGTATGAAGGCTTCTGTGAGTGTGTGTGTCTATCTGTGCCGTGTGTCTGCAGCAGATCCCTGTCCCTCCTAAAAATGCGGTTTAGATGTCTCTGATTCCTGCCACCGGGTCATTTCTTTCCAAGTTTCTGTTTTAGTAATTAACTCTATTCCGCTGGGGCAGTGTAATATGATTGAAATAGCTAAAGAAAGACAGAAATATTTTCTTAATTCACCCCGGCCTCTGTGTGTATTCTCGGAAGTTAAGACGGTTGATGTGGCTTTGTGATCGGTCATGGTAGTTAAGTTGTCATAGTCATGCCTGTTCTTTTTAAATTGTCGTCGTAGTAAGTTGACCTGAGCAGCTGTGTGACAAATTGGGCACATTAGGCAGTCGCCACATTATTGCTACCACCTTCTTACGGCTAAACATTTCAATTTTGGGAATTTCCCTCGAATTTGTACAATATTTAAGCCACAATTTACTGCTGTATGCTGATGATGTAGGCTATGTGGACTCCTGTTCATTGGACCTACCATTCTTTTGTGGTAAGAAAACAGATACAATTTCAAAAATGCAATAGTCATTCTTTTAATTCCAGAGAAGAAGCTCTCAGGATAGGATAACAGGAGAGACGGATCCAGATAATTTGAGAGAGAAAGTGGGATGGGGTGGAGGAAAGCAGAAAGTGAGCGGGAAATCACATTCCTGCAGCCTCCATGTGTGACACACCCCACTCGCCCTGCACCCTGCCTGAGCAGCTGGCCAGCTCGCTTGCGAAAGAGACGCTGCCGAAACCCCCTTTTGTTTTTCTGGCTTTCCCCTTCTTTTTAGTGGGGCATATTAAAACCATCTATGGCCTTTCTGTGGTCACACAATGTTCCAATTTCCTCCTCTTCACTTTAAGTCCTCTCTTCTTCTCCTCTTCTCTCCTCTCCTCTTACTGTCTTTATTCTGCCATCACATCAAGGAGCCGCCAAATTAGACGTCCGAAGTCAAAGCTCTAATCATACTACCGGTCCAGTTTCACTGGGTCAATTGAAAGAGCACCACAGTTTGTTTTTTTCCTTAAGACAGTTACGGGAAATTTGGAGGAAATATAAGTTCATACTGTACTAGGACTGGCCTTAATGTAATATAAGGACAGTGCTATAAAATCATATAAAGGTGTGTGTATTGGCCAAAAAAACCCTCATGAGTAGGAAAGTGTCTCTATCAAGGGCTGAAAATGACTTTGAGAATGTAATGAAAGAAAGGGAAAAAAGGCAGATATGTGAGAGCTTGATTTCCCATGATGATGATAATGATATGATGATACCGTATGATGATGATAATGATCTGTCCTTATACTTCTGTGGTTTTGTGAAACGGAACTGCAGTAAAAGATCCAATCCTGTAAGGCAAGTACAATTTATTCCCATCACATTTATGTTTCTTCTATCATTATGTTGTGTTTGATTTATGTTGTTTTTGCTGCTTTAGACAGCAGACCGGACAGTAAGTCAAAAACCAATGTCTTATTAAGGGCTGAATAGAAATGTGCACAGAGGCTGGAAGTCCTCGCTGCCACTACTATTTTCCTTCCAACTTCCCAACACTGAAAGTGCAGCAGCACTTTTTAAGGCCAACATTAAACTCCAGTTTTTTAGCAATACGGGAGAGTCGTCCACAAATACAAATGAACATTTCCTAAGGCGTAGTCAAGAAAACACTTCTGAGCGCTGAATTTCAGGGGTGATTTACGATTAAAAACAAAAACAATACCTTTTTTAGTCCTTTGCTGATGGATGATTTACATCTTCCCACTCTGGTTTATGAATTAGGCCTTTTTAAATAGCACTAAACTTTCCCTTGCATAGTTTTTGCAAAGTGTAAAAGCCCACCACACCCACGAATAAATCAAATTCAGCCAAAAATACCAAAACATACAGCATGACAATTAGCCAAAGCAATCCCAGGCCTCGGTGATTTAGATGGCGTGAAAACAGACCCATAATATTATATGAAGCTTTGCATGTTAGACAAGAAAAATCCAACAGATTTATTGAAGTTGCAAATTTCTTTAAGTATATGAAATGTGACAGACGGTTTCAGCAGGCCAACTGGTTATGTGTTTCTCACAGTGTTTTCGGCGTGTGTGTGTGTGTGTGTGTGTTTGGCTGTGACAGGGGAGTTTCCAGACTCCGCAGACCCCGATGAATGGGTCACTGTATGTCCGCGCGTGTGTGTGCAAGTGTGTGTGTGGTCAACTGTAACATTTGCACACTGGTTTTCTCATCAATGCAAAATATTCTCCCCATCAAAGTACCAATCCTTTCGCTCATCACTGCACCATCCAACAGACACACAACGTGCTCTCGGCCGGATGTCACACTATACACTCATTGCATGTGGACTGTGTGATTCACCAGAGCTTGTTATTTCACCTGCTAGGCGTCCCTACTCCTGTCTTGCCATGGATCATTTCTGACCCAGAACATCATCAACCACTGGCCCATTTTCGAGACGCACGCCCACCGACAAGTGGCAATCTGCTCAGCCTCCAGACACGCGACTGTGACAAATATCAAGAGGGTTCCAAGCTACTGTGGCTACCCAGATTAACAGGCTACGGCTGCAGAAACCCTCAAACCCCAGTCAAATATGATGTATTGGGGCTAAATATTACCAGTGATTTCTGCCCCGCAGCGACGATCCGTATTCTAAATGAAGACCATGAATCTGCGCTAGGGTGGGCTTTGATCCTGCCACTAATGACCAAAACCAGGTTCAGTTTTTGCTCTGCAGGACTTTATTTGTTCCAGTGGTGCGGCCAGAGTTCATTAATCTACTGCAGTTCAACACATGAAAGTGGTCAGTGAACCATATCCTTTGCATTTGAAGGGGTTTTGTTGAAACATCACTTTATTCCCTGAATACAGGTCAGACATTTATTTTCGTTGCAGAGCTTCAACTTCGCCTATTTCCCTAAACGTTTGTTCCATTTGAACCGATGCTATCATGAGAGAGACAGAGAAGAAGGACATAGAGTAGGATTCAGTGAAGCAGAACTGAAGTGAACTAAATAAGAAGATCGTGGCAGAGAGAAAGAGAAAAGGATAAGTCAAACTGAATTAAAAATATTTTTTTAAAAGATCAGTATAGCCTATATAGTATATCTGTTTTGACTTGACTGACTGATGAAATTGCAATGACTAAAAATTCAAGTTTCATTAATTTTTCTGCAGTGATTAACCAGCTAAATGGGGGCAGATATTTTAGCCTGTGATTTGAGTACTCCCTATGTTACTGCGTACGTTACTGCATACGTTACTGCGTACGCTACTGCCTACGTTACTGCCTTCGTTACTCTGTTGTGATATGAATCATGGGGTAATGTACTAAATGCTGAGGTGACAGGACTACTTGTTGCTGTGAGTTTTTACAGTTTGGTCATTATTTGCCATCACCACATCTGGACCCATGAAAGAGAGACCAACCCAGTCTCACATCAACATCTGTGATAGCTACGTTGGTCCAAAGCACAAAATGTATTAGTTTCACAATAATGGCTCTAAAATTGTGAGATACCTGCGTCCATGACACGTCACGTGATTGCCAAGCGTCTTTCCGTCAAAACAAAACAAAGTGGCGAACATGGATTTTATTTTCAGTGGAAAATTTTATGTTTTTTTGGCATTAAAATACATTTCAATGAGAAATGGGTATTTTATTTCCATAATCTTCGTTTAGTGAATATATATTAGTGAATTATATTAATGTATATAAGGGCAGCTGTTGATCTGGGGTAGAATGGGTTGCCCACCAATCGGAAGGTCAGTGGTTTGATCCCCGGCTCATACAGTCACATGTCAAAGTGTCAAAGCTACTGAACCCCAAATTGCTCCCGAAGGCATAACCATCAGTGTGTGAATGAGTATTTAGATTAGATCCTGATGGGCAGGTTGGCACCTTGCATGGCAGCCTCTGCCATCAGTGTATGAATGTGGATGAATGCTGATATGTAGTGTAAAGAGCTTTGCAGTGGTCGGTAGAAAGTCCAATAGTCCATTTACCATTTACTATATATGATTTTTAGTTTGTTAGTTCTTACGAAGATTATTTCAGGTCTCGTCAGAAACTCGTTGGAATGCAATGTTTTATATCGTTGCTGGGGTGGTTGCTATGGATGCTGCTAAGCCACGTATAGCTTGCATGTTGTTTCAATCATTGTCTTTGCGTCGTGTCGCCACATTTCTCTACACATAAACTCAAAAGTGTCTTTGATAACTCAACAATACGAAGGGTTAATGTTGAGGTCATCTGTTTTAATTATTTCCCATTCGATTCGTTTTGTTTTTGTCAGTTTTGGGTTCAAAGTTTGACTTAAAGTTTTTCTCAGATGCATAACTTCTGTCACTGGTGTCCTGGGTTCAGCTTTCAAACCCTCCTGTTTTTGTCTTTTCACTGGAGCAAGGTTGTATTTGTCCCCGAGCATCTCGAGTGACCTCTCTGGTCTGCTTTGACGATGTAATGTTTTCGTCCTCACGGTCCCTTTCCTTTCTCCAAGAGAAGCTCACTGTAGTGTTGCCAGCGCTCTGTCTGCTTCTCTCATCAGAACCAGTGAGACGAGGACACAGTCCCTCTCTGTCCTCCTGCTTTTACTTTGGCGCTCTGTTTATTTCCTTAACAGGACAGTGACAGATTTAGCCCATCAGACAAGAAGAGAAGGAGAGACAGACTGGCAGGAGAGATGAAAATAAGTGCTACAGGAAGAAAAGTGGGGAGATGGTAAAACGATAGAGAAAGAAAGAACGAATGGAAGAAAGTTATTGTAGCTCCTGTGGCTCTAATTTGTCCACTTCCAGAGAAGCTAAAGGGTCTTTTGTCAATGCAAATGGGCTGAACAACCGCTATGAGTGCATATGTTGTTGTGGTGATGATGTCAGTGAGTTCCAGTCAGTCTAAACAAATTAAGATGAGAAACAATTCTACTGGGAAATGGATGGCAGAAAAAATACAGTAGTGTAGAAGATGAAAATATGTGAAGCGCGTTAAATTAAAGGCCCAGAAAACGTATTTTCTCAAACACTTTGGACTATTTCACATAAATGCTATTTTTCTCTGTGCTCTTCTCACTGGTTGGAAGTGAATATGTGACATACTTCGAAGCACCTATCAGAGTTTAACAACATTTGATTCAAAATGTGTTGACAGTACAGTGGGTGGGTTGTTTGCTTCTGTTGCTACTGTTAATCAAATCTGGTCAAATTGCACCCACATGAAGCACATAGAGTGCTGCAGGGATGACGTATTTCTGTAGGCCAACCAGGAAGTTAGCATCATGCTGGTTCCCTCAACAAAAAACCAATGAGATTTTTCCACTGGGTTTTGGATTATTGCAGAAAAGCTCAGTTCTTTTTTTTAAACTTCAACTTTGATGTAGTCATTAAGATTTAGCATTATAAAGAGATACTTTTGAAACCAAGTTGTCGGGGGCTTTAATATACATTTGCATAGAGAGTGTTAGAAATGACTTTTAAGAGGTTGGAAAGTGAAAAGAAAACATGTTGGAGATGATTTATCTCTAATAGTCGTCAAAATTTCAACACATCCAGTGAACAAAGAGAAGCCCATTGTGAAACAGTCAAAAAGATCTAATGTAAATTTAAGCTCAACAAAGATCAACCATGTGGAACATTTTCAAAGACACGGAGCCAAAACCTCGTCTTTCAGCTCAGCTTTTTCAAACTGGACCGATTTCCTTCAGGTGGTGAGAACTTTCAGCGCAGCATGTGACAAAGATTTATATGTAAAAAATCACATTACCACATGTTGTGGCGAAAAGTACCTCAAGATGTTTCTGCGTCAAACAGCACACGCCTTTGTGTAAAAATACGACACATCCATTTGAGAATATGAAAATCTCTTCAAAAACAAAATTATAATTTTTATCCTCCGCAGACTTATTTATAGTTTTCATAAAGTCATTTAGACACGCTCGTTCATAATAGTCATATTAAAACATTTCAAGAGCAGCTCCTGATTCTCTCGCCCATCTTTATTTCCACTTAAAATAGTGCCCAGAACAACAAGCCAAGCCGGTGACCTGTTTGTAATGATCATTTTCAGGGTAACAGTAAGTACTCCAACTGTGCAAAATTGTCCAGGATCTTAATAGACAGCAATATAATCCCAAACCCAGAGCCGACAGCATGAATGAACATTTATATGACGGCTCCAATGTTCCATAAAATCAATCATCCATCCCAATCCGCTTTTCGTTTTTCCTGC
Organism: Sebastes umbrosus; assembly: GCF_015220745.1. Taxonomy (NCBI): domain Eukaryota; kingdom Metazoa; phylum Chordata; class Actinopteri; order Perciformes; family Sebastidae; genus Sebastes; species Sebastes umbrosus. The sequence goes on from NC_051279.1 coordinate 21,969,955, forward strand.
CTTACCCCTCCCTTCCTGCTATTTGCCGTATCATATGTTCCACCATATGCCCCGGGGAAAGAGAATATACGCAAGCTTTCATCTGTGAGTGACTTGCTGTCATCACCGTTTGGGTGGAGGGAGAAGAAGGACCGAAAGATGGAGGGAGAAAGAGTGAGAATTAAGCGAAATGTAGACAGAGATGTCACCTCCGTTTAGGTGCGGTGGGAAACACGCAGAGGCTCAAATATGCACAGATAGACAGAAAAGTGCGTAGGTGGGGAGGTTGATTTAAGGGTGAAATTTATCTAATCATTACTTTTTTCTTTGATTGGTAACAGCAGAGCAAGCTCGGGCTCTGTATGTAGTGACTCACTGAAGATGCAGTATGGACAAGAGACGTTCCACGAGTTATTTATTATTATTATTCTGGTGGCTTTAGGTGCTGGTAGGCGGGGGCTGTGGGCTCTGCTGGAAAGAGCTGGCCCTCACAGTGTTTGCGGTCACACATTTTGACAACATCGGAGGCAAAGATGAGCACAAGTTAGTCCAGGAGGAGGAATCTGAAATCTGAGCCAGAGGATGATGGAAAGAAGAGCACAGATGAGATGAGCACATTACGATAATTACCCAAGCTGTCTGTGATGGCCTACCAAACCCATCAAATCTCTGGAGAAAAGTTGATTCACCATCATGACCCTGAGCCAGGGAAAAAGGAACCGAAGACGACACCCTCAGCTGAAGCAAAGGCACTGTTCAGACCTGGCATTCACATCGGACAAAAAAGTGGATGGTATGTCAGACGTCAGTTCACACCTGGCATTTGAATGTGTCTCCAAATAACGTGTCGAGTGATCACTTGTGATCGGATCTCTCACTTCCCCACTCTATACGCAATAAACACTTTAAAAACGTACGTCATTTCTGTTTGCAAAGACCAAATGGGTTGCTGTTTTTAACCAGTTTGTGAATGATGGAATTACTGCCAGATTACCCCAATATTTACCTCAAAATGTATTGAAAATAACTTTATTGTAAACATTATTTAATAATTATATACCGCTATTTCCAGGAGAAGAATACAAAGTCAATTGATCTGCTTTATTTCCATGTCTGCTGATGAAAAGATAATAATTAGCAAATAACTTAGTTTTGGTTTTCCACCTCCGATGAAGAGCAGCGCAGAATCGCTTCTCAAGCCTAAGGGCCCTATTTTAACGATTATATGCTATTTTAGCATATAATTATTAAATAATGTTTAAAATGAAGTAATTTTCGATACATTTTTAGGTAAATATAGGGGTAATTTAGCAGTAATTACAAAGAAATTTCAAATAGGTTACTTGCTAATTATCACCTAATTACCATGAAATTTGCGGACATGTAAAATGAAGTGTTACCAAAAATGTATATGAATGTCAACCAGATAATAATATTCTATTTCCTCACTTGGAGAATAAAAAGTGGCGGAGCATATTTCCGGTGCTATACTATACTTATACACATACACGTCAGTTGCGTAGGCGGACCTTCAATGTGGCCCAGGACACATTCACGTACACACTGCTAAAAGAATGTGGCCATATGCGTCACAGACCACATTCGATCGGATCTCAATGCGTCCTCACTGCATCTTGGGTGCATTCACACCTTTACTGAGCCGTCCACTTGGGATCGGATCACGCAAGACGCATGTTAATGCCACGTCTGAACAGGGCCAGTGATGAAGGGAGGTCATATAGTGGCACCTTGGCAAGCAAAGAGACAGTAGTGCCATAGTAATAGAAAGCCAAGAAAGCCATTGTAGTGATCACTGTTAGATCGTAAATTTTTAACAAGATCATTCAACACATTCTCATCAACAACAAGATTTTCGTTTTAAGTGCATCAGCTGGAAATATTAAACAATCGGATGCAGACAATGTTTTCAACAAACTCCGCGTAGCTGTAGCTACAGTTGAAAGCTTACAGCTGATAAAAAACTGCAGCGAGTTGTCATTTCAGCTGTTGAATTAACAGTTACTGCCTAGAAATGAGAAGCTTGCTTTTGTCTACCTGCTTGTCATGTGAAAGGGTTGGCAAAATTAAACCATTTTCCTTGAGGTTTGGGAAGGTTTTGGTCATGATTAAATGAGAAACACTTAAACTAAAAAGTAAACATTTATTCGCAGTAGAGTGGAACTTCTTGAGTTTAGCACTGAACCCATGTCAGAGTTGAAGACGAATTTCTATGCACACACTTATACTTTCCATGGCACTATTTCAGTGGCAAACTAGTTGTGCCTGCTTCAGATAATCCTTAATTTTAAGTCATTAGGCTCATTTAATTGAATTTCAGAAGACCAGTAATAGGAAACATATAGTGGGAATCAGGACATGGGAACAGAGGAGGAAAAAGACGGGAAAAACAGGATGAGTTAGTGGATGCTCATCGTATGATGTCTGCAGACTGTCTTACCTTTAAGTGGTTCTGTCAAGTTCTTAAAGTAGCCTACATGCACTCCTTCAAAGCTATATTTGAACAATCATTTAAACTATTTTTGGAAACATTTTTTAGATGGTAGATGTTATAAATGTGAATAAATCTCCAGTATAGTAGCCTATTATTTGTTTGGGGAGGGGGGGGGGGGGGGGGGGGGGACGACGAACATAATTCAAGTTCCCTTTAAGTCAACTAGAGTTTAAATGTGGATTCCTGCTTTTTTCTGCAAACCTGTGTGTGCATGCTTATATGTATTAGTGTCTGCATATCAGGCTGGATTTATTTTCTGACACATGGGACAACTTAATGCTGATTTATGCCATTTCTTCTCTCTGGAGTCAAGAGAACGTTTCCCCACCTCAACCAGAAAATGAGGAAAAACATAAAGAAAGATATATTAAGCAAAGGGGAAAAAAACATTTGGAACAAAGTGGAGTAAAAGAAGATTATCCAATCTTAACATTTTTTTTGTATATTACAGATCTCTGTTGTCAGGAATAAAAGCAGACAGAAAGCAGGACCGAATTCACTGAGCCCTAAACATAACACACGGGTAATCCTGCAAACCAAGAGAAAACACAATAAGTGGTTCCTTTTGACAGGTGATTTTCAGAGAAATTCACTTTCTTGTAGAGAAAACGTACTGATGATAACCCTAACCCAAACAAACACAGGACTTTCAACCAGGAGACCAGTGTCTGTGTCCCAAAGTGTTGTTGAGTTATTTTAAAGTTACGTAAGTGGCGTTTGTGACGTCTTTTCTGAAGTTATGTTACGTTGTTTTCATACGGATTTTACTTAGTTTACATACTTATTTTAGGCCCAACGATGATGTTTTTCCTAGACCTAACTAAGTGGTTTTGTTGCCTAAACCTAACCAACTGTTTCGCGGTAATGACGTGGCGTGAAATGGCACGCAAAAAGCTTAAAATGCGTTGTCATGACACCCATGATGATGCAATTTAACACAGTTCCAATACAGGGCATGAAACAGATGTGCTGCACAGAGAGTTTTATAGCTATTGCTAATTTTCTACTCGTGTCCCATGGCGTATAAATGCTGTGCTATTTATATGCCATGCACACCTATCATTCACCAGCCTTATTGTTGATCTTGCATATATTATTGATATCTAAAATTAATTGTTTCCACACAAACTGTTGTGTATTTACACCAGCGTTTATGACAAATACTAATATTTCTGCTATACCAAGGTGAAAAGCCTCTAAACCAGCATTCAAATCATGATCACGAACAAATGCATGCATGCACACACTGAAATACACTCCCTGAAAACAGTTTGAAATGGGGTCAATCTGAAGTTTAACAAACAACGAAAAGGGCAGAGTCAAGTGACAATCAAATCATCATCGCCATATTGGCCCATAGCTGGGTGTATAGGAATACTGGACCGTGCAACCGTCTCGAGAAAATTAGATTCACCGTTGTTCGATCTTTTCTCTATCTTGTCCCTAAACTTTTAAACCATGGTACCATGGTAACCTTGGCAACATCACCATACTGTGCCTCACAGTAACTGCATCAATTTCTTTTTAACAATTCTCAATAGGAATCAATTCGTTTCAGCAACACACCATCAAGAATTTGCGTCTCCACCCTTCCTCTTGTCACAGTTTAACAATTCACCCTTCGATGAGATTTATAGGGTGAACGTGAGAGCAAAGGGCAGAGTAGGTCTTTTTCGCAAACTGTCACGATGTGGACCCATATTTCAAGCAGCCCTTCAAACCGCACGTCCCAGTTTGAAGCCTCACATCATGATCTCAGCCCACACATCATGGTACGAACTGTGAGAGTCTGCTGTTTGCCCCGCCAGTGTAGATTCACTGTAGTTCATTTTCATACAGCAAACTGAAGCCGTCAACACAAAGATAAACCTTGTTTGTTAATTACACGACAGCAGTAAGGTGAATCTGTGCTGCAGGCATGAAATATACCATTATGGCTGCTGTTGTAACTCTGAATCCAGACAGAGAATCAAATCCATGTTAAAGACACACACCCACACACACACTTCAACACACACGCATGCAGGACTAGCCGTGCCTAAAGCAACACTAGTGGCTCCAACCTCAGCCTTCAAAAGTCGCTCCAGCCTTCTGTTGTCATTCCATAAGTCATCCACCACAAATTAAATTTTCTGTGTCAGTGATTTATGCTGTGAAGAAAAAGCCATAAAAATAAAGATCTCTGTTTGAGTCCAAGGACTTCTAGTAGCCGCCTCTAAAAGTTTTATTTTCTTATTCTGAGAAATCACAGAGCAGCACAAGTCACTGAACATCCAGTATTTGTAGTATCTTGTCATTTTAAAGTCTGGTCTTTTGGGAGAAAAACTGTTTAAAGGACAAGTCAGGGTTTTTTTTAACAACATGGGTCTTTGTTATTGCTATAATTAGTTACAGGGGAGAGGATGCTTCTCTCTGCTGCAACCACTTGTTGTCGTTTAGACTCACACAGCAGGTGCAATGTACATCAGCATTTTGCACTAGTAAGTAAGTAATTCACTGCTATATTTTATATTTTATCTAGTACTATACTTAAGCTGAATTTATACTTTCCGCATCTGTGAGTACATGAGGGTCCACTATAGTCCATGTGACGTACATTTCGTCATCAGAAGGTGTACGTGTAGGCTCTGTGCGGACATCCGCGTAAGGCCAAATTGTTGTGACTAGAGCCTCAATGCATTCTGGTAGTGTGGCGGCATGATTCGAGAGGCGGGGCGTCACGTTGGCCGCTCCTAATTTGCATCAAGTTGAGGTCTAGGCTACTTTATGCAAATCAAACTCCTGAGGATCTTTTAAACTAAGCGTTGTCGATCCAAAATAAAGACAGATTCAGCAACTGCATGGCTTATTTCAAGCATGAAATGTTTTCAGAAACACATTTCGGTGAACTATTTGCGTGACATAAGAGAAGAAATTTTCCAAACGAGCTGCCATGTTGGTTTTGGTTTGAAAGCTGGGTGCAGCAGCCCACAAGGGAAAGCGTTTGTCCAATCAGGTGCCGAGTGCCTTGTGTCAAGTGGCGGCCCATCAAGCGTCAAATGCTGGGAAGCGAGGCGATCCCTCCTGATAAAAAACACCCCTGTGGAAACGTACTATTATACTCCCAAACGGACGTGCACACAGACTGCCCTAGCGGATCCTCGCTACTTGTGAACACTGAAAGTATAACTCCAGCTTAGGCCTACACTAAAGTGGTGTTGTTGCGATCTACTGCGCATGTGTGGAACGAGTCCTCCAAGCATCCACCTGGGAGTTTAACCAAGGCTTAACTATAAGTACAATTTGATGTACTTAACTTGAGTATTTCCATTTTCTGCTTCTTTGTGCTCCTTTTCCACTACATTTATTTGACAGCTATAATTACCAGTTACTTTTCTGATTTATATTTGACATATAGCCTAGGCCACAACAGATGATCAAGTTATAGAATGTGATTCATTGTTATGGATTAGGCTACTCAAAAGCATGTAAAAGAGTTTAATCAGCTCCATGTCTATCATATTAAAATGCTGCACAATGGTGTATGAGTTATAATAGTCAAACTCTTGCCATCTAATGAGCACTTTAACTTTTGATACTGTAAGTGTGTTTTGTTGTACTTCTACTTAAGTAGCATTATGAAGGCAGGACTTGCAGTAGGGTTTAATGGAGTATTTTTACATGGTGGTATTACTACTTTTACTTGAGTAAAAGATCTCAGTTCCTCTTCCACCGTTGCTATTTACAAGACGAGATGGACTCAAGATGGAAACCCAAAGGTGAGCTGAGGTCACCTTTGTGAATGTGAGAAGTGGATACACATGTGTTTGTGTTTGTGTGTGTCAGACACTGATGTTGAAATCAGTCATTCGGTCACCCTCCAAAGACTCAGTGTGAGACAAACAGGCCGCGCTGCCAAGACACTGATGCAGAAGACCGGGAAGCTTTTTAACTGCAACCAAACCACTTTCACAACGTGTTCAAGGGGAATTCTCCAAAAGACAAACTCGTCCACAGTGACATGAAAGTACCATTCAAGGTTTTCCATCATCTTATTTTCTGTTTATTCCATCAAACTGTACGTGGGCTGCGTTTAACGGACTGTTAAAATGACCAGAATGACTAATTGGCTGAATCAAATAACCAAAAGAACCATTACAATGAATAGATATTCCATGTGCTATACAATAATCAGACTTGAACAAAAACACTTAGGGGACTGGATGCAAATATTGTAAATGTAAGCTACAAGTATATAATGTGTTGCTGTAGTAACTGGCCCTAAAAATGATCAACACATGCTCACACAAGACAATCTGACAAGGAAGAGAGACATAGTTTGTTCTTTTAATCGTCTAATCCAACAATTGACAAGGTGATTAGCACCAAATCTGTCTGTGTGTCTGGCAGTCTGCTTTGTCTGGTGTGCATCTTAGATTACAAAATGTTAAGTAAACATCCGTGGTTAGCAAGATCCTAAAAGTGAGACCATGTCCACAGTCATGCAGGTTTACGGCTCTATAAAAACATTTAGACCTGTGAATAGTTAAATTGTTACCTTTCCACACTAAGCAACCATTTTGACCCAATTATAACAGTCAAAAAAGTACAATTATGACAATAAAAAATGCTAATCTTGCAGATTACAATGCAGAATCTATTGATATATGCACTGCTTATACTACACATACTATTTGATATATGATTTTGGCACTAATCGTCTCACAAAACTCAAATAAGTTTAGTTATTGTGCTATAAGGTGAGCCACTTCAATAAACCCATGATAAATACACATATATAAATATACATACATGCTTTAGTTTGGTCTGTATTTGCTGAACTTCGAGGTTTTGATGAATTAGTGGAGGAAACAATTTAGCATCATAGGATGTGTGTTGAACTTTAGTTGATTCCCCAGTTATTACATGTTCTTACGCAGAGGTTATTTCCAAACTTTTAGGTGTAGTTCAGACACACACGCAGGAGGAATTTAAGCTTAAGTCAATCATGGAGAACAGGAAGGATTTTTAATATCTAAGTGCAACCACAGGTCTGGCTGAGGTATACCATAAAAACAGCGTGACATCCAAAGCTGTAAGGTGGAGTCGTGAGAAACGGTGAGGACTGTAGAGGTGGTTTTCTCAACACCCATCTGACTCATATTATTTAATATTGCCAGCTACTTGCACACGACAATTTGCGGCTTACAGCTACTTATCTAATCCGCGTGTCATCGAGAGTGAGATAAAGGCGTTTGCGCAATCAAACGCTCCAAAATGGTGCATTAAATCCTGAGAGGTTACATTACGAGGGGGTTTGTAATCTCAGCGAGATCAGAATTTGATTAAAAGATTTCTACATTTCTTATAAGGATAAATGCCGTGGTGTCTGTGTGTGTTGACAGTATTAGACAGCATTGCCACACAGGACAAAATTATCTGATATGTATGATTCATTACTGGAATAGGGTTATGTTATGTTGGCAGTGTCTTCACTGTGCCTTCAAAATACATTTTCCTCAAGACAATTAGGGAATAGTTTGTATAATACAGCTATTTCTAGTGTTAGAAGTAGACTAGCTGGCATTTCTGAACATAAAAACAACACTCTGAAGATGTTAAATCACAGTAATTATTAAAATATTCGCCAAAAGGCTGTTTTGAATCAGTTGTAGTAAGGCCAGTGAAAACAAAGCCAGTGAATTCAGTGCCAGGTCTAACAGCACAAAGGTGATAATGATGATGGTTTAGTTAATCTCTCAGTGCTGCACATGCTCTCTCACTTCTAGACAGTGAGTGTGTTTATCTCCTCCTGTGAATGTCTGCCTTCAATATATTTATCCGTCTGACGTCCGCCTGCCCTCCAGTTTGTCTACCATAAATGAGCATTATTTATCTGTCTCATAATAACCTCTTTAAGGGATTACATGCAAAGTGGTGCGTGCTCACTCCCTTCTAAAAATGTCCATTTCTATCAGGGAAGTTGATCAAACTTCCCCCAGGGACTTTCACCGGGAAGCTGCGGCTCAAACAATGCAAATGACAGCAAATCAGGCCTCACATCAGTGCGGCATGCTACGATGATTTTAACAAGACACTCACACATTCGCACGCACAGATACAGAGGTGCATATTTAACTTTTACTGTTTTTGTTGGCATACGTCCAAACAGTATAAAGGGTCAAAAGCCTCCAGGCAGCATGGTAGAAGTGACAACACTTGTACCTCTGTAATTATTTTAGTGTTTGGTAAAGATGCAATGACTCGCATTATGATAAAACAAGAACAAATATAATTTTCTGTAGACATAGCAAGGCACAAGTATAGTACTGCTGCTGTTTATAATTTTCCTCGAGTGTAAATGTTTTGTCCAGAGGGTAAAACTGTGTCCAGAAACTTGGTTTGATCAAGTGCCACAGAATATAACGCTGAAGAGAAATGCAGACAGCAATGACATTTTTGTTAAGCAAACAAAACTTGTTTTGCGGCTGGGACAGATTTTCTTTCAAAGGACTGGACAAGTTGTTGAAAAAAGGACACTTCTTAAAAATGGGTCTATAATTTATACTCACAGTTTTAGCGGTTAATATAGTGAGTGGGCTGTCAGTCGATTAAAATATTTAATCGCGATTAATCTCATGATTGTTTGTAGTTAATCGTGATTAATCACAAATTAATCTCACATATTTTTATTAGTTAAAAATCTACCTTAAAGGGAGTGTTTGTAACTTCTTACACGTATAAATCATTGCGGGTTGGTGTCCCATGTGCGCTCGCGTGTGGCTACGCAGATCAGACAAGACTCCAACACAAACTACATGGAAGCACCAAAACCGCAAAACCGTTATATCTAGTGAAGCCCGTCTTGCAAAACAGTGTTGGCCGCGGTCGGAGGACAAGGGGGAGACCATAGCTTTGGTCTCCAGGGCTGGAGTCTCTGCTCCTCTGCCTGCTTGCCTTCACTCACACACCGCGCTCGTTCTCGCTCTTTCGCTCCACTCTCACGCACATGCGCGCGCACTACACAATGCAGAAGAGTTAGTTTAGCTCTGAGAATATCTAGTGAATGTACAGTGGACGTTTGTGCAGAAATAACTGCTGCAGCTCCTCCAGACCAACAGAGGTTTCCCGTGTCTTGTGAAGTGACGGGGCTCTGCAGCGAGAAACGTTATCGTCTCCGACCAAAACTCTGGTGTCTTCCCTGTTCCTAAGACTGAGGCAGGAAAAGCCAACACTAGGATCAGCACTGATTTATGGAGAGACCTTCGTCTGGTCAGCTAACATTACTGCCAAGCAGGTGAAATATAGAGTGATATCGTGGTTTTAGCTGACGTGTGTCGCCTCACCATTTTGAGCGATGCTCGTTCATGTCTATGTAGAGCGAGCACAAGCATGAGCGCGAGCAACAGGACGCTGACTTTCGTTGACTTAATGGCCACAGGTGTCGCTGTTAACAAGCAATTTCTGATTCTTACAAACAGTCCCTTTAAAGGGAGATTTGTCAAGTATTTAATAAAAAAAATGTTAATGCGTTAACTTTGACAGCCCTAATAGTGAGTGAATATATAGTAGTACTTTATTTTTAAGAGCAAACTGCTTCCAGCTTTTTTCGTTCTCCCCCTCATTTGAATAGCTGGTTAACATTTTACTACTATGACAACAAAACTGACATTTGATATACTGAAGTTGAAAAGCAACACAGTCCCATTAGATTTCATGCATGAGTACAAACTCAGATTATGAGCTGTGAACATGAGGTAACTATTATATTGAACCTGTGTGTCACATACTGTAGATGACAAACAGGTGAAATAATGGTAATCGATTAAAACAACTTAAGGTTGGGTTTGGTTAAAGCTATAAAATCTAAATTGAGGTTTAGTAACAACACCATTTATTTTAGATTGGGGAAAGCCATTGGTCATGGTTAAATTACACCAACTTTTGCCTAAAAATGAAAACTCCTTTCAGTAAAATACTTCCCGGAAGAGCTGGATATTGAACCAATGTCAGCAGAATTTAAGGCAGACATAAACACCATCCATCACCCCAACCACAACACCATTGCTCTCCATCATACTGTTTCCATGTCAAACAAATCTGCTGATTTTGTTGAAGAAACATCATCTTTTCATTGGTAGGAAAAATGTGCCTCTCGGCTTTCATGCAGGTACCACATACTTGCTTTTTAAGATATCATTACCCAGAATTTCAGAGGACCGTGCTCGTCCATATTGATGCTGCATGTGTGTTATGAGAACCTGGACCAACACACTGTGTCAATATAGTGTCAAAGTGAAATTTTAGACATCTGCGGTCATACAAAGTTGTTACCTGTGTATCTTAGCTGAATCAAAACCTAAATTTGTTTTTGATATCAGATATATTTTCGGAAATTGTTGAACATGGCCAACCGCCTGCCCAACCTCAATCACCAAATTCTTAGAAGATTTTTGTAACTGGTCTCAACAATGAGAAGATCTGAATAGCATAGCTTATTCTGGCATTTTCTTTGTTTCCCCACTTATTTAAACAAGGCCAGAATTAAGAACTCTGTCTTTGAGAACTCAATCTGCAGGTCAACTGTAGCAAGACTACCACGAGATGAGATATACAGAGGTTTTGTAGGAAGGTCAAGATGGAATTGGCAAATAACAAAAAAATTACATATCTTTTACCTAAAAACTAGATTTCTGACACAGTATCTCATGTTTATGACATATTTCTGAGATGGATAATAGCATCGAAGCAACGTCTGACTGCTTACTTCAAGTCAATCATTTAATGCGTCTTTCAGCAGCTGGATACACCTACACCATCATACAGTTGGTCAACAATTCCTTTGGTTTTATTGTCCCGGTTGACCTCAGTGAGATGGGTTCGTCTTGGACCTCTTCTTTTTGCTCTGTGAGTAATGTTTGAGCTCGTGATCTGCAACAGGTTTTTCTGTTCTTGGATGGCTCTGACTAATGGCCGGGTAATGCTAGTAATTGCATTATTATCTAATATGGTACAGCCTGCCCTCACGGAAAGGCGCATGAGTGACACGGTAATGTGCGAGGCAAAAGCGTGCAATAAGAACTCCGTTCTTGCTTTTGGCGTGTCATTTGTACGCCATGTAATCTGTACTGTCTGCATTGAAAATGCATTTGTGTAAATATGCTACGCTCAGAGCTAATGACGTAGAATAAAAAGTGAGAAAGTCTACTTATGGCGGGAAGAGAGAGAAGGTGTATGGAACCAACAAACAGGATTTTCAACTAGTAGACCAGTGTTCGAGACGGTGTTCTGTTTTGCAAGATATCTTAGTCACGTTTGTGACGTGTTTTCCGTACTTTTGTAACGTTGTTTAGGTACTTATTTAAGGCCAACCATGACGTTTTTCCTAAAACTAAGTGAGAGGTTTTGGTGCTCCCTTCTGGTACTGCTCCTTCATACTGCCGTGCAATTTTCACGCCTCGGCGAGGGAAGACATGACACTGACACCCTATCCTCTGGTGGACAAACGGGTCTATTTTTTTTGCTTTGGCGTGATTTCGGGTTGCATGGAGATAATGGTGCATATTTTCAGACACTTGTATTATATTCACACTTGTATTGACTTGTTTGTAGTTTATGGTTGGATCTTGCTTCTTCTTCTTTTAATTGCACAACGCACAACCTTCTCACAGTAGCGACACGGTTTCCAAGCCATCTCCAGATTAAAGGGGCTGACTTATGTCACAATTTGTTTTGTTTTAGCAGAAGATCCTTGGCTATTGTCTGCATCTGTATCCAAAAAGCTGATGTGTCTCATTCTCTTGTTCAGGTTGAACAGCAGATCTACCAACAGGGTGTCGTTCATACAACTGAACAATGTGGCATCATGCCCAGCACAGCTGTAAGCATGTATTACATGGAGAGCGTTCATTCCCATTGTGGGTGGTATGGAGTTGACAGCGAATGAGGCGTGGTAGAGAGAGTTTTCAAATCCCAACCCTGATCATGATGAATTCTTTCAGAAAATAGTGTGAAAAAGTGTGGAATGTGTGTGTGCACGAAGATCGTCTCTGCAACAGTCTTCCCAGATTTCGGTCGGGTAAGATTGCACAAAACATGTGAAGTGATCCACCGCAAGCACACATTCATGACCACCTTTGCGTTGCTCCTAGTGCAAATAATCAACTGAGACTACTTTAAAGGGTGGACTGATATTAAAGCTACCCACTGGTGCTCTCTGAGGAACGTTTAGAAGTTTCTGCTTGATGTAAGTAGTTCTTCGGGACATGTGCTTTCAGTTTGAAAGGCATAACCAGCTGTTTTTTGTCACCAGCATGTCAGAGAACTCCTTTATCTTTTCTTCTGGCTGTGTAATAGACCAATCTCCAACCTGTGCCAATGTGTGCTCTGCCTCTTGCCCAGTGTGTGCTGGGATAGGCTCCATCTGCCTAATATTTCACCAACCACTAGAGGAGAGTCGGGGTTTGCGAGGAACTTGATCCAGGGAGGGAGGCCCATACGGGCCCTCTAAAGCAGTTTGTGAACAGTACAAGAAATGTACAACGATGCAGTAAAATGAGGAATGACAGTATATGGGTTACGATTAAGGTTATGGTTAGTAGTTTTATAGCTCAGCATAGACCTTAATTAACCATTGATTTAATGCACCACCCAGCAAGCCTGCCCAAATCCTGTGATGCGATTCACACCCGGGCCAGACATGATGTGGCTTCGCTAGTGTCGGCAGCAACAAATATTCTGTGAGTTTCGTTGCAAAAGTTTATGTTTGAGTATGGTTTCTTTTGCTTATCAAAGCATTCACAATGAGTAAAAAGGGGAAATCATCCTGTGGGAGGAGTGTTTGATGGGAAAAGGATAATCTTCAATTGGAAGTTGGGAAGTGAATGTGTTGTTCTGACCACACTGAGAGGGTCTTTCCACGATTATATAGAACTCGGTGCGTCAGGCTGGCCCAAGGGAATGCAGATATCTTTGAAGAATTTGACCCTGTCTACTTTGAATCAATACGTTTATTTACTGTATCGGCTTGAAATGTGCTTTATTACTTGGTAGTAAAACCACATCAAAATGCTTCTTACATCAGTCAGTGTTTTGAAACAGATGACTCTTTCCTCATCTGCTGTTTTGCACGTACAGTTTTTAAAATCTAAGATTAGCTTCCTTGCCATGTTTTTTTCCATTCAAGCCAAACTGAGTTGGTTTCTGGATGAACTTCAAACTGCTAAGAAACATAATAGGATAAGCAACACCTCTTTGCATCCTGCAGGTTCCCGGCTTGTTAGAAAACAAATTATCATTTTCTGAATCAAGAAAAACCCAGAGGAAAAGGCATTAATATGACTTTTAACTGTAGTTAACCTCAATTACATTTTTAGCACTATCCCAATATTTCGCTGTCAATACACTTGTCAGTGCTTTAACATGTTTTAGATCGATTAAACTTCTCATTTGAGGTTGTTTAGAGTCAGCAGTACTGATTACCAGGACCACCGGTGTTCATGGTTGACTGCTTGGGAAGTCTTCAGGGCACACAGAAGATAAAGTGCTGAAGCAAACTTGTCTGAAACATGACTATAATTGATTCCTGGTGAGGATTATCCAATGATTGCGACAGTCATCTGACTCACTTCCTCAGAAAAGTGAAATCCTAAAAACAAAAGACACATCACAAGTTTGACTTTGACGGGCTTTGCTGCTTTCCCAAGAAAGGGCTTTGTCTATTCCCTGGTACTATTCCCCAGTAAATACCAGGAAACACGGACAGCTCAGCTGTGACATTCACATTCAACAGTAAATTGATGTGGTTCCGAGTAGAGGTTAGGTAAACATTTTATGTGCTGAAGTTGCTCTTGACTGATTTGTCACTGACACACATGTGGGCAGTTTATGCTACGAATGGTACTTCCAGTGTTGTAAATGGGGTTTTAAGCAGCAGAGAAAACAGGGTTGTTTTGTGGTGTGGTTACCACTATGGAGTCAACCCTCAATCCAGGAGTGTGAATCACATTCTTAATTAGAGAACGCAATCCAACCCACATGTAAACAATTAGCCTTCAGGCTAGCAGGGTTGCTCCTACGTTATGAATGTGTGTTTGTGTGTGTGTGTGTTTCCCAGACCTCGACTGAAACAGAGTACCAGAGAAAGTCCACACAAATTGAAATGATGGTACAAACAGTACACTGTATACTACTGTACATGTGAGCTCTTTATATTATCTATTGGTGTATTTTATTTATTTATTTATCCTTTACTTATACAGGGCAGGTTGGTTGACCATACGTCCTGTTAACAGTTAAATGAAATCACTGTTCACACCTGGCAATAAGATGTGTTTTGGTTTATCTGATCACAGGTGGACAGATTTAAGTGTGTCTGTCACACAGTAAACACATGGATGATACAGCAGATGTTGTGACGTAATATTACAGGAATGTCAGAAGTAATATCCTACATTTTATTAGCATAAAAATATAAGGTTATTGTCTACCACCGACACCGCCGTCTTTCCCAGGCAGCGTATACAAAGCTTCAAAGCCGTAGATGAGAGCGAGCAGGTGGGTGGGTGTCAACTCTGTGCAGAGCACCGGAACAAAAACGCATCACCGTATGATAATAATGCACTTCATGAGCCTAGTCTGATTTTAATACATTGCTTTAGCCTATAAAGAAAATACAGTTGTACCGACAGAGTACAGTTGTGCACAGAAGTCGTTTCCGTGCCGCGAGGCAGACAAGCGCTCGTGTCCGCCTGTCTATTCACATGAGGAGCGCAGTGAGACCCGTGGATCCCAGCGGGACGTCAGTTGAGTAGCCGGTTCTTCATTGAGGCCCAAGGACACAATCGCGTACACACTGCTAAAAGAATGTGGCCATATGTGGCCCAGACCACCTCTGAATGTGGTCTGGGCCACATATGGCCACATACGGGCACTTAGAGCTGTCCACTTGTGATCGGATCACAAATGTCCAGTCTGAACAGGACCAAAGTAACAAAGAGGGACAGACACACATTTTAAAAAGAAATCATGCAATATACAATGTGTCGGCGGGCAGGTGCGTCAATGAAAAGGCTGTGATAAACCCACCGTATGATAGAGTGCTCCAGGGATGACATATTTTTGTAGGCCAACCCAGAACTTAGAATTGCCCTGGTTCCCTCGACAAAAAGCCAATGTGATTTTTCCATTGGGTTTTGGATTACAGCAGAAAATAAGATCTGTGATAAACACACATTTATGATAGTTACATGTTTTGTTCAGCAAGATATCTTCACAAATTAACACCACTTTTATGATTATTGAAGTGTGAATGCCATCGCCAGTAGTAAAAAGCTAACATTAAGCTATAAACGAACTACACCATGGCCGCATGAGCGCGAGTATACACAACGAGGCTGTAAAGGTAGACAAGTCGGCTTGATGACGCATTGTAGTCTCAGTTAGCCACTTGTTAGCAAATGCTTTTTTTAAGACACATAAAAGCTTAAAAATTCCGGTAATAATTGATGTATTTTATATTGCAGAAAAAAATGTTAAAATCACTTAAACTTGTGTTAACCACAGACCTTATTTCAGGCATCTAACTAAAAACCCATTGACTTCCAGACGATGGTACCGGAAGTGCTAAAATGCTAGTTTCTGGGTTTTAGGACTCATTCCTGCAGCACTCTATACCTACCCAACTAGTCCATTTGAGCAGCAGCATTTCCCACCCTTTTTACGTTATAGAGTCAGTCCAACAATATTCCCATGCTAGTGTTAATGGCTATGCTTGTCACTGTTAGCCACCACTTATGACTTTTATTTTACAATGTTGGCCACACAAATGCGTGCTGTTGGCATTGGTTGTTTCTTTATAACTACCCTTCCAACAAGGCGCCGCACCAGTTAGCCAGTTATTGTCAGCGACACCAAAAGCCAGAGCCATAAAAGAGCTCTTGTACCAAAATACACAGCACTCAACATCAACAAATTCCTTAGCAGGAATGATATAGACTTCGAAGCTTGGAGCAAACACTGGCAGAAGCCAAAAGAAACTATTGTCCGACTCGCTGATATCGAGTGTGTGAGGCCCGAAATATTTTAAAGCCTGTGTCTGTGTGTGTGTGTGGTTCAAAATGTTTTTCAAAGACAACCCAAAGAAAACAAACATTACAATCAGCAGTAAGATCTGATTAATGACTATGACTTGTTCCACTGTGTAACAGGCCTCTTTATTTTATTATATAAACATATATTTATTCTATTTGAAGAGTACAGCGTTGAACACAGTTGAAATAAGTTGCAACTTCAGTGTAAGCAGAAAAACGTGTTGTCATTTCCCAGCCAGTACTGGGTGTATTTGAAAGACTTTTGTCTGTAAATACAAATAACATTATAAGAGGCCAACCACAATAAAGCAACGAACCATTTAACTCCTCTCCTCGACATGGCTGCTTTTCAAGGTGACGACTAGCCAACTCGTTCCCTCAGGGAGCAACAGTCCATGTCTGATTTAGATGAATCTCCTTGCTGGCTTTTTTTTTTTCAATTAATAGTCTCGATAACATCGGTCCCTCCCTGTACTTCAAAGAAGAGAGCGCACTAACGCCCCTGATGATGACTTGCCTTACTGATGGAGAGCTGAAGACATCCCAGGAAGCATAGCTCTTGAATAAGGAAATTCCTCTTTGTGCCAAGACATGTGGCTCCGACCACACTCCCTTCCTTACTTACTATTCACTCTTTGTTCTTTTGCTCTGTCTTTTGTCTTTCTGTGTCTTCTTCTCTAATTGTGTCTCATTCTTTCTCATTACCTCTTTCTGGCTCTTTTCTCATTCTCTGCCAGCCACCCTCCCTCCTCTCCGTCCCTCCGAGGCCTCCAAACCCTCTAATCCCTGTATGTTTTCATCACATAGTGACAAACCAGAGGGTGCAATTATGCAAGAATCTCTGTGTGTGTGTTTGTGTGTGTGTTTGTGTGTGTGTGTGTGCATGCATTTTTTTGTTTTTGTGCATGGACACTTTTGGTGTCCCATGTGTTTGCGGGCACATCTGTGTGTGCATGTACGTAATATACATCTGTGTGTTTGTTTCTGTGTGTGTGCATGTGTGAGCGTAAACCTCTCCCACTAAATGGTTTGTGGTCTGAAGGGTGGGAGGAAGAGTAAAAGAAGAAGAAGAGAAAAGAGGAAAAATGTGCAGGCCCAGAGGTGCTACTCCCTTGTTGTTGATAAGAAAACATCCCAGTCGATTCTGACTCAATATTGCATACTTTGCTCTCTCCGTTTATCCTAAATGTTTACATTATTTTTCAGTTGATTCATCCATAATTTCCAGCACGTCACAGTTAATTCATTATCATCCAGACTACACTCACCGGCAACTTTATTAGGTACAAGGTGTACCTAATAAAGTGTCTGGTGCTAGTACCGGGTGGTCTTCTGCTGCTGTAGCCCATCTGCTTCAAGGTTGGACGTGTTGTGCGTTCAGAGATGATATTCTGCATACCTTGGTTGTAACGAGTGGTTATTTGAGTTACTGTTGCCTTTCTATCATCTCAAACCACTCTGCCCATTCTCCTCTGACCTCTGACATCAACAAGACATTTCCGTCCACACCACTGCCGCTCACTGGATATTTTCTCTTTTTCGGACCATTCTCTGTAAACCCCAGAGATGGTTGTGCGTGAAAATCCCAGTAGATCAGCAGTTTGTGAAATACTCAAACCAGCCCGTCTGGCACCAACAACCATGCCACGTTCAAAGTCACTTAAATCCCCTTTCTTCCCCATTCTGATGCTCGGTTTGAACTTCAGCAAGTCGTCTTCACCACGTCTAGATGCCTAAATGCATTGAGTTGCTGCCATGTGATTGGCTGATTAGCTATTTGTGTTAACAAGCAATTGAACAGGTGTGCCTAATAAGGTGGCCGGTGAGTGTATATGAACTGAAATATTTGAAATAGTGCGAGTTGCACCTTTACAACCTCTTTGTTTCAATTGACACTATATAATTATTTTCACTTAAACCTGCAAGGCAGAATATTTTTGGCATTATTGGGCAAAAATGCCAAAGTTTGCTCCGGCTGGTGTGCGGTGTTTGGTATTTCCTCAATTAATATCAACATGGCAGCCGGGTCGCATTTCACAGCTAAACAGTACATCACAAGATGTTTCTGAAAACATTTGAGGCGAGATTTAGGCATTGCAGTAACAGAATATTGATTCATATTTGATCAGCGCTGCCTAGTTTGACCGTTTGATTGAAGTTGGCGAGTGATTGACAGCTGCCCAGCTCGGCTCTGATTGGTTGTTTTCCTCCAGTCTGTGAAATCTTGCCTTTAGGAGCACCGGAGGACACAGAGGCACATGATTTCTTTCAGATTACCTGTCTCATGCACTACTGTCACGCATGCCTTACATTGCAAAACTATAGGACTATATCTATGGGACAGTCAGCTATCTGTGTTGTATTGTGCTTTTCAAATTTGAAATTTTTTCATTTCTATTTCGTTGACCATCTTGGTGTCTCTGGCTGTGTAGTACTCTGAGATTTCGGACATTTCTGAATCATCATCATTTTGCGTCATGCTGACTGGTGTACTGTTGTATAACCGTAATGTAAACATTGTATTGTGCAATTTCACACTGTGAACATGCTGGGGACACACTATTATTTTTTTCAATCCACTGTGGGAATGATTGAGGGCACTAAATAGTGTATATATGTTGCAACACACACAAATGAAATGGTGAAGCATATAAAGAGTGCACTACGTAGCAAATAGAAAGTGGTTTCGAGCCCAGACTCTGTGATAAAAGAAATACCATTCCTACAAGTAAAAATTATTAAACACGATAAATAAAAATAAATACACTACATTGTATTTGTCCCGGACTGTTATTCTCTCATTTATCTCCCAATATTGTATCTATCCAATGTATGTTATAAACTGCACAGTTTCAAATCCCAAGAGACAAGACATACAGGAATGCAGCGCTCTGTTAAGTGTTGTTTGACATTATGACAAGTAACTGATAAGACTCTATAAACAAGTGTGTGTGTGTGTGTGTGTGTTTGTGTGTCCTATAAACAACAGCATAGCTCTATTCTGACCCTCTCTGCAGTGTGTTTGCTCATTAGTGCTGCACTGATCCTCTGTTCATACAGTTAAAACTGTTATACTGGCACATGAGATACACACTTTGCCGCTATAGCAACAACCTGCAAACCTAAAAACAATCAGGATCTTCCTCAGTGGTTAGTGATGATTGGGATATGATGGGACTGTTGGTGCTCTGTGTGTTTGCAGCCGTGTTCAACTACATCTCTGCCTCTACTGAAGTCTGCACCAATGCCCTCCTTCCTGGAGCTAAAGGTAAGGCATGTCCCAGAGTGTGTACTTCAACATTTTACTTGAAGATCTTATTAATAGCACAAATCTATGTGGCGGAAGAGGAATAAATATACTCTGATATATTTATACTGTTTGGGTTCTTTACAATTTGGCTTGTTCATTCTGGCCTAGATAAGACAATTTATGACTTCATAGTAAATGTAAAGGAGTGTAAACTAAATGTCCTTACAATGTTAATGTCAATACCAAATGGAAAATTCTGAGGAAACACCCCAAATGTGTTTCAGGGTTTACAGAACTGATGATAAAGGTAGCAGGCATGTAATGTCCTGTAGTTTATTAGCTAGCAGTCTGCTACCCCATATAGTCTTTTTGGAGGGAATGCCTCCCCGTGTGTGTGTGCTTTCCATTTTACGACATCCAGTAGCTCGTTCCCCTGCTGATTCAGACAGACAGACCTAATAAAACACACACACTTAAGCTAAGCAGCAGTTTTTCAGCTCCATTCACGCTACTGAAAAACACCGCTTTTAGTTCTGGTTTGAGAGTAAGTTAGAGAGATGTTACTGCAGCAGTCAACATGCAGAAACTGAGATTGTATGCATGTCAAGTGAAAAATCTGAATTTTACAGTTCTTGAACATAGAAAAAATTATATTTGTTTCATTCTCATGAACAAATGTTGTTTTAGAAAAGTAGTTACTGAACTATAAAGTCAATTGGTAGCATGGGAAAGTGAAAAGGCAACAGTCACATATACACTCACTAAGGAGGTGAGTGTACATTTTGTCAGCCTTCCACTGAATGTTCCATAAGAAAGTCCCATTGTAACAGCGTGTATTTAGACAGCTGCCACTAAACTGAACTGATTATTTGTACAAGTCTCATCCCAGATACACTGCTGACCACAGACTCAGCCTCTGAGTGTGTGTTTTCTCACGTCTGCGTATTCGAGTGGGTGTCGGACGTGCATTTTTCTGTGTATCATCCCAAACCAAGATTGTCCACACAACTGCTCTTATTTATTTTAACTTCTCCAACAAACATTCTTTTATTGCATTTACTGGTACTTTGACTTCAGCGTGTTTAAATGGATTTACCGGCATTTTCGTTTTTTTTTTTAGTGAGACAATGTCTACAGAAAAGTTACAAGATTGAATTCGCTTTTACTCACAAATCTCTCCGTTATTTGACACCTTAATCACACAAACGCGGCGTGTTAGTAATTTTACCGTGCATGGTTTCAGTTCAGTAGTCCACAAAAGGAAACAATTTTATGCAGACAGAAACACTTGAAATTGCAGTGATTTAGGTTACTTGAAAATGTCTGCACAGCCTGGTGAATTGAATCATTAATTTTCCTAAGTACTCCTCCAGTCTAATAGAGGGAGTTTGTTACAGTCGTTCATATTAAAGCCCAGCACTTAACAAGATATAAAGTGCTGTTGGCATCAACAAGTGGGACAAAATTACAGCTCTAATAGACACTCTGAAACCTCTCAGGGTTTCTTGCCAAGAGCTCTTTGAGCAGTGGACCAACCAGAGATATTTCTCCTGAACCCATTTGTGCTTTCAACTTTGAAAAATACGTGGTGTCACTAATACTTAAAATGAGTAAGTGCTTTTGAAAATGGTATTGGCTTGGATGACCATAGATTAAAATGGAATATGAAGAGTCAAAAACACTTTTATAAACATCCAAAGTTGATTCAAACTCAACTTTACAGTAGTAGAGCACCAAAACCCGCAACTGGGCCTGCACTGGATCTTACACAAACACTCGCTCACCCGAGCGCTGTGCTGGAGATGTTCTTGGCCAACTGTTAGTTTTGATAATGTTTCATCATTATCCTGTGATGGCTTCGATATTCCATGCGTGCCAGCAGTAAATGGGAATATACAGATTTAATCTCTGTCACTCTGGGAAAGCAAGCTAGCTGTGTACATGGCCTCTGACAGGCCTTTTCCGAACAGAACGAAACATTATGAGAAGCATGCTCTCCTTATGCATATCATTTTCATCATCTTTAATGTCTTTCCCTTTTAATCCAGGAGACCAAGGTGAGATTGGAGAGGAGGGAGATCAGGGAAGACTGGGAAAGAATGGACCACCAGGACTTCCAGGTATCAAGCATCCATCTATCTATTATGTATAATGTGCATAGTGGGGAAATTATATATAAGGTGCATAGTGGGGAAAAGAAGGACGAAATAGTGACAAAAACAATACAAGACATTTCCCTGATAAAAGAGTACTCCACCGATTTACCATTGTAGTCCCAACACTGTCAGACTCATAATGGACAGTTAAAAAAAATGGATGCAGCAGAACCAGAGATAAAGTTTTTTATTATTCCATGGATTCCTCTTCCTCGTCAAAGCCTGATGCCTACATTAACCACAGTCGGAGATTTGAGTGTGTTATGCTTAGGCAGCAACCTCCGGCTCTGAAAAGTGAAGCCAATGTTGAAGTGCCTTAAACTTGCATTCTTTCTAACAGCCAGCAGGGGGCGACTCCTCTGGTTTCAAAGAGAAGTCAGATTGTATAGGAGTCTATGAGAAAATGATCCTACTTCTCATTTGATTTATTACCTCAGTAAACATTGTAAACATGAGTTTATGGTCTCAGTCGCTAGTTTCAAGTCTTCTTCAATACAGCATGATGTTCGTTTAGTAAATTATGGTCCCATTTAGAGTCAAATAGACCATAAAGCAGGGGATGCTTTAGGGCGTGGCTACCTTGTGACTGACAGGTCGCTACCACGGCGTTGTCCGGTCTGGGAGTTGTTGTCTTTAACCCTTTCACAGTGTGTTTTTAGTTCAAGAAAGTTAATTATAACTTTTTCGTTGTTGCCAAAAAATTTCTTATTCAGCGTTCGGTTGTACTTAGCTCGACCCTCTGGTGTCACTTCTGGTTGCAAAAAAAACAAGATGGTGACAGTCAAAATGCCAAACTCGAGGCTTCAAAACAATAGCAGACCTCACGGTGACTACATCCACTTCATATATACAGTCTGTGGTTATGCTAGTAGCAGCTAATATAGCCCTGAGCCGCTAGCCTCAAGCAGAGATGAGGACAACATGGATCTGGTAAGTCCATTTCTTTCTAACTCCACATGATTTTCTTTCATTTTTAAAAACTTGTAGTCTTCAACCCCAACGACGCTGACTCAAGTGACATCACCACAAAAGGCTTCACACAACTTTTTCCCATATGTAGTAGTACTGCCCAAGACCTGTAAACAGACTTTGATGTGTAATATTGGTGGAGTTCCCCTTTAAGGCCAGCATTATTATCCAAATAAAATAACATTTGGTTTGTTATCAGACTGCGGTTGAAGATGATGCAGTGGACAAATATTGTCATTATCGCAGTGACTCCAGGTTTGTTTTAATGGCACCCACACTAGCTGGACTTTGTGAGTCACAGAAAAATCAGACTTGAAAACTCCTCACGTAGAAGAAAGATGAAACCCGAAGATACATGGTCGACAAACAGTGTCATAGGTCAATTGTAGGTGACTGTGTATTGCTTGGTGTTGACTGTGGTTGTACTAAACTTTGCAAAGTTTGGAACACAGAACCGTTATTTCTGCACTATTATCCAGGTAATTCAACATTCAATTATATTGTAATGTAGTGAAATAATCTCATCTCATTGTGAGTTTTTATTTTCTTTAAGGTATATATAAATAACCGGTTAGATGAGTGGAATTTTTTTCAAATAGGCCTTTTGCACAGCAGACATTTTGACATTTCATAGTAGGCAAAGAACAGGTGTTACCAGTGAGCCATGACAGTGTGATGCAGCTAAATGGAATTCAGCCTTCGTTAATTTATTACTTACACTTGTGCTTACATGTCAAAATGTCCTCTGTTTCAAAGGCCTAATGGTGCAAGAAGATGATTGACAATAAAGTACTGCGCTTCTGTTTTTATCAACATGCTTGCAGCATGTGTAACAAGGGCTAAAGACGACTGAAAGTGGAATAATAACAGCAAAAGAAATGGGCGGGAAGGCCTCACTTCTCTCTTATGTTTGCACAGAAGCAATAAAGTCTGACTCCACCCGTCTGTAGCTCTGAAATATCATCTACATTGCTGCCGTAACCTGGACAAACAATCACGTCTTACTCTCTGTACTGCGCGCTTCCAGACAGCCTGCGTGACTTTGCCCTGGCAGCAGCTTCTGCTTTTTCCTGCTCTGGACAGCTTGCTTTCCTTTTGCTGTGCAGTAGATACAGAGGCCTGCTTTGCTCTGTCTCAGACAGACAGACCGACAGACAGACAGACCTGCTGTGTGTCTGTGCAGGAAGCAGACGTGTTAATTGCTGCTGAGGAAAGCAGTGGCGTCCCGCTTTGCCATATGTGTTCCAACTGGGCTGGTAGACTATCGCACCAACCAGCCAGCCATATGATATACACAGATGACTTTGCACACATACTGAGGCATACATACAATGCACTATGTGCACACAAGGCAAGCAAGCATGTGGACACAAGGACGCAGATGGACACGTACAATGCATAATTGTATATACACGCACACACTGTATGAAAGCACTGTTTCCTGGCTGCCCTCTTGCTCTCCGCAGATGTTGGTTGTATTCAATAACTTCCTACACACACTCTACAACAACGGACACACACTGCTGTCATCAGACTGTGTGAGAGACACATGCCAGGACTGTTTGAGTGTTTTCCAGAAAGCGTAAAGAGAAAGAAAGTATATTTACGTGAACTCTTTTCAACTTTGTCGACAGGAGGCTACGGCAAACCCAATCATTATGGTTTTTCTGTGTGTATGCTTCCTGTAGGAATGGACGCAGGTTCCTATGATGACTTTGTAACTGCAGTATGCCAACGGCTCAACAGATGACGCATGTATTCCCCGTCTTAAGTTAGGCCGTTTTACAGGAAGCATTTTTTGGAATGTTAAAAGGGAATACATGACTGAATGCTCTGGTGGGCAACAAAAACGATTTGTTGCTCCGAGCTTATTAACGTCAACAAACCGTGGTGGTGGATTTCTGCATTTGTTAATTGTGCTTTAGTTACTGTAAAACTGCTGGTAAAGTTTCGGCGAGGATTTCGGCGTTACAGATCGTAGAGTTAGGGGTTATGTAAGGTTCTTAATTCTTGGGAAGGACCTGTTAGGACGGCTAGCAATGGACCATTTGTACAACAAATGGAAAATCTGGCTCTAGGACTTTATTTCATGCTCTCTTTCTGTCCACTGAGCTCTGAAAAGCAGAAATACCAGTATTCATATTTGCTCATAATGTTTGAGCAAACAGTGTGTAATGAATGATGTGATCTTAGCATTTTAATCTCCTGTATTTTTGTTACGTTAAGCCTTGAAAATGTCTAGTCCGTTGATCGTTTTTGAAGTAGCTTAAGGCTCCATGATTAGAATGAAAAATTGTGGCCTTCTGCTCCTTTATCCTCCAGCAGCTGGAGAATCCAGACGTTAAACCGGTTGGAGGGGTTGGCCATTATAAAGAGCGACTGCAGTGATAGGGAGGACTGTTATCTGGACGTTCAGATAGACGGTTTAACTGGCAAGCATAAGCACATGTGAAAACAACATTAATCAACTTTTATAGACACAGAAGGAATAACAAGAGACCAACAGATTGAATTTCTTCACGTAGCAAAAAGCAAACACCTATAATCACAGACCACGGTTCACAATCAGTTCTCAGGTCAGTATCGTGAAAATATTTACTTTGTGATGGTGTTTCTCAGGCGTTCACGCTGAAAATTATGCAAAAATTGCATACAGATTACAGTGAAATGCTGAAAATTCCCATAATGGCCAAAGAGTCTACCAGACCTCACACAATCCATAAGACCTCACACCTTCTGCCAACACTTCTCAAAAATCATCAAGTACAAAAACAACATGAGAAAGTGGGAAGGGGGAAATAGTAGTGAATAGCTGACTCTGTGTGCGTGTGTGCGTGTGTGCGTGTGTGCGTGTGTGCGTGTGTGCGAGCGTGCGTGCGTGCGTGCATGTGTGTATGCAGTGAATCCCTCTAATATGTCACTTACTATTTCAAACCCCATCAATTTCCAGTTGAATAGTTTCCTGAGGAAATACTCGTTCAAGTGCTGGCAGAAAGCCTCAGTCTGCTCTGTAGTTTTCCCACACACACATACACACACACACACACACACACACACGCGCACACACGCACACACACACACACACAGACTTATTTATTTTCCTCCTACACTTTCCCAAAACATCCAAAATCTTGTGCCTTCTCAGTATCTCTTTTAACATCAAACTAAAGCAGCCTTAATAGGATTGTGGAGAGACAGATGATAGTAATCAGATTACAGAGAAGGACTGTATCTGTTACAGTCATTGTGGTGACAACAATCAGATCAGAACTAATAATAGATGATCACTATCGATGCTTACAAATACAAGAACTCGATCAACTCATATCATGTTCTGTGTGTCAGTACAGGAACCAAAGAAACAAAAAATAACAAATAGACATAACATCAACTTTTACTGAACCGGCTACAACAATGTGCACTTTCTCACAGACTACCTTCACTCCACAAACCTCTCAACCCAAAAAAAACATTAGTTTGTGCCCAAAAAAAATCAGCATGTTTCCCTCTAATTTATTTACTGGCATAATAATAATAGCAATAACAGCATCAATTGGAACCGAACAATGCAGTGATTGTTGGAAGAAAGCCTCAGGGCTCGCAGTCTCTGTGAGGATGCAATTATATTGATTAAGCTTGAAAACATCAAAATAATCAAGAAACAAAAGAGAAATGATGAAAGCCATGAAAAACGGTCATAATTGTAAGAATATGACAGGCCTGGATTATATAATGCATGCCTAACAATAAGGGATCTTCAGGAGACCAGTGCAGTGCCCGTTTGGAGCGCGTGCCCGATCGTAACGGGCCGATTGCTTGAAGTTCTGCTGGCAGCGTTGTCGAGAACGTATGGCTGCTTGTACCCACCAAGGGTGAAATTGATTGGATGAACGTTTCTCAAGATATGCGAAGGACAGTCATACATACAGTATATATACAGACAGACAGAGAATACGTCCTTTATAGTTTGATGATGCTGCTAAAGCCAATATTTACCATATTTGTCATGGTCTCTCAGGCATCATATCTACACATGTCCACCAAATGTGTAATATAAGCCCTGCCCACAGCATTTGAGCTAACCTTGAGGGCCAGCTATAGCAAAACTCTATGGAACATCAACAATCTAAAAAAAAATACTTTTTCTGGCTTGGTCCAGAGATCGTTTGAACCAAATTTGCTGACAATTGCTCAAAATTTGTAGGTGGAACAGCGGAAAAAACAGATTTGGACACAATTTAAATTGGTGGAAAATCTACACGCAAATGGGCGTGGCTTATATGGATAGATTCGTCTGGACTTTTGAAGATTTTGTTTTTGAGACTTATGGTCCAAAAGTTACAGGCCAAAACGTAAAGTTCATTGTTATTGCGCCACCATGTGGTCAAATTGCACCACATGCGACACTGCACTCCCTTTAGTCCTGAGCAATACACCCACCAAGTGTGAAATAGATTGGGTGAGCGGTTCTTGAGATATGTGAAGGACACACAGAGGGATAGACAGAGAGTCCTTGCTTTATAGTGACATACAATGAAGTGATTTTACAGTGATATCTACCATATTTATTTTACTAAAAGACTGAGGTTCTGGAAAATGTTGCGCATTGTGTACACTACCTTTTTCTGTATAGTATTATGCACTCTGTGTTGGAAAGTCATAATCTCAGACTGAGATGATGAGATTTTTTTACCGTGTCCCGTGAATACTTTCTTTCTCTTTCTTCTCCAGGAGTGTCAGGAGAGATGGGGCTTCAAGGAGAGGTGGGCCACACAGGAAAGATGGGGCCCATTGGAGACAGAGGTATAACAAAAAAGTTTTGTTTTTTTACTGTAAACACTGTCTCTGTCTTTTTTTTTTAATAGCACAAGGAAAAATATACAAAACAATACAGGGAATTAGTACACAAAGATGAAGGATAGAGTTCAATGAACAATGGTGGAAATGATGCTGCAACACAATCAGACACAAACAGTAAACAATAGATGTACATAAATGTATAAAATAAAATAAAACAAACCACAAAAAAAGAAATGATCAGGTCAACAGACAAGGAGCACAAAATAGTAAAATAAGAGACATTAAAAAACAAGGACTGAGATAAAGATGTATACAGTTTTTTTAGCCTTTCTATTCATTTTTAACACATTTCAGCGACTTAAAGTAGTGGCAAAATCAACCATGAATACAGTGAATTGTCTTCATCTCTCCTTCTCTATTATTATTATTTTATTCATAGACCTTTTTGATTAAATAGCAATACATCAAACAGGAAAGTGCATCAAGTGGAAAGCCTCCCATCCTCAGTGTCTTGTGAAAAAACATATTTACAAAATGAGAGAAAGATTGATGGACTTTAAAACCATCGAGTGTATAAATTTGTCCTTGTTCCAGTGCCATGACACTTTTTCAACCTGCCTGTAGTTGTCAACAACAGGCTTAAAAAAATGGCAAAAATGTAGCTGTGAGGTTTCTCCAGGATTTTAATGACTTTATAATTGCCTAAAAGAAGAAATATAGTTTCCTGAGCTCCTCCTCAGCTTGGACTGCAGCTCCATGATCATAGACTCAAAACATTAAAATAAGCAGAACGGACATTTTTACACAAATCAGCAAAACTTAATTAGTCCCCAGACTAATACACAGTGGGAGGAATTTTCCCCATTTCTTTTATGTTTTAGATCACGTCCAAAGATAGAAGAATACATAATCCTACAGTATGAGGTCACCCAGCTGCTTTGCCCAGGGTGGCTGAAACAATTTCTATCTTTATTTTTATTTTTATGAGCAGTCATGTTCCCCCGCTTCTCTAGGCATGCGCTTTTCTCAGTATTCATTATGTTTAATACACTTACAGGAAAGTGGCTGTGCATCAGCCATCTCAGGCAAAAAGGAGTGAGGTCACAGGTTTGGATTTTCCTTGATCCTGAGCGCCTGTAGCTCATAAAACACCTAGAGAGAAAAAACTTTAGCTTTAGGAAAATCACAAGCTAAAATCCAGCTACTGCTTTACTGAATTCCATGTTTCAGACTCATTCACAGAAAATAGTTTTAATTTCCATGTTAGCAAAATTGGTGTTTATTAAAGATATATATAAGATTATTAT
Source organism: Sebastes umbrosus (assembly GCF_015220745.1). Taxonomy (NCBI): domain Eukaryota; kingdom Metazoa; phylum Chordata; class Actinopteri; order Perciformes; family Sebastidae; genus Sebastes; species Sebastes umbrosus. The sequence goes on from NC_051279.1 coordinate 21,998,997, forward strand.
GATACATGAGCACCTTTGTATCTGCTATAATTCTATGCACATGTCTGCTTATTATGAGTGTTTACAGGGCTTACATTTTGCTTGGGCAAATATCTAAAGCTATTAAACTTTAAAATTATTCCCCTCTAGATGACACTGCACTGCCTATCTGGTAGCATTTTATCTTACTAACCCGTGTAGCTTCTATACTGGCAACTGGATAATAAGTCTGAAGCCAGAAATGTTCACATTTTGTCAGGGTGATCAAACTGTAACTGTTTATTCCGTCACAAAAGCCACTCAGTCTGATCAGTACAGGTACAATATGTCCTCATAGAAAACCAGCCTATTGTGATGTTTTTACTGCAGCGTACTTCCTCAAAAAAACACTCACTTCATTTCCTCAGTAAAGCTTAACTATAAGTGAATATGTTCTGGATTACATTTACACACAAAAGTAACTATTAACCCACATCTCTGCATTTCAGAAGAAGAAAAAAATGTGTGTTTTCATGTTGAGGTCTATTTCGAACAATTAAATCTGGGTTACGAAAGGTCAAAATAATGTGACCTAAGTAAATCTCTACCTGTGTGCAGCCGTGTTTAAAATGTTTTATGTATGATACAGCCATCTGGTGGTAATCTTTTGTAACTACATCACAATGTCATATAATAACATACTGTACAAAGCTGCCAGTATGTTGAATTATTAGTAATAGTGTTATTTATTTATATTTGAAGTGATTAAAAACAAGAAAAAGTGAGTTGCCAGGATCACAGAACTGTCTCCCATGTGATTTCTGTTGCTCTGTAGGTAACAAAGGTGATACCGGTTTGGAGGGGCCCTCCGGTCTAAAAGGGAAACCAGGTGAGTAAATCTACAGCAATCTGGCTTTTTTGAGATCCTATATATGAGACAATACCTGGCATTGTGCTCCTCTCAGACCAACATGATGATGTTACATTTACAATTAAACAGCCTAGACAGAGAATGTGCCAGTGTTTCCCTGAAACCTCAACACTCAGTATTTGGTTTCAATTGGTAAATATAGAGTCATGTCACTTACTGCAAGAAAGAAAACGGTTCCTATAAAATGATTCTGGAGATACTTGGGATACTCCCAACTGCAGAAATACTGCAGAGCAGCATTAAATACAGCTTATAGTGATGTTTTTCATTGTTTTGGGCGTCTACTCCAGCACACGCGAGTTGAAATCAAATGATGACTGTGAGGTTAAAGTGCTGACTTTTAGCTTTCAAATGGGTGTTGTTGATAAAGTAGTTCCCCAATTTTATTCCCATGCTAAAGGACAATGATCTTAAAAATTCAGATGAAGCAAACAAGGAGTTTTTTTTAAGGTCAAACACTGGAATGGTTCGACCTCAATCCACATGATCACGTGTTTCACTTGCTGAAAACCAGACTGAATGCAAACAGCCTTGGGACAAGCAAGAAGAGAAGATGACTGCAGTAACAGACCTGGCAGAGCAGTTGGTAACAGACTTGAGAAAAATGTCCCTGCTCTACTTTGTTCTGATTACCCTGTGTACACATATCATGAAACCTTATGGATGGCATTGCAAATAATCCTTCAATGGTATTAACTTAATTCAAATAACCCAGGGCTAAGGTGGAGGAGGCTCTTGCCATGCAGCAGGACTTGTGCCTGAGGACTTGTAGGCTCTTAAATGATGATCAAATCATACAGCAAAGAAAGCACAGTGGTGCTCTACTGTAGTTATTCCCAAAGACTGGGTCGGGACCCACATGTGGGTCACAGGAGATTTTATTAGGGTCGCCAAATAAATTTGCAGAATTTCTACCAGTGTCTCTTAAAGATTTATATCTGAGGTACACTTTTGAGCCACACGAGGGAGCCTGAATGTTCATGTTGATCTGATAATTGTAGCCTACTGATAACATTGAATCTAATACGAAAGGTTAGCATACATTCTGTTTGTACAGTCTCATTTATAAAGTATTTAACTTTGTATGTTTCCAATATAAGAGATGTGTTTCTGTGAAGAAATTACATCTTTCTCATATTACCGCCAGCACATTTACCCCTCCCGCTGTCCTGGGGTCAAAATGACCCGCAGGCATGTTTAACATGTCTATATGATTTCAATAACTCATGCATAAAACAAAGTTGTGATTTAACAAATGCAAAGCTCTTCGAAAAGGCTGATTTACCTATTCAAGATAATATGAGGTGATGCGGAAACGGCAGTAAAAATGGTCAGGAACGTTCATTTACGCACAAATTCACTCTTCTCACAATTTATAGATAAGGCCTATTGTGAATTGGGTTGCAATGGTTTATCATTTTTAAAAAGTGGGTCCCCAGAAGAAAAGTTTGGGAAACACTGCTCTTCTGTAAGGGGTTATACTAATATATGTGGTACAGTTTTGTCACAGTTGTAACGCACTGTACGGACTCAAATCATGTGCTGTTCTTTGCTTTATCCACCAGGCACAACATGTGACTGTGGCAGGTACAGGAAGGTGGTCGGACAGCTGGATGTCAATGTAGGCAAGCTGAGGAACGCTGTCAAGTTTGTGAAGAACGGTGAGTGCTATGATATCTATGTGGTTTAGCATTAGCATACAGTAAGTTAGTAAGCCAGCTGAATATCCTCAAAAGTGTAAAAACCATAACATGCAGCTCTAAAGATAAAAAAGGGAAAAGATATATCGTGTTAATATTGAATTTATGAATTTGTAGAAGAAAGAAAATGTTTTGTTACTTAATGTTTTGTGTTTCTTTTGTTGTGTTCCTTCTTTATATTACCTTCCCTTATGTTGTTGTTATCTTTAATATAAATCTGTATCTTTATTTTAAAGCATGTTTACTGTTTCTGGGTCTGAGGTTAAATCTAAACCGGCCTGGAAAACTGTATAAACACCAATTCCTCATTTGCCTTTTGTTCTTTTGTAAGAATGACTTACAGTATTTAGCTTTCTCATGCATGTGTTTACTCCTGGCATGGAATTTGATGACCTTCGACAACGAGAAACAGCTTTTCTCTCTCCATTTTCTCTTTTTTCCTGTGATTTCTGCAAGCATAGTGGAACTGCCATATAGAGGCAGTAAAGATACATCCTTATTTTTATTCATTCATTTAGTCTGACAATCATGTGGCTGAGGTACAACACCCCTAACAATGTTTGGCCTGCTATAGAAAAGGGTTAATGGTAAATAGCACTGTCCCACTGGCTTAAGACTTTTTTGTTTCTTTGTTTTATTCAGTTTAATCTTTTTAGTTTTTTACTAAATGCATATTTTTGTGTAGTTTGTTTTACCTTTTTGCTTTGAACATCTACATTCTGTGCAAAGAAATATATTTAGTATCATGGAAAACAAGTAAATAACCTAACTCCTAAAGACCTCTGACCCTTGACCCTGTCCTGTGCAGTCATCTTGGGGCTGAAGGAAACAGAAGAGAGGTACTACCTGCTGGTGAAGGAGCCAAAGAGGTTCAGAGAGGCTTCAATGAACTGCAAGCTGAGAGGAGGCACCATGGCCATGCCGAAAACCACCAACACCAACCGTCTGATGGCAGACTACGTCAGTCAGGCAGGACTGACCAGAGTGTTTATAGGGGTGCAGGCTCAAAGCAGGGACACAGTGAGTGGTCCCCATCACATGCTCATAATGAACGCATACACTGCAGCCACTAAAGGAGGATCAGTATCAAGGGGTAAAGTTTCTTGAAACCTGGTTCATCTGTTGTGAATAACTGTCGAATAAATTCTCTCTCTGTGTGTGTTTTTGTCATCAGGATGGAACAAGCAGCCATGTTTATGCAGACTCCAGCCCTCTGCAGGGTTTTGCAGCTTGGAGCCAAGAGGAGGAGCTCAAGTCCAGAGTATCTCCCACCACCACCACAAACTCAAGCTGTGTGGAGCTGCTCAGCACTGGAACATGGAGTCATGTGGAGTGTGAAGCCACCATGTTTTTCATCTGCGAGTTCCCAAAGAGCAGGAGAAGAGGAGGTGGAGGGGGAAGAGGGACGCCTGCCTCGACAGCATCATCATGAGTTAACATATATAGTTAACTCTTGTTAACATATGTATGTATACATATATATTTTGTTGTTTAAAATTGGCAATTTATGTAATGAAAATGTAACTGAAATGAAAAATACATTGTGCCTGCATAATCAGATAATAACAATGGTATTACATCATCACAGACAGATAGACGGATTCCTGAGTAAATGTTAAATGGTTCTACACACTGTACCGTTAAATGGCTAATTTGTTTGTGAATGTAAGCATTAAATTCATACAGCTTTATAAGTATCTTTTTTTTTGTTGTAAAGTTTTAATTTCGGCAGCAACTTACCATTATACTCATTGCCGATTCATATGCACATTGTTTTCTTGATTAATTGATTTATCGTTTGACTGATAAAAAATGCCTATCACAATTTCCCCAAGCTGACATCTGCAAATGGCTTGTTTTGTTCTTGTTTTGTAACCAGCGAATATTAACATTAACAAGGTAGAACCTGTTCATTTTGACAGTTTTGGTTTAAAAAAAAAACAACACAATTAATGGGTTTCATATTGTTGCAAATACATTTTCTGTTGATGTACATTACAACAAGAAAAAGGAGTGACAGGGAGAGAATTTAATATGCTCAATATGTGCACAAATACAAACAGCACAGAAAAACCTTGGGTCATTTTTTAGGGTTTAAAATGTGCAAATTCAGAGTCAGTGCTGGCTGGTGGCTTGCTTTTAGATTTACATTTAATGAATAACCAAACCAGTATTGTTTTTGAATTCTCATTTTAGTTACTTAAGATCTTGTTATCTCGCTGTAGGCTCATAACTGCCTGCACAAAAGCAAACAGCACTTTTATCACAGTAAAGTCACCTCAAATGACATTTCTTGGAATAAAATATGTTTTAGCTGTAAAGTGAAATCTTGTTAGATTTAGAAATTATTTCATTTTCTTGTTTTTTTAGTAATTAAGATGAGTGTTCCTTGAATGTACCACCACCTCCCAAATAAAAACATTCTCACTAAAGGCGTATCAAACCCCAAATTCAGAAAGATTTGTGTTCCCTTCACCCAAGTAAGTGTGCACAAATATGCACAAATATATCCTATGCAAATCAGTGAAGGGCATTTGTAGGCAGACCTTTGTTAGTCAGACACACACACCCTTCCCTCCATCTCTTTGGCAGATGACAGTACACTACCTGCCTGTCATACATCTCATCCAGGAGCTGTACAGCAGCTCTCTGCTCTCTGTCTCCCACACACAGGTGAAGAAGTGTAGATTGAGGATGAAGAGTGCGGCTCTTGTTGCTTCCCTGCTGTTGATGGTACTGTCCCACTACGAAGCCACCGATGGATCTGGTCAATGCAAAGGAAAAACAGTGGATGTGTTTCTGAAAAGCTCCTTTCTATGTTGTGGGGATTTATTCTCTCTCCCAGACACATATATTAAGGTAGGACATCTCCATCTCTTTGCATAAGTATGTATTTGTAGTTTGCAGTTGTTAATCTAAGGTGATCCTACATTTAATGTTGTACGAGGTCTAAAAACTGATTGAAATGATCAGTTTCAAGCAACAAAAAGTTGAGAAATTACCTTGAAATACAATCATAGGGACATGAGCGTAGCAATAAATGTGATTTTTTTGTTTTGTTTCACATTCACTATTGTTCTAAAATAAAATGTTTCTACTTTAATTCAATGTAGATGACAGTTGGCAATGTGACGAGGACAACCGGAGTCATTCTGAACAATCAGACTGCAGTATTTAAACAGTGGTTTGTCTTCAAGAATGCCCAAAGCAACATCCTGGAGATTCAGGTCTGGGACGAAGACGGAGGTCTGAGTGGCAAAGATGACTTCATGGGAAAATGCCAGATTCAACTGCAGAAGCCTGTCAGTGATGAGAAATGCAGTTATGAGACTGGTGAAGTGTTGCTGAGTTACACGTGTATGTGAAACATGAGCTGGTATAACACAACGTACCTGTTATGGAAAACAGATAAAGTTGTTTTTCTGTTGTTGCTTTTTTCAAAATAGATGTATACTTAAATAATAATACTTAAATAATATTATTTTTCAAATGAAATGTGACATTTAAAATATAACAATATGAGTTAGTAAATGTTTTCCTCATCATGTATGCAGGCTAATTGAAAAGTGTGCCTGCAGAGTGTGGTGGTATAAAATCTTCCTCCAAACAACAACATTATAAGACTTGTGATTTGTATTCATAAAAAATTACATTTTAGATGAGATGACAAATTGCAACCCACACAAATGGAGTTTTAAACTATGAAATCTACGTAATGAATTTGTTAGTGGTCTTAGCACCAGCTTCTAGAAATATCAGCATAACTAATTGTTTGTTTGTTTGTTTGTTTTACGGTGCTGCTTAAAATGAATAATAATATATAGTTTATTTCCTGGGTGAGGCTGGATAATTTAAACTGAACCCGGTCCAAATATGAATACTACTCTACCCTGGACATCACCTTTGGAGCGTGACTGACTAGTAATTTGTATTAATAATAACTAGTTAGCCAATTTCTTTTTAAAATAAATAATCATTTTAAAAATTGCCAATTTGCCAACTTACTGTATTGTTGAGTACTGGGGAAAAAATGTCCATTTGGCTGAATATTTTTACTATAAAAATTCCAATGAATTTACCCTAAGTATGTAAAGAATGATGCAAAGAAAAAAAATTATTCAGAGGGCAGAAATGCAAAATAAATGTGATATAAAACAAGATTGTGTGCAGGCAGATACATCCTCATCCAGTGCAAGAACTATAGGGACCTGGGAGCACCTGAAGAAACTGTTTATACTCTGTGCACATTACTCAACCTGGATAACTGGACTAACATAAAGAAACTGATGGAATATCTGCACAGTATTGGACTATATAAAATAATTTAAGTAACTGTTAAGATGATCATTTAATAATCAGTAGAGGGCAGCAATACGACATTGCAGCGTCTAGTCTATCCAATGAAGAAGAATTGTGTGCAGGCAGCTGTTACACTGCCCTCAGCAACAGGTGAGGTCCTACTGAAAACACACCTGTTACCAATCATGAGGTCCTGACAGTAAATACCTTGGAAGATGCAAAGCACTGCAGATAACAGGTAAAAAAAAATGCAATTTTTAAATTTTTTGTCTGACCTGGATCAAACTATGGTACTATTATTGTATAAAACAGTAGTTTTTCATCTATAACGTAGCTGGCCTAGTGATATCAAACATCCTGCACAACATAAAAGGTCTGGAAGTGGCTAAAACAAATGGGATGCAATCATTATTAACTACTGACAACATTAATCTTATTAATTACACCCATATTTCCCCTGCTATGACCTTTCAAAATATCTTCAATTTGTTAGACGGCCAATAAATAAAATAAATAGGCAATTTTTTGGTAACATGTTAGCCATACCAACTTTATAAGGCCTTAAAATGTCAGACTGTGTCTGGCAGCTTGCTGTGGAAGCTGTGTATCCCAAGTTACTGCTTTATTGCAAAAGTATATTGGAGCATTTGGAAGCACATGTTGACTGATGCTTGATAATGATCCAAGCTTTTCATTGTAAATTGGCAATAACCACATTGTGTGTCAATTTGTCACTTTACATGTGCTACCATTCAGAGCCCAGCAGTAGAGAGGGACTGCTGGGGAGAAACACTGAGAACAACGCTGCATTACAGTCTGCCTGGTAGATTGTAACTGTGGTTCAGCCTGAGATGAAGCTAGACTTAAAAAATAGCATGTCGAGGATCAGGAAAGTCTGCAGGGATAGGGGTTAGTTTGTATGGTAACTTGGTCAAACTTAAGTGTTTTACCTTTAGTGCTCAATGGTCTTGATAAAGACAAAATGGGTGCTCAAATTTCAAGCACAAGGATGCAATATATCTATGATATGGATCACCAAAGTCAATATGTACAAAATTTTATAGCAATCCATTCAATATTTGTTGAGATATTTCAGACTGGACCGATCGACATTGCCGTCCATAACGCCATGCCACTATCATGACTCTATCATCACCATCCTCATCCTGAGAAATATGTCATCATCTACTAGATGGAATGGCACAAACGTTTGCAGTGACATTCATGAATCAGGGGCTATAATTCACTTTGATGATCCCCAGACTTTTCCTCTGGTGCAACCGTAAGGTTCACATTTGTGGTTTTGAGTGAAATGTTTCGACAACTATTGAATAGATTGGCGTGACAGTTGGTACAGACATTCATGTATACTCCTCAGGATGAACTATGATAGATTTGATCTTTTCTCATATCTAGTTTTTAAGGGTTTACCTCAGGTTATCAGGTTATTATTGTGAATTGTCACATTTTTCCCTTACCAAAAATAATCCTTCCTCTTTTGCTGCTGCTGATGTTTCATGCATTTCCTTCAGTAAATGGGTTGTGGGAAGTAGTTGACTCATCATAAGTAGTTCTAGGAAAATAGAATATATAACTTTCTAAGTGAATTCAACTTCAAAGTTGTTGCACCTTTAAGCCTCTAGAGGGAGACACACTGATGGTTTACAGTGTAACATCATATTAAAATTGCCACCTTTCAATCCACTGCAGTATCAATACCATGTAAAACATATACTGTAAGCATTAAAATTGCAGCCCTTATAATATAAAATATGATTTAAGTGTCTCATCTACATTACTTCCACATTACTGACAAACCTACTGAATGTCCTTGTAGGTGCTGTATTGTTGGTGGTGATGTCGCATTAGTTATTACATGGTTGCTATGAACTGAATATACTATATATACTTAACTCTTAACATTCACATTCAATGTTATAGACCATCCTTGAACCAAGACAGGTGTCAGGATCTCCCTCCCATATACGACCACCTTTGGTCACGTGATGAAAAAGCTGTTAAATGGATTTGAAAACCTAGCATTTAACATGTACAAGTGCATTTAAGTGTACAAAAATTGTGCTGTCCTTATGGTGACTTTCAATATTTGCAGGTACAATAGATTTGACTTGCCCTTGGCCCTGTATAACCTGCATGGTTACAAGCTATCAAGGCTATCCATTATCACTTAGAGGCTCCAACTGTAATATTTAGTCCTGAAGAGATTGTTTTTAATGGTAAGGAAAGTTGCGAAATATCCATTTCTTACAACATGCAGCACATTCCCACCCATAATATGTCATCGCAGCCTACATCCTGTTATTTTAAACAGGAAGTCAATTCATAGAGTTTTGCTGATTGTCCTGTAACTGTGCCATCCTTAAAGGCTCAGTCTGCAATCCTGATGCAAACTAAATCACAGCTTAAAATACACTGCAACTGATGCACAAGCATACAATTCAATTCAATTTATTTAGAATGGAATGAAATGCTTCATATATACACTACAGTTCACAACTAATATTAAAAAAAATCTCAGAGTTCTGCTTTAAATAAGACTCCAAGCGGAGGGGCTGTCTTTCCCGAAACAAACCTCCCCATAGCTTTCTATTTGCAGTGTCAGCAACTCTTTAGGCCTTAATAAGAACTGACACAGACACTGACCACAAACTTGTCAGATGTCAGTGATAATGAACAAAAAGTCAGGGGAGGGTGGGGAAGATAGCGTGCATCTGATGGCTCCTAGCAGCAGTTCAAGGTATGGATGGCGAGCTCAAATTTCAGGTAAGAACACACACCTGTCCTCATTCCTGCTGATGTACAGTAATAATTTTGAAAAAATATAATTGCGATTATTTTTGACTGACTGCGATATTAGAGGGATTGACAATTTTTACATCATTCTAATTTTTATCGAAAAACGTATTAAAATAATTATGGTGTGATTTTTGTGGGGATCTGTACCAAACAAAGATGTTTTATTAAGTCTGTAGAATATGATGTGTAGGCCAGGACATCTCTGCAGCACGACAGTATTTCATTTAAAATGGTATTTTGACACATCTTGCCTCGAACAAATATTGCGCCTCCTGCAATTTGAATTTTTTTTTATTGCGATTTCAATAAAATGAAGACTAATTGTGCAGCCCTAATAGACAGTACAACATTTACTGTAACAGAAATACAGTAGTAGCTGTGATGAAATGCAGATAGAGATAAAGTACCGCTAATTAAACCATTTAGCCAAATTACACATCTGCATTATTTGTTTTTCATTGTCTTATAGGGATGATACGTGGTTCATTGTGGTGGATTGGAGCTGCTGTAGTGTTTTTTCTGCTGATTTTGATCTTAGGCGTGGTGGCCCACAGTGAGTACAATACTTCCTCAACAATGAGCATAAATACACCGCAAAAACTCCCATTTAACACTCAAAATCAATCATTATCAATGGTCGGTTGATCATTTTCATGGTTTTCATTGATTCTAAATGAACTTGTTGCAGATTCCAGTGCCATCGGTCAGCGGGACTTGAAGTCTGAGAGCCTGATCCATAGCCTGATGATGGACAGAGACACTATGAGAGATGAGCGAGACCAACTGAAGACTAACTCCAGAAACCTGACAAAAGAGATGAATGAGCTGCACAGCCAAAATAATGGGCTGCATAGCCGATACACGGAGCTGCAGGGCCAAAACAATGGGCTGCAGAGCCGATACACGGAGCTGCAGGGCCAAAACAATGGGCTGCAGAGCCGATACACGGAGCTGCAGAACCAAAACAATGGGTTGCAGAGCCGATACACGGAGCTGCAGGGCCAAAACAATGGGCTGCAGAGCCGATACACGGAGCTGCAGAGCCAAAACAATGGGCTGCAGGACCGATACACGGAGCTGCAGAGCCAAAACAATGGGCTGCAGAGCGAAAACAAGGAGCTGCAGAGCCAAAACAGCATGCTGCAGAGCCAATACAACGCTACGGCTGAAAGTCGAGATCAGCTACAAAAGGAGGTCAACAGGTTAACTGTCAACGTAACAGGTAATAAATGTACTTAAGTAAGAAATTGAAACTTTAATATAATCTTCTTGGATTTGGATTCACTGCTGTAGAAAGGAAGTTGAACAAGATGTAGAAAATGAAGGTACATTATCAAACACTAAGAGACTTGGGTGGATCATAAAATGCATGATAGTGTACTTCATTAAACACAAGAGCCGGGATAAGAAGATTAATAATTCTAACTAATACAGTGCAATTTCAGGTATTTTCTGCAGGTCTTTCTCATCAGCAATGCAAGTACAAGGCTCGGTTATTGATGAATCCAACTTGTCTAAATAATCCTGTGCTGTCTGTTTAATGTTAAACAGAAGTACTGAATACCTCCTGTATAACTTTAAACAGACAACACAAAAATCTTGTATCCAAAATAGCAACTCTCGGAGTCAGCGTTTTGTAAACAGCAGGCCTTTTTTCACCAAAAGTCAAAGATTAATCTGTAGAAATGTTAACTTGTAACTACAACTATTATGTTCTGCAGGAATCATTTAACCAAGTGCAGGCTCACTGCATACTGGAGCTATGAGTCTTTACAACACACTGAAGCTTGATCTTTGTGTTGTCACGTAGAGAATGAATATTATGGTAGCACTTCCTGTGTGGAAGCAAGGCTTATTTAAACACGGTCTGGAGTAATGGGGTACACATGCACAGTGTAACTGGAGCTGCAGTCGTGCTTTGCTATTGGCTCAATTTCGTCGCGTGCAGACCAGATCGTACTGCACATGTGTTGTACCCCCAATGATATGACGTCTGACATCTCCTCTTTTGGGCCTTAATTGGGTGGAAGGCAGTCGTGGATGCTACTATGTCAGAGTAAAGGTTAGCAATAGCAAATCTTTCCTGCTCTGTTGGATTTAGGGAAGTTTACTCTCTAGCAATCCCAGTCAAAAATTGTTATCTGTGTTTGCCACACACTTTGATTAGTCCTCATCTGACCGATATCATCGCCTTGCAGAGCCGGAGAGACCCACCCCCCGCAGACCTTCAGTTTTAGACGTAGGCTACGCATGCGCCAGTACCAGTTAGACGTTTAGACGGCGTTCTCTTTATATTGCTAAACTCTTATCAAGATTGCCAACATTATTAAAATAATAGTCCACATTTTTTGCCTTTTATTAAATAAAAGTTGTGTATATTGTATTAAATTAAGTATTTTTTTAATCAATAATGTATAAACATTAATCTAAAACAGCTGTATGCCTACACACCATAGACTGTTACACACACACACATCACAGCAGGCATGTGCTTGAGGAGTGGCCATTTTGACTTGTCGTAAAAAACATCATTTAAAGATGAAAATTAGACTTGAGAACCTGGACTTAAGCTCCCAAAACTTGTTCCCAAATCTCAGGATCACAATAACTAAAATACACTTGTATTTTGTCTTCTAGGTAAAACTTGTTTCGAAGGATGGAAACCATTCGGAGACAAGTGCTACTTTTTCTCTGCTAATGGAGTGACTAAAACCTGGGAAAGCAGCAGAAAAGACTGTAAAGAGAGAGGAGCGGACCTGGCGATCATAACCTCTCATGAAGAGCTGAATTTTGTCAGCAAACTTTATGGCGTAACCTGGATCGGTCTGTCAGACAGGGCGCAAGAGAACAAGTGGAAGTGGGTGGATGGGACTGACCTGGTAGGTGACGGTTACTGGCAAGACGGGGAGCCCAATAATAGTGATGGAAATGAGGATTGTGCTGAGGTCTCGCGTTCAGCAAAGAGATTTAATGACGTGCCTTGTGAGAGAAAATTTTCATGGGCCTGTGAGGTTTAAGGTCCAGTGGGCAGCCATTCGTTTGTCTTTCAGTTGATGCCATTTAGGCCCTCCCATCCCATTGTACAGTATTTTTTTATCTGATTATTATTTCTCCTCCTGGAAATACTGTAGATATGCTAATAGACAGTCTGATAGCAACTCATCTTTTTTGTTCATTTATTTTTCTAATAGTTTTTTATTAAGTAAAACGCACTTAAATAAATGTAAAGGTGATTTATCCAGTAAAAATGACACAGAATTTCCTTTAATCTTCACATTATAGCTTATTGATAGTGTATTCCTGCTTTTACAGCCCGTTCTCATTCCCAGAGTGTTAAATACTGAGGCTTTGTCACGGCCATCGGTGCACACAGCACCCCTTAGCACTGGTCTGAAATGCACCGGGCGTTCCATTAACTATGTAAACTCATCCGCGGCAACAGTAAACGCTCCGAGAAAGTGCGCCGGGAGCGTGGTGACGTAGTTTAAAGAGCGTAACAGATACACCTGGCGGGCAGATGGATCCAGTGGGTTTTCATCCAGGAGGCCGCTGTTCATGTCTCGTGCGTCACGTTACAAACAGCTGTTCGTTCGTGTCCCATGTTCACAATATTCGGTGTCATTTTCACTGTAAAAACGTAGTAATTTTAAGCCCAACCAAGTGTTTCTTTCCTAAACCTAACTCTAGTAGTTTTATTGCCCAATCCTAAAGTGACACCAAGGGTAACTATAGTGGTTTTGATGCCAAAAATAAAGTGACAAAGCGGCGGTATGTGACGAGTTGGGATGAGAACATGTTGGCTTTTGTGAATAATTTGTAATTCAAAGTGAAAGGTATAATGCACAATGTTGTATCTTCTGAATGTTTTTCTTCCACGTTTTCTTAAAAAAAAAACAATAAAAACCTGGAAAACAGAATAATGGATTGACTCATTTTATATTTCTCAGTTTAAATCTTGCAGAGTCTGAAGTTTGCTGTATTGAATAAAGCTTAAGAATAAGCAGTTTATTCCGAGAGAAGACTTATGTTTGGCTTCCTGCTGCCCCATAGATAAATGATCAGGGTCAAATATGTGCTCCTCAAAACATTTCCTTGACGCTTGAAAAGAAAAATCAATCTTGAAAGAGACTTCCGATCTAACAGTGCTGGTCATTTAAACAATTGTCTTGTATCCCGTGATAGGATACAGGGGTCGTATACAGGTCGTATTGATTCTAACTGCCAGCCACACTGAAGTGAACAAAGCTCAGTGCCCTTTAAAAGGTTATATAAACATTGGTTCACATAATCAGAGTCCTAGCTAAACATTAACTGTTGCTTACCAGAAGAAAGTGCTCTTACAAACAGATGTAACGGCATACTGTTGCAATTTTACTTCACTATTTCATCAAAAAAATACCCTTCAACACTTAATGTTTCTTGTTTTAGTATAAACATGGTAAATGTTGCTGAGCGCCTTTGGGAATCAGTTCTCATCCTCTCCTCAGCTGTTACTCTCACCTTTAAGCTAATATTTACTATTCAAACTTCTTTGCTCCTGCACTGGGAAGGTTATCCATTACACACACCGTTGTTTCTTGGCCCCAGTGTTAAAGGAATCAAGAAGTACAAGATGAGCATGTACCTTTTTATAATGTGAATGGCTGCAGAGTTATCAATAATTGACATTTACGGTGTGGAGAGCATAAAAGCCATGTAAAAAAGTGAAGGAGTGATCAGTCTATGGTGTTTCATCATTGTACACACCCCCTTAAGCCTTTTATGACGTACTTGATATACTACCTTACCAACGTCTGATGCAGGCAGCAGATGTTCTCTGCCAAAACCACATTTATTGGCATGTTACACCCATTATTAAACATGTATATCAACACATGGGTCATCTGGACTGACATGAAGAAAATACATTTGGTTGTCATCCATTATGGGTATTGTATTTTCTAGCCTCCCTTTCTATTGCACTGTAAGCAGCATGTACCTAATACATTAATTAAAAACTTACATTGCTTCAGATCCCTTATGTAAAAGTACAAATACCATACTCTGAAAATACACCACTACAAGTAAAAGTCCTGCATTCAAAACCCCACTTAAGTGAAAGGATGTAAGTATTATCAGGAAAACTTACTTAAAGTATTAAAAATGAAAGTCCTCAGTCTGCAGAAAAATGGTCCCTGTCAGTGTTTTACTATTATATACATGATGTTTTGGGATTAATATTACTGCTGCATTAATGTGTTTGTCGCATTTTACTGCTGCAGTTGTGCTAATTTGAAGTACTTTATACTGTCGGGTAGTTTAATCTTCAACAAAGCGTTAAATTTCTTTAAGGTCATCATATGTTTGTAGCGTCGCTGTCCTGTGAGAGCCACGTATCTCTAAAAAGTCTCCTGTTTTCAGCTTTGTGAAGTTGCATTTTCCAGCTGATCCAAGAGGGTTTTTAAATTGATTATTTATCTTAAGAAGTACGATAATTTTCTCAACCCATAAAGGAACACTTAATCAGTTTAACAGAAATAATTCTAATCAAAATCACTAAATTTGGAGATACAGGGTTTTCACTTGATAGGAAGGCTATGAAAAATTGTAATCTGAAAAGTAACTAGTAACTAAAGCTGTCGGACAAATAGGGATGCACCGCTATCTGTATCAAATTACTTTTTCAGTCCCGATACCGATAGAGATACCTGGGCTTTGGGTGTCCGCCGATGGCGAGTACCGATCCGATACCAGTGTTTAATTAATAAACTGTATGCCTCACTGTGTGGAAGTGACTGGGATCATTCTTTTAAGTGTAAGGCAACATCAGGCTGGACTTGTAATGAATTGTAATTTCTTCTGAAAATAATAAATCGTAAACCAGCAACTTGGTAAAAAAATTAAATCTTCAAAATTAACAATTCAAGCAGAAACCTTGCAACATCAAATTGGTTCAAATGTAAACAGGAATTAAAATGACAGTATATAATGTATATACTGTAGTATATAAACATAGAATTGAGTTGAATAGATCGGCTCCATTGTCACCAATACCCGATCCAGCTATTTGAGTCGGTATCAGCCCGATATCCGATTTGGTATCGGTATCGGTGCATCCCTATACAGACAAATGTAATGGAGTCAAAAGTACAATAATTGCCTCTGAAATGTGGTGGAGTTGTAGTATAAAGTTGCATCAAATGGAAATATTCAAGTAAAGTAGCCTACCTACAATTTGTAAGCTACTTAAGTGCATAATAGCCTGATCACCACAATTGTTTAAAGAGTAATAATAGGTTATGTTGTTTGCACATGGATTATAATCTTTGTGTTTTAAATTTGATGGGTTTAATTTAATCTACTCAATCAATAGTCATCACAACCAATTAAAACCACTTCTGGTGTCCCAAATTGTCATTAATTCCTCACAAAGGACATAATGAGATTTAATGAAAATAGACATGTGGGATGTAGGATCTTCCTAAAGGTCCTTGAACGCAGCGTTGGTTTCCAGGGAGTGGCACCTGCACCTGTCCAACCTGTCCTGTCCGAGGGACACATGACTCCGGAGGAATTTCCCCCGCTGCTCCCGTCCTTTTGTTCAGCCGTGGGTGTTTAGTGGGAGACGGAGGGTGAGAGCCAGAGGAGAGAGGAGAGAGGAGAGAGGAGAGAGAGGCAGATCTCGAGATGTCGGAACCAGCCACTAATCCTGCTGCTACCTCGTTCCCAGCACCGACTGTGTCTCTACCTTTGGGTCTGGAGGTGTTGAGAACTTACACTGGAGTTCTAGTCTGTTTAGAAATAGTAAGTGTGTGTTTTTTTTATTATAATAGAGAGATTATTTATGTTGCTCAATTCTCTTATCAGTGGTGTTGTTGTGAAATAGGCAGAGCTGTTGTCACTATATCTTTATTAATAATTAATGACCTTGTTCAAGTCCAGTAGGCTCTAACAGGTGTTTCCTCTGTGATGTGCAAACTGCTTGTTTAAACTAACACACTGATCCTCACTGATTACCTGAGGCTGGCTTTTTCTTCTTTTTTTTGCTTACATAGGTTACGCTTAACAGCCAGATCAAGGGCAAATGTAGCCTCGAGCAAGACTGGAAGTCTGTAAAATGATCAGTGTCTTGTGAACATCACACTATTTAAAAAATGTCTTTACATGCTATCTAAGCTTATGATGATTTGACTACTTATCTCTAGGCGTGTTGGCAGTTAAAGGCCTGTATATAGATAGGCCTTCAGATGGAAACCAAGTCATTTAAATACCGAGTTGAGCTGTGTTCCCAATGTTAAAGCCTTTTTCCAACATCTCATACCTGTCATTAAAGCTGCAGGTCATTTCAGAGAGAGAGAGCGTTCCTATTGGCTGTTCATTGAGGCTGAGGCAGCTGTCAAAGATCAAAAGGTCAAACTAGGCAGCGCTGATCAAATACAAATCAATGTTCTGTTACTGTAATGCCTATTTCTCACGTCAAATGTTTTCAGAAACATCTCGTAGTGTACTGTTTAGCTTTAGAAGTTTGTTCCGGCTAGTGGGCGGGTGCTTGCTATTTCTTCAACTTATCTCAACATGGCAGCCGGGTCACAACCTTTCTCATTTTACAGCTAAACAGTACACTACAGGATGTTTCTGAAAACATTTGAGGGGAGAAATAGGCATTACAGTAATAGAATACTGATTCATATTTGATCAGCGCTGCCTAGTTTGACCGTTTAATCGGAGTTTGTGAGTGATTGATAGCTGCTCAGAGACGGCAAGGCTCCAGCTCGGCTCTGATTGGTTGTTTTCCTCCGGTCTGTGAAATCTTGCAGATGCCATTATAGGAGCACTGGAGGACACAGAGGCACACAATTTTTTTTTTTGATTACCTGTTTCATGCACTACTGTCATGATATAGTGACCGTTTTATAAAAATAACTTTTTTTAATCATATTTGCTCCAATTCTACCTACTGCACCTTTAACTACAGTAGATAAATACTTCCATAACACTCTTTAGCGTTTTAATCAGCTGTGTTAACTTCCCGTTTGCCCCTTTGTCTAACATAAACCATCGCAAACACAGCATTTGTTAATAGTGCTTTTAGCTGAAGACAACATTGATGTGAAAAGCAGGGTGTATTCTAAGATAATGCAAAACCTCACAATTATTGCTGCACCATTCAGATGTGACTGATTCACATTTAATACAGTTTCATTATAAGATTCTGCTGTATGCTATCACACGGCGGGCTGGTGCACCACAGCTATTCACGGTCACCTAACATTAACAATATTCCAATGATTTCCACTCAGGGAGGTATACAGGTTTTAAATTGGGCAAACAGAGGTATCAGTACTACCTTGAGTTGAGGTATGGAAAAGTTGAATGTGTGCAAGAACGATACACCCTTCCAGTACAGTATGTGCAATTATTATTAAACCTGAAGTCTCCCTAGTCTGTCATGAATAGTTGACAAGCTGTAACTAAACGTGTGTCCACTGAAACATAATGACCACTATGAGGTTTTGTTTCTATCCCCAGTTATTTGGTGGTCTAGTATGGATCCTGGTGGCTTCCTCCAATGTGCCCGTGCCTCTGCTGCAGGGCTGGGTGATGTTTGTCTCCCTCACCACCTTCTTCGTCTCCTCCGCCTACCTCACGCTCCTCGTCACTGGCCTGGTTAACCGCGTCAACACCAACTGGAATTTCATGGTTAGCTGTAGATAAATGTCCGCCCACTTATCTGTTCATCTGTCTGTCCTTCTATCCATTCATTCATTCATTCATTCATTCAGCCTTACATCTATATTTCTAGCTTGCTGTTGTCTGTCTGTCTGTGTTACACCACCTGTAGATAAGTGGATTAGTGTGACACCATTGGTATCGCATCACCCACGTGTGCGCGTGAGATAAACAAAACAGGGATCCGCTCATAGAGAAACCGCTCCATTGTGCTACTAGAGGTCTAAAGGTCCACAGGGAGCCTTTAAGGGCTGTTTGGTAATGTTGCCATGGCAGCAACTGCTGTTTTTATGTGTGAAAGTCAGAGACCTGGTTCAGTGGCAAAGCTACAAGTCAGTGTTATGGCAGTGACGGTATTTCAATGTCATCTGTCAACAGTAACAAACAGTGACTGCTCTATGAAAGTCAGCTAACTGTACCAAAGCACATTAATGTAATAATGTAATACAGTAGTCTAATATAGAGTATGATGGCTGTTTCTTTATTTTAATGTATGAAAAGTTAAAAAAAATGTGTCATTGTGATTGCTGGTAGATTGCATAATATTTTAAAGTCTGAGTTTCATTATGTAAGTTCCACAATGAGGAACAAAAAGAAATTCACTCGTGATTTCACCCACCACCAAGCAGCACTTATACAAGTGTCTGCACACAGATGTACGTCTGTGGTATTGTGCCATTATAGGAAATAGTTCTTTCACGTCACGCATCAGTAAAGTGCGTCTGTGTATGTCTGTCGTCTTTTTTAGCCTAACGTTAAAGAAATGTCCATAAAAAGAGCATGTTATGTCACTGAAAAAGACACTGAATATTATAGACAGGCCCAATAGTCTTTATATTTTTACGTCTGTAATAGCAGGGATAATTTAAACTACCTAAACTAACCAACCATGTTTCTTCAGTATAATGATCTAATTGCACAGTGAGGCAGATCATTTATTTATTAGCCATCACACAAAGCTTTATACCACTTATTCAAACATAAGCAGTTACACTTCCTCATTATAAAATGGCTCAAACATTTTAACAGTCTGAATTAAACCACTAATGTCTACTGGCAACTTTTATTTCCATGTTCTGAATGATTAAGTGCCAGCGTAGACCGCAGACGAGTTGTTGCAATGATAGATGGAAGCTGCTGCTCAAATATGCACAGAAATCATTGGTGTTAAAGTCGGTTTGAAAGACTTTCTAGCAGCAGTAACAGCTCTGGAGGTTTGGGATTTAGACAGAAATGATAACTTGAATTGTTATCATTTTTTTTAGAAGTCGCACCAAAATGCCAACATGATGCTCTAAACTAACTAATACATTTTGAAAGCTGGTGATGATTCAGAACTGAACTAAGTTAAGATCACTGCACTAGTCCAAGTAGTCCACAAAACCTCAGACAACTGGTACTTTTCTTTTTAGTTAGAATTAGAATCAGGTTTATTTTGCCAAGTATATACATATATGGAATTTGAATCCGCTTGTATACTGCTCTCTCAATGTACTTAGACAGAATTCAAATAACAGCTGGGAACAATATGACCAACAATAAAATAAAAATACAATAATATTAATAAAATGTTTACATACAAGTCAAGTGTTCTGAAAGTTGTGAACAATACAAATAGTTCAAAGAAATAAATATTGGATGGATATACATGGACTGGATGATTATTTACAGTATGCAAAGATGTATATATACTGTATTTACAGTATGTAGGATTTATATATATAGTGACAATATGTACATAAAGTGGCAGATGACATGTACACAAACTGTAAATGATAATCTATAACGGCAGCAGCGTTTGTAGAGCTTGGATTTAATGCGGAAACATACATAATACAGCACTAATTAAAATAAAGCTGCAACAGTTAGCAGATTAATTGATTACCCAATCAACAGAAAATTCATCAATAATAATTTTCTTTCCCTTGTCTTATATTATAGAAAATTGATTCTCTTTGAGTTTTGGACTGTTAGGCTGCATTTACACGTACACATGTAGTTGTGAAGTACAACATATCGAATGTAAATAACATGAAATCACTACTAGAAGACAGTCTCATTGTAACATTGGAGAGCATTATCCATTAGTGTAATAACTACTTTAAATATATCTATGATACGAGAAAAAAGGTGAGGACCTGTACCATGTTGTTGTGTTATGTCATTGTGTGTGAAGTCTGGGCTCTCAGATAGAGGTAGCCTTGCTTCAGGCTCCAGGCCCCGCTCCCAGCCAGCCTGTGAGGTTGTTTGTTTTCAGCCGAACAATGAGTGACATGGATGATGAGCTCACGCCGAAACCCAACAAAGGCCTGCCCTGTAGTCCCGCCAGGCTCTCAGAGTCGACAACACAAACTCTCATTAACCTTCTTTATTCTCTGACACGCCCTCTCACCCTGTGCATCTTTAATCCATCTCTCTCTCTCTGTCTGTCTTTCTAGTTTCTTTCTTAATATGATGGTTTCCAAATCACCTAAATCTTTTCATTCTCTCATATTTTTTCTTCTCTTGTCTTTTATTTGCCGTGTTTGTTGTATCTACTGCTAGTACTTGAACTTGTTTGTGTTTATTTCTAATGCATTCTCTCTTCTGTCCCCTCAGGATATGATTTACCATTTTATAGCTGTGCTTTTCTACTTTGCTGCCTTCGTGTTGGAGGCAGCGACTACAGCAGCTAATGGAGGAGCCCACATCAAGCCAATGTCTAACAGCACTGTAAATGTCATGTGCATAACCTACCCGCGGGGCAACATATTCACAGTCCTGAGCGACAAGCAATACAGTATTAATGTGGCAGCCACGGTGAGTGCTATACGTCTTTTCAAATGAAGTCTGTAACACAGTGCATGCATAATGTATATTGTCATAATGCACTCACAGTACGATCTGAATTCATCTGAATCAAACTCATTTGTTGACTTTTACTGAGGTAGGGGAGTTGCTGAAAGTGCCTTACAAAGATAAAAAAAACAATAGTCCTGTTACTCTGTCAGGCTCTTAAGTCCTGTCAGAAAAACACTTCAGTTAAAGAGCACCTATTATGATTTTGTGCTTTTTCCCTCTCCTGTGTTATATAGTTGTTTTGCATGTAAAAGGTCTGCAAATATACAAAGCCTAAAGTACACGCCAAAGGGAGTTCTGCCTTTTCTTCTGTCACATGATGATTTCATCAAGTAACACATTTATATAATACCTGCTTAGCGGGCAGCAGGAGCTCAAATAGAGCGTTTCAGACAGAGGGTGAAAAGAGTTGCTGCAGCACAGCTGTTATGAGAAAAATAAAGCATTTTTTTAGCATTAAATCATGTAAACGTGTTCTAGTAGAAACCTAAAATACAAGTGTAAACCTGAAAATGAGCATGATAGGTCCTCTTTAAAAAAAAGAAAATAGTTCTCACGTTATATAACCTTCTCCACATCAGATCTGCTCCCTCTACAGAGTCTTTCAAAGCACAGCTCAAGACCCAAACTCTTTTCTTTGGCTTTTGAATGTACTTGAATTGTGATTACTAATTGACCTTTTATATAATGCTCATTATAACAGTCTTTTACTCACGGATTATATCTTGGTCTCTGTCTGTGGATGTGTGAGATTTTGTTGTCTGATCTATTGACCTGTTTTTATTCTGCCTATGTCTGTAAAGCACTTTGGTCCGCTCATGTTGTTTTAAATGTGCTATAGAAATAAATTTGACTTGACTTTTTACGAAAGGTAAATTCATTATAATCGTTAAAGTAAAACATCAGCCCTGTTACTCTTTCTGGCTCTCAATAAGTCCTGTCAGACAAACACCTCAGCTGATACATTTGCATGTATAAAGAGTGAACGAGTGTTCATAAATAAACAGAATATTGTGTGTATGCCTGTGGTGTCCTGCTATCAGCTGGAACTGTCAGGCCATAAAACAGTGCTAGCCATTTTCTTTGACAGAAATATAGTAGTTCTTTAAATGATTGATAGGTAATGAATCTAGTTAGTCGCATGTGAGTGAAATTGGCTGGGTTTTTTATGACCAACTTGTTTTTGCTTTCTCTCCTCTTGTCTTTTCGTCCCAGATATTTGCATTTTTGGCGACACTATGCTACGGCTGCAGTATGATGATGGGCTTCAAGAGGTGGAGGGGGTAACCTCGAAAAACCAGCACAAACTAGTTTAATAACTTCAGCATGTATTAAAACATCAGCCACTCCATCCAGAGCTCCGTAGAGAGCACTGCTGTTCAGTTCAGTTAAGTGCAAACTTTATTATTTCCTGATGGGAAACTCGCAGCAAACAAAGGAAAAATATAGATGACAAAAAATGTCAAAACAGTTGTTAAGATTTCTGGACAATAATATCCCTTCAGGAATTCTTCTTCTGAGATATTGAAAGATTCAGGTAGGTTCAGTCTGGGCTGTTAAAGGTATTTTTGAGGACAGGGTTAAAGAATAGCAGTTTAAGTTGTTAACATAACATTGCATATGATATACGGCTATACAGGGTGATTTTGCAAGATGTAAGTGATGCTTGTGACGGTTAAAGGTTTTGTTTTTTCGCCCACTTTGTTAATCATACATGTATTGCCCAATTTCCTGAGTAACATCCTCATTGGAGGGAATGTTTCCCATTTCCAACACCACAAAAAAATGTGCCTATGTATGCTGTTTATTGGGTAGATTAATGTGATGGTGCAATTTCTTTGAAAGCGAACTAATATTGCCTTATTTCCTGCGTCACATGCTCATTCGAGGGAATATTTCCCATTTCTAATGCATCAAAAACATGCCTATGTATGCTGCTAATAGGTTATGCACAACAGAACATTAATGTGATGGTGCAAATTGTTTGAAAGAGCCTTGAAGGCAACATGATTGTTTTCACTGTCCTCAAGTTACCTTGGTGCTAAGGAGCTGTAAACTGACTCTAGATTTAACACAACTATTACATTTTTATGTGGCCACTATTTAAATAATAATAATAATGTGAGTTGATCTGATATTTGAATTTCAAAGTTGTAATTCCTTGCACTTTTTGTCACATTTTATTATCCGGCATAACATGTTTGTCCACAATATTGTAACTATTGTACATTCTCAGTCAACATCAGTCACGTAATAATATCTGTCACCGTTTTTCTGAGTGTTGTTCTAACTCCAATGTGACGTACTGATACATATCATAAAGAGTTCTACTTCAAACTAATCATTTAATCTGACCATCAGCTACTATATTTCAAATAGTGATCTTTATCTACTAATGGATCATTTAAGTATGTGTAATAATATGTTTGTAAGGTTTGACCTTTATTGTAACTGTGTTGATTCATCATAAAATTCCCAAATCAATAACTATCTTGCTACATGATTTGTTAGTTGTATTTACTGTATACGTGTGTTTGCATTATGGCTATTAAATGTTATTAATTTAAAAAAAATTGTTTTAAATGAAGATTGTTTTTTGACACCTGCCTGGTTTTGACATTTTAAATGCATTTTAGAACTAGAGAAATAAAGGTTTTGAAGAAAAAGAACCTCTTTGTATCATTACAGGGGGCATTGTTGTCTGCAGGGGTGTCTTTTTTGATGCTACCACTAGAAGTCGCCAAAGTCAAACAATTTCAAGTACTACACATATGGGCTTTATGAGAGCAAACACAGGCCCAGTCAGTATCGTTTCCCACAGAATTCCTCATGTTGTACGATTCAAAGACTTGACCAAGCGAACAATGTCCCTTTGATTATCTGTGAGAGGTTGTCCTGTAACACAACTTCTTAAAATTGCTTCCATAGCAGAGTTTTTTTTACCTATTTCAGCTGTTTCCAACATGCTCTTCAATATATGAAATGTTCACTGCTTTTATATACATATTATTGGCACATTTCACTGAGATACTTGCCATAGACATTGATGTATCTTGAGGATGTAGCTGGCTCAAACACTTTAATAGGCTACTCTATCAAAAAGTATGCACAACTACAAGCCAAGTATTCTTTTCTGTAGGCCTATAAGGCTAGAATATTTATTTATACTTTTCTTATGTATATCTCGATCAAAATATTAAGTACAAGTAGGCCTATGAGCCAAGTACACTCAGACATTTCTGTATACTTGTTAGTATGAGCCAAGTATACTTAGACTTTTCTGTATACTTGTTAGTATGAGCCAAGTATACTTAGACTTTTCTGCATACTTGTTAGTATGAGACAAGTATACTTAGGCTTTTCTGTATACTTATCAGTATGAGCCAAGTATACTTAGGCTTTTCTGTATACTTATCAGTATGAGCCAAGTATACTTAGGCTTTTCTGTATACTTATCAGTATGAGCCAAGTACACATAGGCTTTTCTGTATACTTGTTAGTATGAGCCAAGTATACGTAGGCTTTTCTGTATACTTGTTAGTATGAGCCAAGTATACGTAGGCTTTTCTGTATACTTGTTAGTATGAGCCAAGTATACTTAGGCTTTTCTGTATACTTGTTAGTATGAGCCAAGTATACTTAGGCTTTTCTGTATACTTATCAGTATGAGCCAAGTATACTTAGGCTTTTCTGTATACTTATCAGTATGAGCCAAGTATACTTAGGCTTTTCTGTATACTTATCAGTATGAGCCAAGTACACATAGGCTTTTCTGTATACTTGTTAGTATGAGCCAAGTATACTTAGGCTTTTCTGTATACTTGTTAGTATGACCCAAGTATACTTATGTATACTTTTGTTAAGTATATCTCTGATAAGTACATACAAATTAAACTGAAAGTGTACTCTCTTATTTGAAGTTTAAAAGAAGTATACTAATAGCACACTTGAATAAACTTTTAGTTGGTACGGAAATGATGTAGCTGATAATTCACTTGACCACCCAGCCAGTAATACTTGCCCTAACTGTAACCTACATTTATTTGAGACACTATTCAGACTTTCTCCACAGCAAAATGTTGCTGGAGCTGGCAGTATGCTGCAATGCTACAGTTTGTATTCTAACTGTTCAATGTCAATGCTGAGAAACTATATTAATATGTATTTACACAACATAACAAGTTGTGTTTGTGTTAAATGCAATGTACGTATGTACATATTTAATGTTTTTTATATTGTTTCAAGAAAGCTGGGGAGTATTCCATTGAATATTAGTGGTAGAATACAACAAAATAAACTTTTGACAGACTTGAGGTGTCTGTTGCTTCTACCTATGTGTAGGTATTTATATCTATCAACACATACAAATGGGCACTAGATTTCTTTTCTAGTTTTGTGAATATATTTCCAGTTTTAGTGAATATATTTAACTTCACTTAACACAAACTACCAGAACATAATGTTTTATGGTGTATTGCAATATAGTTTCAGCGCATATTAATAAATATTTGCTGTTGAGAAGTTTGTAAGGCTAATTTGACTGGAAGGTCGGTGCTAGTAACAGTTCAGCTATTTCTAAAAGCCCTTACGTAAAACTGCCATTATTGATTCATTATTTGCACCTGTATTTGGATGACATTAACGTTCATATAATATATTACATTTGAACACCCTGCAGTAATTTTATATTTCAGCCACTAGATGTCACTCATTATCTACAACTGCTCCACTTTTCCATATTTATCCAATGTTTATACATAAATAGTAAAAGGCTGGCATCAACAAAAAAAGTGTTGGTGTTGGTGGTATAATATTGTGCTTATATCATGCACCCTCAACACAATAAAGTCAAACATAAACTCATAGGGGGAAGAAAATACTTTAGTCTCTGCTTATAAAAGTCATGTCTGCTAATTTAGACTAGTCCATATCATAAAGGTATGTATATACCATGTACAGTCTATGTATGTGTAGTCTATGTAGTCTTTAGGGCTGATTTGTGTTGTAAAGCTACCAAATGAAAAACATCCAGCAACTCGTGAACGCGCTTTACTTCCACTGCGCTCGTTCACAGCTCACCTTCACACTATTACCGGAAGTATCACGTGTATTCCTTCACAATAAAAATAACGTCCAATGTCAACAATTACATCTTTTTACTTCGAGCTGTTCATGTTTTATTTATATTGCATTAAACAGATGTGCATGCACATACTGCTAATTGTGCATTCTAATATATTTGTTTGGTTGTTTTGTTTTAATAGGAATTCCCTTTTCAAAGTATATCTTGTTATGATAACACCTGTGATACTAACTTCAGCTAATGCTAAGAGAATGCAATCTCCAGACCAACTTTAAAACCTTCATTTATCTAGAGGAGCTTCATTGTGCAAAGCAAAAATAAATACTTGTTGAAGGTGTTGTTGCAAAAAAGGTTTTGACCAGGAAATGGCTCAAGAAAGACTTACCAACCATAAGTGAGTGGATCAACTTAGTTTACAATATGTACACAATGTAGGGAATTATATTTAAACTAAGAACTCAAATTGACACCTCTGATGAAAATTGGTCAAAATGGCTTACACATGTGTCAACTATAAGGCCTGATTTCATATAGTAGTAATGTACAATTTTTAGATTTAAAAATAATTTTCTTTTCCTCCAAGGGCAGAATCACTATATAGAGATGCGTGCATATAAAGATTTGCTCGTGTGTGGATGTACTGTATGTGTATTCAAGATTCAAGATTCAAGATGTTTATTGTCACGCCGGTTATACAAGTACAATCGTGTGAAATATTTTTTGCTGGGAAGGTCCATTAAAAATAATAAGTTATATTACAATTAAAAAAGGAAATGCTTTGTACAAGGGCATATTAAGAACATGTACATATCAGGTAGTATGAATGTACATATATAAGAAATACTTTGTACAAGACATATTGAGAACATATACAGGCATATTAAGAACATATACAGTATATACAGTATAAGATATATGATTGAGGTATTGCACTTGTTTTATTGCACTTTTTGTGTGAGAAGGTGTCGTATGAATTATCTATTTAAAAGTCTGATGGCCTGGGGGAAAAAACTGTTCCTCAGTCTACTGGTGAGAGTATGCATGGTGAGTGTATGCATTTATATGTATGTATGTGTATATATATGTCTGTGTATACATGTAGATTTCATTGTTTATTTAAGAGATGGATCCTCTCCCTGCAGTTTATTTTATTTTAACTTCTTCCTTTTTTTTGGTGTGTGTGTGTGTGTGTGTGTGTAGATAGATAGATAGATAGATAGATAGATAGATTGTAACTTTATTGATCCCGAGGGAAATTCAAGTTTCCAGCATCATAGTTCCATAGTGAACAAAAACATGTTAGTAAAAAGGCAGTAAAAAAGTTAGTAGTGCAAAGTACAGAGTACAAAAAAATATACAAAATATAGAAAATGTGTGCGTGTGTTTGTGTGTGTGTGTGTGTGTCCAGTTGGCACATATGTATACCTTTGTGTATCTGTGTTTAAAAGAAAACCTAATAAAAAAAATTCATTAATCAGATGTATTTTATTTTGGCATGAAATTATTAACCGGAAATGCTTTTTGTCTTCTTTCCGGTGAGCTTGATGCTTGTTTCTCGTCTCTGTGTTTTCCCCTTTGCCTCACTCAGTCAGTCAGTGTGTTGAGAACAGAAGGCAGTCAGAGCACCCGTATGTATGTGTCGGTATTTACCTGTCAACATACGGAATAACGTTACCAGGCTAACATTGGGGATTATTTCTAGTTCCGACTAGCAAAGTGCAGGAGATTCTCTTCCCGGACTAGTAGCCATGACAATATGAAAGCGGCGGCGGCGGCGGCGTGGAGAGGAGAGGAAGAGGAGAGGGGGATTTAAATCTCTCTTTCGTCCCAACATCTCCTCTTTGATTTGAAGTAACCGGAGCAGAACCGAGCTGTGCTTCTTCACCGGTACTGAGATACAAGTTGTTCTTTTGTCCAGTTACAGAACAGCAGACTGTTTTTTGTTTTTTGGTGTATATTTCGTGGAGTATTTTGTTTGTCCTGGAGAGCGGAGGAGGAGGTGGAGGAAGTGAAAGCGGCTCACTGAGTCGGGACTGACCGTTGGAGTCGGTCCTGAAAATGGAGGCTGTGATCGAGAAGGAATGCAGCGCGCTGGGAGGACTCTTCCAAACTGTGATCGGAGACATGAAGGTAATAAACACACAGGGACTTTACTACTATGATAATGAAGGTGAAGAGACATGCATTTTACACCTATGTTATCAGAGAGCGACGTCCAACAACAACAGCTCTCTAACGTCATCCCAGCACAGTTAGATAACTTCCTAAACACCTAGTCTTAGTTGTAAAGGTGGATTTCCTTCAACAGATAATCAATTTAGGTTAGCTAGGTAAACCTGAGTACATTTCTTTTTTCTGGTTCAAAGTCGTTTTATTGGTATTCTGTACAAAATCCAATAAATCATAGAAATAATTGTATAAACAAATTATACCCCTCACCCCCATCCTTATACCAATGTTAATACTAATAATAATAATAGAAACAATTACATTTATACATATAAATTAATTAAATCCGATAGAAACATAAACGAAACATATACAAAAAAAGGAAAAAGAAAAGGACCAAAAACAAAAAAAGATAGGTAAATTAAAAAGAGTAATAATAAATAAATAAAGAAAAAAATAAAGAAAAAAGGAAAGGACCAAAAACACAAAAAGATAAGTCAATTAAAAAGAATAATAATAAAGAAAGAAAGAAAAAAGGAAAGGACCAAAAACACAAAAAGATAAGTAAATTAAAAATAATAATAATAAATAAATAAAGAAAACAAAAAATCAAAAACAAAACAAAAAAAACCCTAAGTATAAATTGTGAATTATATGTAATATGAGGTCAGCAGTTTAAAACTTCAATGTCAGTGGTATCCATTTTTTCTATATAGATTAAAAAAGGTATATATATATAGATATAGCATAACATTTCTAAGCACATCCTCTTGTAGTATAGCGAATCTTCTCCAACACCAAATGGTGTATGAGATCTTTAAACCACATCCTAAAGGTTGGAGGATACTTCTCCTTCCATTTAAGAAGTATAAGTCGTCTAGCTAAGAGAGATGCAAAAGCTATCATATTCTTTCCCTGGCGACTGAGATGTATGTCTTGTGGTGCTACTCCAAATACTGCAGTAGTAGCAGAAGGTTCTACGGGTACTTCCAAAACACCTGAAAAGGTTTTAAATATTGACTGCTAGAAACTATTTAGTTTTGGACAGGACCAGAACAGAGGTGAAAGGGTGGCTGGAGCTTGCCTTCATCGGTCACACATTGGGTCGACACTGGGCTGAGTACATTTGCGATATT
This sequence comes from Sebastes umbrosus, assembly GCF_015220745.1. Lineage (NCBI taxonomy): Eukaryota > Metazoa > Chordata > Actinopteri > Perciformes > Sebastidae > Sebastes > Sebastes umbrosus. The sequence goes on from NC_051279.1 coordinate 22,028,637, forward strand.
ATTTATGTTATGATAGTTTGGTTATCAGTTCAGTGTTTCTGGCCATACCTACGTAAGTTTTTGTTCTGTGGTAGCTAACGCTAGCGAAATTATATTAGGCTACTATATTTGACTGCATTCTTCTATTCTATTGGAAAAACACATTTTACGTCCATTTGTTCCAGTTTGAAGAGGATGCAGCAGCCAACACTTGGTTAAAGGCCAAGTAGGGCAATCATCAGCCTCCAAACTAGGGCATCTTATTTTGATATTATCTCTTTACAGCTTTGGTCGATGAGACAATTAGCAATTTCCCAGCTGTTGTACTTTGCCTGAAGGAATCCCGGGAATGTAGCTGTCAGGGTAGAAAATTACCCTGCAGGGTCTGAAGGCTTTGACGTGTGTAGGTCAAATGGCCAGCCATCGGGTCTACTGGAGACAGAAAGTTTGTTATGAATACTGCTCAGACATTCAGCACTTCTCATGTCTCACTTGACTAGGTAACTTCATGGTTCCCCCTGTCTCTTAACTGTAACTAGACTGCCAGACAATCCAGTCAAAATATACAAATGGTTAGTGTGTTTGTTTCGTCTGTACATAAGACATACACATTTCCAGGGATTTCTTTTAGAGTGCTACAGATTCAGGGGTTCAAAAAAATAAAGTGACAATTGAGTTAACGCAGGAAACAGACCGGTATTTATGTAGAATACTTATATAATATATTACTAGGAACTGGTTAAAACCCTTAAACCTGCAGTAGGCAGGATGTTTTTGACATCATTGGGCAAAGAAATCCATAATAACCTTTCAGCATATTGTAATTCAAGTGTTCTGAGAGAAAACTAGACTTCTGCACTTCCTCTTGGCTTTGTTTTCAGGCTTTAAAAAATCTAGACCGTGATGGGAAACTTTGACCAATCACAGGTCATTTCAGAGAGAGAGCGTTTCTTTTGAGCGTTCCCATTGGCTGTGCTCTGGCTGGTTGGTGCTGCTTGGTATTTCCTAAACTGATCTCAACATGGCGGTCGGGTCACAAACTTTCTCATTTTACAGATAAACAGTACACTACAAGATGTTTCTGACAACATGTGAGGCGAGAAATAGGCATTACAGTAACAGTAATATTGATTAATATTTGATCAGCGCTGCCTAGTTTGACCGTTTGATCGGAGTTTGCGAGTGATTGACAGCTGCTCAGAGACGGCAGGCTTCAGCTCGGCTCTGATTGGTTTACTTAAAGATTAAAGTTATGAAATTAATTACACTCAGTTTAACAGAAAGATTTAAACATGGGCAGAGGCTGATCTTGGGCAAACAAATAAAACATAACCGACATACATACACAATATAAACATTTTGGAGATCTTTTTTTTTGCTTTTTTTCTTTGTTGTTTTTGGTTTGTTTCTTTTTTTTCTCAAAATGTTTCCATGAATGTATTTGTGTGAGTGTTGATGTGTGAAAAAAAATTATACTAAAGTGGCAGCTCACTAAACCTCAGCTGTCAACAAGAGGAGTAAATGGAGAAATGCAGAGAAAGCCCATTTGTCGTGGTGCTGGAGTGTTTGATATCTGTGTTGAACTAAAGAGAGAGAGGTGGACTGACTGAGTAGAGATGGGGATAAGCGACATGCAAAGAGAAGGCAAAGAACAAAAAGTGATGTAATGCAGAATGGGAGAGAGAAAGAAAGAGGTACTGTAGGTAGAGAGAGTTGACTTGGTTGTTGGGTGTAATGTTTTACAGCATAGCATGACATTCCTCAGACCCCCGACAGTAGTAGCACATCAGTGACAAACATGAGCTCATGCAATGTTCATCACATCATCTGGTGCTGTCTTACTACTACTGTCTTAGCCTCCTCTCTTCGATGCATTGGGCCACTTGTACTCAGTGATGGTTTTTCGATAGAAGGCTCTTCAACTATTTTCAGCCCGGGACCTGAATTCGGTTATTTTAGAGTCCCATTGGGAACCAGGCTCATTATACCATGTATTAGTGCTCTTGTTGTATGGGGATCTTTCCAAAAGAGGCCTGTGACCCAGTTTGCGAGACAACATATGCAGGACATGGCCGTATGTCTATTTTCCTATTAACAGATAACGTAGACTTAAAACGATGTTAAAGAAAATAGGAGCAACATATAAGCTGTTTGGAGGTAATTTGTCATAAAGACATATTCTGTGTTCAAACCAAACCTAAAACTTTTCAGTTGCACACAACCCTGCTAAACTAATTTTCATCCTATAGCTTAAATTCCCTGATAGAGAGGCAAAGTCCCTCCCTTTCCGGTGGACCCCATGGGACTTTATTTCAGAAAAAATATTTACGGCAGTCAACGGCCAGAGACAACTATTTTTTTTTTATCCCATTTGAATGACGCCATGAATCACACATGATGTTTGTCAATTTAAAAGATCATTTTGCAAGTCAAGAAAGTCACAATTTGTCGTAGTATCATTTAGTTTTTTTGTGAAACTGCTCAGTAAGCTATATCTCCGTCTCGCACAACATACGTCACCAACACCAGCTGGCTAGTGCTAGCTAACTTAGCTGTGTTCCACACACAAATGAAACGTTATCTTACCTGATGTGTTTTATCCAGCAACTCCTGGTCTTTCTATCAACCAGGAAGAGAAAGAACGAGCGAGACCCCGTTGCTCGTGTGAGTACATCCCAGTATGAAACACACAGACATCCTAGATTCAGTGACAGAGATGTCACTTACGCGACTTTTGGGTGTGTAGTCTTTCTAATTACGTATTTTCACAGTCTGATACTTCAACAGTTTTACAACAAACTGTGACTTTCTTGACTTGCAAAATTATCTTTTAAATTGACAATCATCATATGTGTGATTCATAGAGCAATTCAAACAGAATCAAAAAATATTTGACTCTCGCCATACTACTAGACTACCGTGCATATTTTTTCCCAAATAAGGTCCATGGTGGTCCACCGGAAGGGGCGGGACTTTGCCTCTCTATTCCCTCAGGTCTACTGGCAACAAGATGGAAACACATATTTTTTGGGGTGACACACCTGGGTTACATGTATGAGAAAGCCTAAGCCTTAGTCAGTTTAGCCCTGCAGGAGAGGTGAGGTGTGGTGAGGCATCAGTATGGCGTCACGTCGATTGAACTGTTGTGTAACTGTGGGAATAGGGAAATCTGTTCTGACGATTGTGTCATCCATGTTTGTGTCTCTTTTACCCCCACAGAGCAGCTACCCTATTTGGGAGGACTTTATCACCAAGGCCGGCAAACTGCAGTCGCAGCTCAGGTGAGACCGTGTTTATGTGCACATACAACACATTTGTATGCTTCTGTATGTTTTATTGATAAAGGAAACAAAAACTATTACAATACTACTGATATTTGCATAACAGTAGTGGATGGAAATACGCAGATTTTGTACAAATTCTTTGAAATATTGTGCTAAATTTGGGTGGAAACTTGACTGAAACTTTTCCTGGCCCTATAATTGTTGCGTAACATCTCTGATACACCATGATGACCCTCCCTATACACCAAGAAATCTCAATCTATCAACTGATTTTGTGCTTTATATGGACTTTTACATTAGATGTCAGTGTTCCTTCTGAAGAAGTCTGAAGTGGCCACGTGTCCTGAGACTAACAAGCAATGACAAGCAATGACAGTCTACATAAAAGCCTAATCTCTTAACAATACTGTCCAGGGGACATTATGTGTCCCTCTCCCCCATTTAGTCTTCTTTAAGCCTGATTTAATTTGTATTTCTAATGCAGTAAATTTGCACACCTCCTGCCAAAATTATTCCATGTCTTCTGCTAACAATGGACGCCAATCCCAGCCACCTCCCCCAGTTGGTTTTAAGTGGCCACGTGTCAGGAGACAAACAACTTATGACAGCTGAAATAAAAGCTTATTGTCCAGCGAGTACTGTAAATATGGACGTCCCGTGGTCTAAATTATACTTTGATTAACAATGCATGGCAGTTCTCTAGCCATTTAAGTGTCCACGTGTCCCGAGACAGACTAATAGTGACAGTTGTATAAAGGCTCGGGGACTTAACAATACCTTCCAGGGGCCACTCAGTGTCCCATTCTTTCATTTTCTCAGTACTAAGGCTGATTAATGTTGATATGTTATTCAAGTGTCTCCATCATTCGAGGGTTAAATATGTGACCCTGCCATGCTAAAACTCAGGGGAGTATTTGTGGCCTTGTTGCTAATGACTGGTTGTTTGGCAGTAGGAGGTCTGAGTGTCTGGGCTCTGGGGCCATGATAAAAGAACAAATCTACCAGTGCGTGTACTGGTGAAAAGGTGAGCTGAACCTATCCAGCAGTCATGTTAGGTTAGTGGCAGCTGGATGATGGAGATGCTTGTGAAAAGTAACCTTTTGTCCAATATATTAATATGTTATAATGTTGTATGATGGCTATCACAAGTTTCATCATGGTACAATATTATATAGATTCTTTGGAAACAATACGATATTTGCTGATATCACAAAATCTGCCACGATACAATTTTGATTAAATTCAGGGGCCTGCAATTGATATTAGATGATATCATATGACTATTTAACACAATCAGTTACATTTATATAAACTCACAAAAGGCAACTAAAATACGATTTGGCAAATTTGTTACCGGGCTCTGTAGGAAGGAGGTGCGCTTGGATGGAAATGGTGACACAGACGTGCCATTGGAATTTCAAAATATAGGTCTATTTTTTAAAGATGACGATATGCATCGATGTTTTCACTTTCCATCAATGATATTGGATTGTTGATCATTGAATCGATCTATCGATCCCGATCGATGGATCGTTACTCCCCTAATGATCGCTGTTCCATACTTTGACGTGTTCCTTTTTATGAGAAAAGATCAATTAATTCTTTACAGGATGAGTTACGTGTCATTCAGAGAAAGATGGCCATGTTTCAGTATTTCAGGCTCCTTTTTTGCTCCCCGCTCCAGGCTGCAGCGGTTGTGGCATATGGTTGGCTGTAACGGTGCCCTTGATCCTGTAGCGCTAATAAGAGTGTGCTATCTGGGCTTGATCGTGGTGACCTACAAATACGGCATTTTCTGCCTGCTTTAGAGCCCGTCTCCAGACACTAAAACTTCATTGAAGCGTTGGTAAATTATTAAATCATTTTTTTTGCATCGTGACTATGAGTGTGTGACTATCTTCCTTCACACCCAAACTAGCCCCTTCGACTACAGCATAACCCCCCACCCAAGCCCCTCTGTAATCAGCTTGGGGACTGTGCTACATAGAAGGATACACACACACATACATATATACAGTAAAACACAAACACACCCACCTTCCCGCCTCGGCCTGGATAAGTGACTAGCCAGCAGTGGTAGCGGCATATGTCTGTGTGTGTAATGACGTCCTAAGGCAAACTACTCTGTAATTTAGACCCTCGGCTCCCCTCTCACAAAGCAACTAGGAAATCAACCAATTACAGTGTTGGGCCTGTTCTGTCATTTTTTTGGTCCAAATATGGTGTTTTTTTCTGCCCATTCTGGTTTTAAGCAGCCATCATACACACACACACACACACACACACACATGCATGCGCACTGCACAGCTTTGAAGAAAGAGGGCAGGGTGGAATATAGGCTAGCTGATTTCTAATCACAGTCCTCTTTTAACTCTTCAGTGTTTTGGTCTGTGTGGTGGCTCATGGTTGATGCAGCTGTGTCAGGGCTTTAGGCGTATACTCAGGCCTGCTTCAGAAGTTCATTTTGTGGAAAAACAGACCACCTCAAAACTTCAAATTCAGCTTATGGACTGTATGGTTATAAAACTTATTTGGGCTCAAATCGGAGCCCGGTGTTAAACGGTGGTCGGGCACACACCGATTACATTACGTACCCACCGTAGTTTTGCTTTTTTCACAGAAATAAAATCCATTTAGTTCATTTTGGCGTATCAGCGCCGCGTTATCGATACATAGTTGGACGACAAATGCTAGAAACTCAAAGTGAAAGTGTCAGCTCCTGCTCAGCACAGAGTAGCAGGAGTCAGATTTCACACACGGGACGAGAGAGAATTGACAGACAAAACCATGGCGGAGGATTTGGTGTCAAAGCGAAAAGCACAAGCACCTATTTGGCAGCATTTTAGATTTAAACCCAATGCTATAAGGGAACCATAATGTTAAATGAGGCAATCGCCGTGAGGAGGATGGAGAGGTCACAGCTGGTTTGCACGGCAAAGCAGCGCCGGGTGGAAACCTGTGGCCCCACAGCGAAAGCTCTACCGAAGAGGCCAGACACACACGTTAAAGATCAAAGTAAGCGCGCTACACATATTGACCGTCATCTTTTCTTATAAAATATCTGGCGTAATCGGTAACACCGGTGTTGCAGAGGCATACTATTCCTGTCATGAGACTTGGTATGTTGTGTGAAACAAGTGAAGTTTAACACAACCTCTTTCTATGATTCAGATTTACTACAGTCACATTCCAGTTTGTGTTGAACTAAGAATAGATGGGGGCAGCAGTGCTGAATGTATCATTGTCAGAAAGAGCACTCTAGCTACACTACGCCAAGGTCTATGGGGAGTTTAGATTGGCTTGGCCGAGGCCTTGCGGAATAGATATGTTAAAGTCGTTTGTCTTGACTCCAGGACAGGGGCGTTAGCAGATTTTAAGGCCAATGGTAGCAGTCAGGTCACTGTTGGAGCACTGTAGCAGCAGTGTTTTTTTATTCTTACATCCACAGAAATCTTGAGGCTTTTTGGCTGACTGTCAGAGCTGAAATTAGAACCTGATTATTCTGCCTTTAGTGCAACTTAGTATTCATTTATTTGTTGAGAGGTTACCTAATTTCACTGTCGACTGAACCGGAACATTTTAAAAAGATTCTGAATGTCTAATTTTTTTAATGTAAAACCATGATGTTTCCCTCTTATGTTGACAACTTTTCCAAGGTTGTGCTGACAGGAGTTGAACGTGTAGTGAACCAGTTTAATAGTTTGGCATTTTCTCTCGTAAAAAGCATGGAACGGATTACAGCAGATGATCAGATGGCTTGTAATTGTAAACTACTGTACATTGCGCTTCAGCGGGCTGGAGCCACTAATACTAAAAGTAGGCTTCTGTTAAAACCGCTTCCCACACAAACCTGTTTTGGATTAATATATTAAATGTGACTGAACAAGTCCGTGCTGCTAGTGCATGTAAAATATATAATCCACAGGCCAATGTGTACATGGTATAAATTAGTGGAGACAGATATCAGTTGGAGGGTTGCTCTAGGGGCTGCACAGGGCTTTAAATAGAAAGGAATCTGTGTGTGTGCCTGCGCGTATGTTTCTTTTTCCATTTGCAGGACACACCCTGGGATCTTCTGGTCAGCTCTGCAACAACACAGCACTTATTAGCCAATTATATTCAGTGTTTTTGAGTTCAAGTTCCAACCTTCTTTGACTGAATGCTTATACTTGGCTGTCACTCGAATGTAGAAGAATATTTAAGGCCTGGAGCTATGTTTTAGATCAGGCTTGTTTACCAGTTGATCAGTTGTGTTGTGTTTTCCCTTTCTGTCAAGCTTGTAGGAGGCCCCTCTGAGATGTTAAATGTAACTCTATTAAGCAAATAACAATTTTAACAGTCTTGAGACAGTTGAGAAAAGACTAAGTAAGTAAGTCATTTTGAGAGTGCTCAACACAGTGGCTCTGTGGTTTAGCACTGGTCCTGGGTTGGAACCCCAGGGTGCTCCAGTTTCCTCCCACCCCAAAAGGAAAAGTGTGTTACATTTAGGGGGATCTATTAGCAGAAAATTGATATCATATTAATAATACATTTTCTTTAGTGTATAATCACCTGAAAATAAGAATCTTTGTATTTTCTTTACCTTAGAATGAGCTGTTTATATCTACATAGGGAACGGGTCCTCTTCATGATGCTGGCCGTCATGTTTTCTACAGTAGCCCAGAACGGACAAACCAAACACTGGCTTTAGATTGGATTCGCTTTTCACTTTTCGTGGCCACCGTAGTCTTTCCTACACGCTTGGCACACAAGAGAAATTTCAGTAGGTTGCCATCTGCAACTTCACTGCTAGATGACGCAAGATCTTACACACTTCACCTTTTAAAATACTACTCCACAGTTTATTCGTATAACATTGTTGCACTCACAATGACTCTTTATTTAAAAAAAACATCAAAATTGATGCAGCAGAACCAGAGATATCGTCTTCTTTGTTGTCAAAACCTGGCGCCTAAACACACCTTTGTTCCATCTGCAAGTCAAACTTGGGAGTCGGCACCAACCTGTATTCAGCTGTTGTTTTGCCCAGTTGTGAAAGCTGTCTGGACTGTTAATGGAAAGGCACAAGTTGTGTTCTAATGGTGTTCTGTTGGCTATGGAAGATAACAAGTGTTTACAAATGAAGGTACTCAGGGTTAGAACAAACATGCTCTTTTGGCTGAATGACCCTGGAAAATTTCCGGACAGTTGTTTATTTTTTCAGAATGCATGACTGATAGGTAGTGTTGTCTGTGTTGAGGAGATCGGATATCACAAACATGCATGTGCACACACCAAGAGCGTCATCTCCATACCTGTGGTCTGAATCATGAAAGGCCTATTGTTTCTGAAGTAGGTGAGTCAGTATTATATCAACCAGTCAGCTGGCCCGCCAATGAGGCAACCTGTTGCCAGCAAGCAAAGTAACTGGTCAGTCAGCCAGCCAGCCAGACAGGCAATCAGTCGGGATACAAGACGGTGTCTTTAATGCGTAAAACAGAAAGTAATCTTACACCAAGCTTCCACTGCTTTTTTTTTTTTACGACAGATTGAATTTCTTCAGTCTGTTATGTATAAGCATTATTTTATACTGCAATTTGTAAATACTTGGTAAACCATACAAGATGACAGAGAGGCAGGTATGAGTCGTGAACTTCCCACAAAGCCCATTTTCCATTTTATAGCCGAACAGAGTAGATCCCACATTGATCCTTTCATTGACCTGTAAGTGCAGCAAACTGAGCTCGAGAGCTGCTCTGCTGAGCCGGACAGATTCCAGCGGTAGACATTCCTCACACAGCAGGGCACGTTTAAGTTTGAACTTACGCACACACTCACAGCGCATACAGATACTATTATACATACTTAACATTTCAAATTATCAGGGTTGATGTAATCTAAAATGTAGCACATATGTGCAGTGGGGGCGTAAGAAAATATTGGAAAAAATCGAATATCGCGATATTATGTTTTGGGATATTGTATTGATTCTCAAAAACACTATCAATTTTGTATTAATAGTTTACATGCAAAGATTAACTCAGTCAATATTTTATTTAATTTGCAAAGAGATGTGCCCTCTCAGTGTATGTGCCCTCTCAAAGTAGTGCTATGATGTTGGATTTTACAGGGACTGTGATAAATGCAAATATGCAAAACGCAATATATCGCCTAACTTACAGTATCGCAATGTATTGAATCGTAACCCTCATGATACATATCGTATCGCCAGATTCTTGCCAATACACAGCCCTTATGTGCATACATGTGCAACAGATGTTTTTTTCTCTACCTTTCCGAGCAAAAGAAGATCTGAAACGTTTTTTTATTCATCTGATCAGTTCACGTCTTTGCTTGCCAACACTTGTATGTAATTTCATTAGTTGATCAGCCACCTGTGTTTGTGTAACCTTTGACTGATTTAAAGTAATGCTTCTGCCATCATTACTGCACTGGGATTTTCTCCTTTTCTGTGTACAGATTTATTTTTATAAAACATGTATAGTGTTTCACATCAGTAAAGTGTGATGTATTTATTTTTTAATTCTGTCTACCTCTTTTTTCCCCCCCCCAGGGCGACGGTGGTTGCTGTGGCAGCTTTCCTGGATGCCTTTCAGAAAGTGGCCGACATTGCTACCAACTCACGAGGTAGAAATACGCACACAGATATTATACGCCTGAGTGTATGAACAGTGTTTTTTCTACTGCAAAACCATCCCTGATCTCTTAAAGGATTCATTTTCAGTCTTGAAGGACACCGTGTAGCACCGTGCTGACAGGGTTAAATCAGTTAACTCATAACAGTTTGTGTGTCTGGGCACCTAAGTGTCAGTATGTTTGTCTGTGTAGCTCTACTGTGCAAGTCCACAGTCTTTCACCCCACTGTGCTGAGAAGTTCTGAGGCTTGTTTGCTTTATCGTATGGGTAGTAAATCCGTCACTATGCTGTTTGAAGCTCTGCTGCTGGCTTTGTCTTCAACCTCTACCCCCATTTCCCCTGCTTTCTGGCCCCCCAACCCCCCACATGTACTCCACCTCTGCTACATCTGGACTCTCCAGTGCTTCAGCTCTGTATGAGAGGGGAAAAGAGAGAGTGAGAGATCTCATCCCTCTCTAGCTTTGACACCTCCAGCCCTGCTCCATACTATTAATACTATTAATAGGATCTGAGACAGGCACACACATCCATCACCTCACTCACTGCAGAGAGAAAGAGAGGGGGAGGGAGAGAGATGGGGGAGTACAGGGAGTCATCATTCTCTCTCTCTCTCTCTTTCTCCCTCTTTCTCTGTCTAACACACACAGTATAAATGTTTTGCTGCGAAGGAGTCAGCTGAAGAGCGTTGCGTCATCTTTCATCTGCTCTTTCATCACTTTCTCTCCCCATTCTCTCCACATATCTCAGCTTAGCAGTATCGCATAACACCCCTTATCATTTCTGTGCTCTGTTGCTCAGGCTTCGCTGTGCACCTGAGCTCTTCAGCACAGAGACAAGCGTGGATAATGTGTTATAATGCACTGTTGGCTGACACACTGCTATCTGTATCACAGATCGATAACCTGTCCACAAGATAAACGTACCGGGGTATAATAATGAGTCATGATTACCTGGATTACAGATTATATTTTCCATTAAGGCTCCCAGTTGTATATCTTTGCACATTCCTAAAATGTTTATATAAAACCCTATATACCTCAGATTGGTGAGGTACATTGTAAGGACACCACATTTTTTTTCTACCACTTGTGCCTGTAAGCCTTTCATTTTGCTTATCATACTTTGTATGAGCTTATGAATGCTTTGATAACATAATATAGCAAATCACTTTAATAAATATGTCTTTTATCTTCTTATCTGTACTATACTTTATCTTTAAATAATGGAATTTGAAATGCTCTTAAACTAGTTTGGAGCTCATAACACCCTTCAGCTTGATGTACTCTTTGCAGTAGCTCAAATATCTGGAGAATTTCAATGAAAACTTAATAATAGATCTAACTGCAGTTCTATCACACACATACACACACACTCACCTTTTCTGCATAATGGTTGTAATAGGGTTATTTGATTTTTCCATAATGATTAAAGGCTTTTTGAGTGGGGCATGCTCCAGAGAGCTGTGTTAGCTGCTGTAATGACCAACAGGTGTTGGACAGAATGTAATATTAGTATTAAGTAAAGATGTCATGTTTTTTATTATTTGTTTGCTTTCTTGTTTTGATGTATTGAGCTCATTTAAGGGCCTCTGAACGGTCGCTAGAAGGCAGGAGAGTAAGTCGGAAAGAACGTTTTTCTCATTACCTCTAAAGTTAACTTATTTTAAAGATATCAGCAATATAGTTTTGTGGTTTCTGGTAGCTTAGAGGCATGACAAATTGGATAGAACTTTAGGTCAGCCCCCACAAGAGCCCATATCTGTTTTGGAAAGAAAAATATTTTTAAAAACTTGGATCTCTGGAGTAGTGTGAACTCATTTGTCACCACACCAAATTGCTCTGTTTAAATCTACTGTATAATACAGTTATGTACATGCAACGGACCTCTAGACGTGTCCTCTGCTCTGTGAAGATATCAGCTTACTGTATTGTTCACCTACAATGCGGAATATCACGGTCCGTGTGTGTCTGTGTGTGCGTGCTTGCTACAGTAGCTTTGATGTTAAAAAAAACATCTGCGTGGTTTTGTGTCGAAGATCAGATATAGGCTAGTATTGACAGACACACCATTTTCCGTATGCTCATCGTGATTAGCCAGAGGCAGCTGAGGCCACATTAGACGAGGACTTCTTTCCTTCATCTTTTTCTATCTTTCTCCATCTTTTTGCTTCTTGTATGTCTCCAAGTCCTAACCTGCTTCCCACAGCCATCACCATGGTAACGGCATGGAAATCAGGTTGGATCAAAGGTGTGTGTTAAGGGGATAAAGTAAAAAAAAACAAAACAGCCCTTTTTCTCTCTACCACCACACCTTAGAGACCAACAACTGTTAATGTTCTTCTATAATAATAATAATAATAAAGGCGCACAAACATAAAAGTAACCAGAGATTTGATAGTGCACGTGTTAAAGGTTGTTTAGTCTCTTAATCAGGAGAACAAGGCTTCGCGGCCGCCTTTGTAAACGGATATTGGCATTGATGGTAGCTCATAAACATTCAATGGTTGATCACTAGACTTGACAGCAGTTATGTTTATAGGTGTTTAGATGAAAGTCACGGTGGGACTCTTTTATCAGTGTTATCACTGAAGCAGCATGATCAGAAGCTTTGGAAGACACATAAACAGAAGTGAGTCTTCTGAGTCAAAACTTGAACTTTGGACTGTAATGTTCACATGTGCATCTTTGTTTAAACTATTAATATGTGTAATGTGCATACCAAACGTTTTAAATAACATTTCCATTTAAGGGTCAGTCCATTTTCAGTTCACTTAGTTCCCAATGTAGATAAAACCTGGACATGATTAACTACTGATTAAACATTGTTTTGCAATTCTGACATAGGTAACCTCGAGCAAGACTTCAATTTGACACATCTGTCTTTATACCAACAGATGTTTTCACTCCAGTCCTGAATGCCAACTGAATACAGGCCTTTTTTTCCATTTGTAATTCATGCTGTCAGTGTAAGTTGCATTAAAGAGAGCTCTTTTACAGTACATTTGTTAGGCTTTTGCTCAAGAACGAAGTCTAACAAAAAAGGTTATCAAAAAACCTCCCCACATCCTAGTATGTTGGAACTCAAGTAGTGATCTGTTATACGTCACCACTGTAGTTGTTTAATTGTTGTCATAGGTTAAATATATGAAAGGCGTGTTCAAGCACTTCAAACACTCTTCAAACCTCAATGATTTCATTATATTCAGGCTATAACAACAGGAAAACGCCCTATTCACAGAAGCTGACCTTTTGCCCAAGATTTCCCTTTTGAATTTATATTCTCTCTCTCTATATATATATATATATATATATATATATATCTTTGATTGCAACAACTATGGCCTATTCACAGCTTTTTTTCATGTCTTCCTGGCAAGAATAATAAGTTCCACTGTTGTCAATTTTAAAAGTAACTCACACAATGTCATTATCAGTGTTGACAGGCTGTTGGAGTGTCTCTCTCATGCCTGCTCAGCAGCTGCGTAAGTTATATTCAAACATTGTTGTGTCCTTGTTACATCCTTGATATTGTTGATATTGAAGTGTATGTCATCTGTTGATTCAGGTGGAGCTAGCTGACGCACTGGACCTGATAAATTGGGCAAAATGCTTTGTGTCCTTTCACTCTCCCTCATGTATAATAACCAAAGAAACCAAACACACCACAACGTAATCATCATAGTCTTAACATTAATGCAAGTGGCTTTTGATTATAATGTTCTTGTTGATTTTATGGTGAAAAGCTTGTGTCAGCAATATATAGCTCTAGTCGTTTCATGAAAACACACCGGGGTTATGAAACAATCGTCCAGTGTAAACACCAGTAAATGCTCATTGCATGAGCTAATCACTGTGGTGGTGAAGTAAAAACGTTCGCCTGAGTTTTGGAAACCGTCCAGCGAAAGCCTGTAGCTTGATATAATTATCAGCTGTTGCATGCTGTTTGTGTTTCTGCAGTTGTTTAAGTGGTTTAGTTTAACTGATTTATGAAAACCAGATGGGCCAGTTTTTTGCATTACATGGACCAGGTCTGAAGATGCCCAATTACAGCATAGTTAGGGTTGGAAAAGAAATGAGGATTAAGGTGCAAGAATGAATTCGTATTACCAAAATAATCTCACGATGAGTGCATTTGCTTCTTTTTATTGTCAAGAATTGTAAAAGGTAAAGTCCGGCTTACTCGTTTACAGTTGAGTGAAATAAAATAACTGGAATGCCGAGTGGAGAAAGTTTGAATAAAAGAAAGAAAGAAAGACTTAAGTTTCCAGACAAAGCTTTTCTTTTCCTCTGTTGTGCTCTATTATTCAGAGTCTATTGGAGCTGAGCACAGACACAGCAGACTGGATCTGCTTGCTTTGGTAGAACACATGCGTACATGTAAAAGACGTACAGTATGTACAGTATGTATATACACACCCGCAACTGCTAATGAACAGAGACACACTCAAAACCATAGCTGCTCACACACCTTTATACATTCAAATGTATTCATTGAAAGACATGTACATTCACAGCCACACACAGGCAGAGGATTAGCCGAAACCACCTGTTTCGCTGTGCTCTGTTGTGGTCTGTTCGGATTTGGACTTTCTTCATGCACAAAGGACTCACTTTGCTTTGTTGGCTCAGTCTGATAAAGTACATTGAAGTGTGCTTTGGCATCTCCCCGCTGCCTCTCATTTCAACTTGTCTTCCAGCTGCGTTTTGAACTTCTTCAGGTTTATTCGTAGAATGTCAGGTTCTACTGTACAGTTTCATACATATTTGATTTCCATCAAAATGAAACTGCCCTTTTCCTGACCTTCTCTTAGTCCTATCCCTGTGGACATTTATTCATCCAGTTGTTTGTTTTATGCCTTCATCTTTTGTCCTTGCAGCTTTGTTTATTTTAGCCGTAGGTGCTGAGTATGGACAGCTAGGCTGTGGCTGCTCCATGCATTTTTAAATTATTTTTTTTCAGTGCGGTCTAAAATAACACTGGTTGTCTTGCTTTGTCAACCCCCTGACCCCGAGCACACTTTCAACACCAGTCAATCATTTAAGAAAGTTTACAACATACATCAGCACCAAGCCTCTGAATAATGTGTGTGCTGTGAAGCTGAGAAACCAACATTAGCACTGATGAGACACAAACCAAAATATCACCTTAAAAACTCAATGTAAAGCATTCCTGGGAGACTAAAAAGGGAGAGATCTTGTTACAAAGAGAGAACCTTTTTAGTTGTTATGCTTAGTGTTGCGTGTCACTGTCATATCGACAACAAAGATTTTTCCAAAATGTTTAACTTTTTCAGTCAGATTGGTTATCAATTGGCAATCGTTCTTCCCCCGTGACTGCGTCATCGGCTGTCTTCTGGGTTCCCCACACATAACAGGATATCTGATCGTAAATATTGAACGTTTAATATTTACGATTCGAAATCGGTGCGGCAAGGATGGACTTCCGAGCCTATCGAGGGATGTAAAAAACACTCTTAACAAACCTCGCAACACAGGAATATCTGGAAGGATAATCTTTAGAACCATCAAAATCAGGGTTTTGCTGACCATTGTCAGGAGGGGGGAATGGGACCCAAAATCGGCTTGATTCTCGTGTAATAACTGAAGAATTTAATTTAAAAATAGATTTTTTTTGTCTAATTTTATCCTTGTAAGTCTGTCACACTTTGTACCCTCTCTTGCTCCTCTCTTATCCTGTCTCCTTTGCCACTTTTTGCAGCCCTTTCTTCTCTCTCTTTCTATGGCTCGCCTTTTCATTGACCTTCTTTACTCTCTGTCCCTGTATCTTTCTCACAGTTCGATCTATTCTCTAACCTTGAACCTGCCCACAAAGGTGAAAACATTACATAAGACATACGCCGGTATCCATGTACTGTTGGCACAAACACACACCAGGGGTGGCCACATCACGCACTCGCAGAGTTGCTTCTGCCTCGAAGCAGTGTGTCACTGTTTGCTCTAATGGGTCTAATGGTTCTATTTGATTTAAAACTCATGTGATTAAACGTTAATGATTAAACATGTTTTGGGTCTGACTTCATAGAAAAGCTCAGACATCAGGCCACATGGAACAACGTCCAGGAGACGGACAAACAAGCTGTTACCAAGAAGTGTCTGCACATTTTGCTGAAAGGAAAAATGTGATGCTGCAGGCAACAGGACAGGGAATCTTTAGTTATCTCACAATTCAATTAGCTTTTCAATTGAAGGTGCTATGATTTCGATCACAAAACTATTCTTGCTCCAGACGCGCATGAATAAAATGGAAACAACATAGTTGGAAGTGATGTTGATGTTTCACATTTTATAAGCAGAATCTGAGCATATCCATAGTAATATGTTTAGTCATGGTGCACACAATGAAGCTTTAATCAGTAGAGATCATATAGACAAGCTTTTAGCACTTGTTGGAATCAGTTAATCAATGTTGGTTAAACTAATCACATTAAATGAGCAGATTGGTTTACATTGAGTCCCATCACATTCTGTCAATAATCTCCTTATCTCATTATCACTTCCTCCAAAATGTGACTTCCCTGCAGTATATAAAAGTAGCCCCCCTGTATTCAGCCCTCTGAATCCCAGTGAAGTCGTTTTTTGCATCAGTGCTCAGTTGTTTAACAGACAATCATGATGTTTCGAAGATCCAATTATTTTCCCCACCCGTACCATAGGTAACTAAGTAGCAGTTTAGAAAGCATTTGAAGATGGACCTGTTTAATCCAAGTACAGGGTACAACTTTGGGCAGAAGACAAGTATACGTTACATAACCGTCACTCTAAAGTACTCCTGCTTTCTTTGCAAGGTGTTACTTATACTTATCCTGTACCTCAAGGTTATCACAACCTTTTTTGCTAAATACTCAAAATGTGTCAAGAGGACATGCAAATCAATTTAAAGAATTAATTTGACAAAACAAACAATTATTATTTATGATGCCGTATTAGGGTCATTGTTTGCCACTTTAATCTCAGAGAATGTCCAAGTTTTTTCTCAGACTATTACCCTCTCTCGTAATTTTTTTTTTCCTTCATTGGCCCTAATACGCCGTCGTATAATTGCATAGAGCCAGACTGATAGATTTGAAACACAACGATGTATTATATACACAACGATATTCCGTGATCAGCTCTTTCAGCTCTTTTTCTGCTGTCGGCTGAGACAAAACCAGGCAGTCTGAACCATATTTTCTCCCTCTGGATACTTGAAACTGCACTGGTCATTGGTGAAGAATGAGACAAAGCCCTATTGAATCCGTGAAGAGAGAGCGAGAGAGAGAGATAAAGAGAGAACAGAGTAGGCAAAAGAATAATCCTTTCTCTTGTTTCATCAAGTGCCATTTCATGTCCCATGTAGATCCCCTCTTTCCCTCTGTTTTGTATCAAATTATACTTTCGTCACAGTTTCCTTCTGCGTATAATGGGCTTGTGTCTGTGTCTGTTTCTGTGTGCCTGTGTATGCGTCTTCTTTTAGCTTGTGTGTTTCTGTGTTCATCCTGTACAGTATATCAGTGCTACCTCTTTGTGGTATTCCATTCACCAAGTGAGTGTGAGAGTGACGGAGTGGGTGAGTAGTAGTGAGATTTCTTTCGAGTCAGCCGCGGTGAAACAGCTGACGGCAGCCATGCTGCACAGTGAGATGAGGTCACACCATACAATAGACCAGACAAGGAGAGCAGATGTTAAAAATAACACAGTAATGCAGTTTTGACTCTTTCCAAGAACTGCATATTGTTGGACTCAAAACAGACATGAATTATATAAAAGTATATTCTCAAGGGCTGTAAAGTTGAAGGCCGTTATGATCTATCTAAGGTTGCTAGACTATAGTATGTAACTGGTATGCAGACACCCCTTTCTGGGAAGACTGCTTAGCATCCTAACAGGCTTACGAGGTTTACATAGAGCAAGTTCTACCAGTTTTGAGTCATAATTATGGCTTGTTTGAGGCTTTCACTAACCCATCTTTAAATCACAGAGTGTGACCTTGAAAACCACAGTCACTCTTGCTTACAACTGCATATTCAAAAACATTCACGCTTCACCGAATTTCTCGCACCACCCGTGGCATAATAGTTTGTTCACAGTTATAAAAATAACCAAGCCTGTGTCACATGTTGGTTGCCAGCTGTCAGGACACTGTCTGGGCATGTAGTAGAGTGAGTATTTGTGTGTGTGTGTTCATATAAAGTATGTTAGTATGTTGTCTACTGTATGTGTGTGTGTGTGCCTGTGTGTAGTATATTAATCCCAGTGGCTCTGTCAGCAGCTCTAGTGTTGAGTCTGTTTGGACACGTCTGACTCTGAGGAGATGAAATAGACACCTGCCACAGAGCTAGCATGTAGAAGCCTGTTAGATCTAATTGGACCTAAAAAGATTATTAAGTCGTACGAACATGTTTTTAGAGCCGATAATTACTTCTCCTCCAGTCCTTCCAGTCACCTATCCAGTTCCTGAGATTGCTTTCAGCAAAGAATAATCATAAACAGAACATTAAATCACCTTCAACAGCTCCATATCACTAGAATTTCATTTTATATGCCGTTAACGTTTTTATAAAGTTCCCTTGCTTGAATAATAAAAAGTATTTTTTTGGTTTTGCCTTGACAATTGCATAACACTAAAGATGAAAAATAAATTATTCATTCAACGATTAGCTGTATTAGCACATTTATAAGGCTAAAAGACCTAAAACGTTTACCTATGTACAGTAATAGCCCACTGTATGGTCAACATAAACCTCTGTTTCCCTAGGTTTACAAGTTATTATTCAGATGTAGATGTCTAATGTAGTATTGTTAAGCCTCTATGAATACGATAAACCAGTCCTTACACACATCCTGTCTGTTTGGAAGAATGACAGCCACTGTTTTTCATATTACAATACTTGCTGTTGTAAGGCTTTACTTCTTTATTACCCCAGTGTCTGTCCCTCTTATCTAACTGCACCTGCTTTTAATTTGCATTTATTACAGAAATATCGTGAGAGCCACCTTTTTCCACTTGGACCAATGGTAAAAAAACAAAACATGAACCTCACTAGTGGGTTGTCTGGAAGCAGCCCATGTCTGAGTGAGCTGCAGCCTTTATGAAACTTTAATGATTTGTCTCCCAGTAGACACGGAGAGGCAGAGGATGGAGGGTATGGAATTAAGATGCTTAAGGTGTGTTGCGGTACTGGGTGCGATGCTAAATCCCCAGATCAAAGTGAGCTATCATTTTCTCATAATCAAAGTGTAATGGGAATAAAGTTAGGGGTGTTTTAATGAAAATAATCGACCCAGTATCATAATCCAGTGCTGTTTTTACCGAACTGGTACACTGGTTGAGATGCCCTTGCCAAGTTCTCTCATTGCTCCATATTTTCCAGCTTGCTTCTAGTCGTTGAAGTAGCTGTGCTACATCTCTCTGACCTCTATCCGCTGCCTAGCTTCAGCCCATTGTATAACCTCTCTCCCATTAACATCAATGGCACTCCTCCTTATGGAATAGCTTAGTTCCACTGAGGCCCTTGTGCGCCTGCAATGAGTTCACCACCACGAAAATAACTTCCAATTTAGAGGTGTGTATGTTCTTCATTTTGAACTATCTGCAGTGTATTTCTTATATACGTTTTGAAATAACATGTCTCTGAAACAGACTCCACAACAGCAGATTACATGCATATTGTATAAATAGTTGTCCATGCTGTGTTGCTGTGTTTAGCAGATATCCAGGACAAGTTGGGCTGTAAACCCCAGATGTCTCTAAAGATTTACCTTCTACTATTTCCAGTCATCTGGTAATGCACTTGGTGCCTCTGCTAATGCAGGGGTAGAAGCTGTCACAACTGTTATCTGTTATCTATGCCTGTCACTATTACAGGCTTAGATAACATCACTCTTTTTTAACTTTTCAGTCTTGGTAGTTGATGCTTTGAGGATGATTTTAAAAGCTGAGTTACAGAGCAAAAATTGAGGTTAATTAAGTGTGGATGTGAAACATTGGGATCCATAAAGTCTAAATGGGAGATAGAAGGGCTAGTGTACATGAACTAGATACTGTAGATCTCTGTAATCTTTGAGTCAGAGGGGAGTGAGAAATCAAGTGTGTCGATCGTCATGTGTGTGCACAGGGATTTGAGCTTCTGGGTCCATGTGTGTACATGCAGGCAAGCACATGCTACACATGTTCTTGTGTGTGCACATGCATTGCCCTGGTTGTTTCTCAATGAGGCCTCTGTTCCCCCTCTCTCATCCCCTTTTTACTGAGTGACGCTGGGCCATGTAATTACTGTGAACTAGCACACATCCAGCCTATTTTAGTTCAAGTAAAGACCTGATCCAGTCTGAGATAAGCAGACACTCAGGACTTGATAATCCAGCAAGTCTAACCTGAATGCAGATGTCCTTTTACTTGACAGGCTCCCAAGACAAAAGTAGCATTTTCTGTTAAATAGTCATGGATGCATTGGCTTTCTAAACCAAACTTGGAATGCTCTGAACTCAAGACTTTTGTGGAACAGACTTCAGTTTATTCAGTCTGTATTTTGCTCATTTCTCTAAGCAGGCTCTGTGTGCTCCACCATAGACAGACCCCCATACAGCTTCACGAGGGGAAAAAAAGAAAAATCCGGCCCTTTCCTCTTTGCCCCTCTCAGTTCATGGCTCGGCCTCTGTTACACAGCAGCCTGAACTAACCCACTGTCTGAATGCCCTCTCTGACAGGGCTCTGTCCTCTTTTCCAGTTTCAGTCCAAGACCAGCCTGACCGTGTACATTTCCTGTCCTCAGTCCAGCTCAGACCTACATCCCGTTTCCCCTGGACGAGCCGTGACTCTCAATTCACCCTCTGTTCTCTTCTGTTCACCCTGACCCCATCCTGGGAATCTTACAGATCACTGGAACCAGCAATTAAGTCACTTAATGGGTCAAATACACTTACTCACGCATAGACTCACAGACTGATTCAAGCTAGCACACTCTTAAGTGCACATGCACACATACTATACATACACAGCATAAGTAGAGATTCAATCATACAGACTAAAATGAACACAATTATTCCCCCCCCCCTCTCAGACTCACAGACAATAGATTCCTCAGTCTGAATCAGTGCCGTTTTTTTTCTGCTGTTTGAAAATGTATGGGTCAAACTCTTTTGTGACGTCTCATTTTAGACTATAAAATACACTAACAAAGAAAATACAAGGAAGTACATTTGAAAAATTTAGCTGCAAAAAGCCACTTTAGTACGAACATCTGCCCATTGACATTGCAAATTCAAGGTTAGGCTCTAAAACGCCCTTGTCATGGAGTTAAAGCTGTAGTGGGTAGAAATGGTGCAGATATGATTTAAAAAAGTTATTTTTTATAAAAAACGGTCACTCTATCCTGACAGTATTGCATGAGACAGGTAATCTGAAAAAAAAACATGTGCCTCTGTGTCCTCCAGTGCTCCTAATGGCATCTGCAAGATTTCACAGACCAGAGGAAAACAACCAATCAGAGCCGAGCTGGAGCCTTGCCGTCTCTGAGCAGCTGTCAATCACTCGCAAACTCTGATCAAACGGTCAAACTAGGCAGCGCTGATCAAATATGAATCAATATTCTGTTACTGTAATGCCTAATTCTCACCTCAAATGTTTTCAGAAACATCTTGTAGTGTACTGTTTAGCTGTAAAATGAGAAAGTTTGTGATCCGACACCTATGTTGAGATCAGTTGAGGAAATACCAAGCACCGCTCACCAGCCGGAGCACAGCCAATAGGAACGTTCTCTTTGTAGAAACGATCTGTGATTGGACAAAGTCTGATGATGCCAAAATAACCAAGATGATGATGCCGAAAACATTCTGCCTACTGCAGCTTAAAGGGATACAAATGTGTGTTTTTTTGCGCATGTGTGGACCAAAAAGGATAAGACACAGGACACTGTCTTCAGGAGAGAGAGAGAGACAGTGCGCATGTTTTCGAGACACAGAAGAGTGGGCCAAACACCTTTTGAGTGTGTTTGACCCAGTAGAGAATCAGAGATTCCCATGTGCACTTGACTGTGCGTGCATGCAATGTGTGTCCACACAAGTGTCTGTGGGTGTTAGCGCTGTTTGCTCTCTGTTTTTGTTTAAACATAAACCCGGTTAGACCAGTGAGGTTTGGATTTGGAACATCTGACATGCATGCAAAGCCAAATTCATGATGTCATTATTTGGCAAATGAACTTCAGACTAATGAATTTCTGAGGTGGTTTTATAGGCATTTATTGACAAAGTTGCCAAATTGATATTCTGGTGGAAAAAGCGCATTGATGGACTTGTCTTCTGTTTGATTCTTTTTTTTTCAGGGAAAGTCACGCTGGCTTCTGTTGTCTCATGTGCATTTGTTTTTAACCTCTTGGAAAACTTTGGTTAATGAAACTGGTGGCTTCACTTAACTTAACTTCTGTCTGCTTATTTGTGTGTTCCTGAGAAACAGAGGGCAAACCAAGCTAGTCTGGACACGAGTTTCCTTCAAACACTAAGTGCTTGTGTGTAATTGTATCTGTCTGCCAACTGTGTGTGCGTATACCTATTTGTTTACCTAAAAGCACTAGCCCATGTGAGTCTTTTTTCATGTCTAGCTCTCAGGTGGAGGCCTCTGTGTTGTGACGGTGTGCGCTAATTTTAGGTTTCTCTCTCTGTAAAAGTTAACATTGAACACATTTACACAAGACCACATCCCAGCAGCCAGGCTGTGACCCAACACAGTGTTGCTTTTGTTCTATACCTCCACGCTCGCACTTATAGACTCAATGGATTTTATAGAGATGTTTAAGCTTACACTTGGAGCGCTGCCCTCAAAAGGCCTTGGTTAGAGCCCAAATACTGTCTCGACTCTGAGGAAGATTAACTCGGCCTCATGAGAACTTTGCATCTGGAAACTTTGGCTCTAAATGCACTGATTTTTATTTTGACTAACACTTTGGCAGCCATCGCAGTGTAGACGAAATGATGACATGTCTCGCCTTTGATACGTATTTGATTACTTTCCCAAGAAGCAAAGTCATTTAAGGTTGTCTGTCTGCTTTCCTCTATCCCTTCCTTCTCTCTCTCTCACTTTCTCACCTTCATTTATTTTTCTCATTTTGTTTCCCCTCTACGTCCTCCTCTCTTCTGTATCCACACCCTCACCTCCTGTCTGTGTCCAGGCTGTCGAGGCCAGGTGCATACACAGCCGCTCTGTGACAGCAGTGCTAAACCTTTCTGTTTAATGTCAGGAACGTTCTACTCAGTTGAACCTCTCCTCAAGGACAGAGAGAAAAATGGGAAGATGAGACAGAGGAGAGTAAAGAGCTAGGTTGGAGTGTGAAGTAACAGGTGTGTTTGTGTGCTCAGATTTCCCAGTATTTGATGTGTCATACTTGAGAATAGAGTGCAACAGCTACACACATTTGCATAAACACTCAAAAGATAGAAACATGCATGCACAGTGGGATACCATCATCAGGCTTGTTGCTGTGTAACAGGGCGGGTGAGCCATCTGCTGCAGAATGACCATTAAGGTGAACTTGGATCAAGTGTCCAGTCACTGGAAAAGCTTTATTCTTTTAGAATAAGGTAAGGTGACCTTAATACTGTGCATAAATGTTGTCTATTATTTCTGTATGTTATTTTAAGCTAAAGGTTTATATAAGAGCTGTTTATTTGTTGTTAGTATTTAGGTGTTGTTTTTCTAATAATAAGTAGTATTGTTTGATGTATTATTCTAGATATTTACTTTATTTTGGGCTCAATTTTTGATAGTGTTTTCTTTTGATAGATATTTGTCTAATTTTCTTGTTTGGTATATTTAGTTTTTTTGCATAATTATTATTTTGTTTTCTTTTGTTCATGAATTGGGTAAAACTGTGGGCACCCGCGGTTATATAGGTAGGTAGGCAGGTATAGGACCAGCATGCACCTGGGTGGGTTTATGGATTTTTACCAGAACAAGAGAGGCAGTGACATCCATGTTTTCTTTGTACTTCGTTTGCTTGCTTTTTTTTGGCTAAATAAACTATGAGAAACATATATTTTGCATGGACAATGGAGTCTTTTGCCTGCGTAATCCACATACCCATGGAGCGTCAGTTGCCCTTTAATTTAAGTTTTACGTTTTTGCGACAAATAGCCACTACAGTTTATTTGAATTTAGGCAAAACAATGATTTCAGTGACCGTGTTGTAAAATGTGCTGAACAAGCACGTCGCATGCCGTTCTTTAAATAGATCTGATAGGTATGAGTTTATCATTGAGTGTGTGAGATAATCCAACCATTGTATTGGTTGATAGATGGATAAGTAATGGTTAAGCGGGTTGACTCAGTGAGCTTTCAGTGTCTGGATTGTTCACTATCGTCCCATAGACACTTCATAAAACACTCTGAATGAATGATGTGTTTGTGTGAAGAATGGCGGGCATATATATATGTGTGTGTGTGTGTGTGGGGGGGGAGGGCGGGTGGATGGATGTAGGGTGACATTGTGGTTGGAGAATGTCCCCTAACTAACTCTTTGACAGTATAGAGGGCTCTTACACATACACTAGCACACACATGCGCACACATATATGCATGCAAAGGCTCAGACACACACAGTGTCGATGTAATCTGGTGGTCATTATTGCAAACAAGGCAGTGTTGTGTGTTGTACTGACAAACAGTTCAGTCTCTCTAGTGTGTGTCTGGTTTAAATTATCACCAGTATCTCCCAGACTAGAGGCCTCCCAGTTTCTCTCCTTTCGGGAAAGGGTAGGTCACAGGCACATTCGCATACTAAGCGCAGAAGGTGAAAAGCCAAACTATAAATATTTTTGATACCTTGTTTGGTACGTGGCAAGTTTGAACCTGGTCTCCATTGCTTTCATGTGTGTGTTAGTTGTAACCTCAGACCGTGGTCTTGTTTCTAACTTTGTTAGAAGAGAAAAACGTATTACTCTTGATGAATAACATCATTTTATCACACTTTGTATAGTCACTTTCATTAAGATCATCTTCAGTAGAAAGGTTTTCAACCATCCACATAAGTACACGTAAGCCCACGGCTTGAAGTTATCTGTTTGATACAGACCAAGGCAAATATTGACATTGTTCCCTATTCTAATGAGGTAACCTTTTTATCTCACCCTCTTGTTGTCTTTTCCAGATGCTAATAAAACCAGCCTACATGTTGATTGTTTAAATGGAACTGTTAACTGATAAGACTGATATATTGTGAGTTATACCTGTCAACGCTGTTATAGACATCAGCATGGACAGCTTTTTTCTGTCTATACTTTCTTTCTTTCCTACATCATTTCTTCCTGTTTACAAACAACAGCTAATGGATGGTGAATATGTTCTGAATAGCTTTAAGAAGTGTAGAAAGTGTTGTTGTGGCTCAATAACAGATGTCCTATCTCTATTTGATTTTGTCATGGCAAACAGGATTCTATGTGATATTGGTTATTGAATTAGGGTATTTGTATTTTGGCGATAGTATAGGGGAACTTGTCTTTAGTGTATATTATAGTATACACTATGTTAATGCACATTGTCTATACATGTACACGCCAGTTTTGATACCAGATAGTGTTACTATTACAGTATTACAACTATTAACAGTTTTACAGTATGGTATTGTTTCTGTGTAGTGTAGAAAAGGGATTGAATAATGAATGTATTCTTTAATGAAACATTTCACACTTGGGCTTATTCGCAAGAGACAATAATACAGTGCCGCTGCTGGTCCACACCCATACCACAACTGCTTAATGAGTTATGTTGAAATATCTTCAAAAAAGTTGTTCCCCAAGTAAACCTCTTGCGCAAACCCCCAAATGGGGTATTGACAGTATTGACTAAAACTCTTCCCCGGGCTTTTCGAGGAGCTTTTTTTTAAGAGCATGTGTCTACAAGGTCTTAAATCTCTGTATGTTTTAAGTATACCCTGTCCACCCTTCTTACTTTGAATGACCTGTTTTTCTCTGTGTGATTTACACATGCATGTTATAACAACGGTTTTCTATTATTGATATTTATTAAGCAGTTGTATTTGTTTTGTTCTACTATAGTATTGAGACCCATGTAGGTGATATTTGCGTAGGTGTAGGTGATATGTGAGAGTAAAGCAGGCCACATTGCATGCTATGACGTTAAGTCTTGCATTACAAGGTGGACGTGACTCAGACCCCATGACTCAGACCTTAGTTTACTCAGTTGTTATTGCGTTCAGTTATTGCAGCGGATATATGAACCTCTGTCCTCGTCACTGCAAATGATTAACTGTGACATCTGACTTTTTGCACGTTCTCACCATATGCTGATGTGACGCTGGTCCGTATTTCTCACGCAAACAATGTCTCATTCGTCTGATACATTTTGAAAATAAGTGTTTTAATGTTGTTTTTTTATGTTGATTTGGTTTCATGGTTTTGATACGTTGCAGTTATCATTGCCACTGCTTCTCAGTTCTGCATATACCCCAAATAAGGATGGCAACACTCTAACCAAAAACAGCAAAGGATTTAGTTCATTGGTAGAGGTCCTAGTAAATCCTCTCTGTCTATCTGTCTGTGGAATGTGTGTCAGACCAGAAAGGAAGATTAGAGAGAAAGTGGGGCACCACCAGATCCCGGAAAAGAGCAAGAGTGGGCTCTAGGGTAATCTATTCTCTCTCTCTCTCTCTCGTTCTCTTTCTCTCTCTGTTGTCTCTCTCTCTCTGGTCATTTTATGACACGCTTAAACCCTCTCGTTGGGGGCTTTAATTGGTTAGATTCTAGGCTGCAGATTTATAGCTGCTGTTACATGATGTATAACAATATGCAGGCACTGACTCTCAGTGGATAAAGCCCCATATTGCCAGCTCTATTACATAAACTGATGGTTTTTGTGCTTTAGAGGTTATTTGTTTGCAACACACGTAATGGCACCTGTAGGGATTTATGTTGTCCAGAAGTCCATTGGCCGTAGATTTAACATCAAAAGCCTGTGTATTTGTATTTGTACCCATACATACCAGAGATTCAGTATTTTTCAGAACTAACTGTGTCCCTAAACATGCAGCTCTGAAGACCGAGCGATGATCAGACGTTAACTCACTGAAACATTAAGATAACAGGGACTGGGCAGGACTTTTTATCATTAAGATGAGTGATGTTTGCCATTTAATATGTTGCTTTTCTTCAATGCTGTTGCAAGTGTTTTCTTTCCAGACACATACACATTTCTCACTCTTCAGTCAGTATAGATGGAATTTTGCAAGGAAGAGACAAAATGCATTTCCATCATGTACTTTCCCATGGGACATTCTCCACTTCTCTCAGAGCATTTATTTCTGTCCTGACTTTGACCGTTCATTGAACTGGCCAACTGCTTACTGACTGGATTAACTCAGGCACCATGTTAACATTACGGTACTACATTTACAGAGACATCAGAGACGAGGGCTGGTGGGAGCAGAGGACTAAGCCAGTTGCAGAAAGAGAGAAAACTAAACTGAGCACAGAAAGTTGGAGCGCACAATGGAGAACAACTAGATCAGAGAGAGAACAGCTTAAAGGAAGAAATCAAAGGAATACAGTAGAATAAAGGGGAGGGGAGAGGGGGGATTAAATTCCTCCATGACCTACATTTGCATCGCAATCTGCAGCTGAAGCCAACATGTGCCGTTATGACATAGCACTGTAAGGGTACAGTAAGCCGGCAGCATAAATTACCATATCAAGTCTGCCTGGAGACTGTTTGCTATAGCTTGGGATTTCTGTCAAGAGACCACCCTGATACTTTTCTCTTCTTGTACTCATTCTCATTCATTTCTCTTTTTTTTCTCTCATACTGTCTCCTCTTGTAAGGCAGCATGTGAATTCTAGAGATAGTACTCCTCTGCTTAACAGTTTGTCTCCATGCAGTAGCATGCTTTTTTATTATCTCTGACAAGACTATTTGCTTCATGCTATTTGATGATAGACTGAAGATGGTGAGCCATACTGTAGACATCTGCATCAGCATCACCTCTGACATCTTCTGTGATGATGCTCTGCAAGGCCTGTACTGAAGTCCTCTTCATTTAGTTCTTAGTTCTTCATCAAGTGAAACACCTGCTCAGTTGGACTGAGGTCAAGTGACTGACTTGGCCAGTCAGGAACATTCCACTTCTTGTTTGCATTGCATCCTAAAACTCTGGGACTTTTGTTTGCGTCTGAAATTCCATACTAACATGCTATTTAGCACGCTAAATCAGTAAGTGAGATATTTCAGTATGTCCAAAACCTTAGTATGGAACCAAGAGTACGTGAATTGCATACTATTTCCAGTGAAATATGACAGTATGCAACGCTGGACACTACAATGGCGTAAATATCCCACAATGCAATGAGGTAGGGACGACCACGTTCATAACGAACGTCGACCACGTGGACGGACAGCTCTGTAACATCATAAACGCTAGTTTGGTCTTACAATTAAAGTTCTGGTGTAATATATATATTTAAAATGAATTCAGACTTTGATTCTCACAAACCGTCGTTTTGGTCACATGAGGTTGGCACGAGTTACCATGGTTACATGTCTCCAAACGGCACCAAGGCTCTCAGGAAGTGACGACATAAATTACTGTTCAGTGCGTCCGAAAAGATACATACTACTGTTTATTCACACAAAAGTATGTTGAACAATAGTACACATATTGAGTAAATTAAACCATGCTTTAAAGGAAATACTTCACCCACAAAATGACCATTTGTATACCAATTACTCTCTCCTTGTTACCTTGAATCCTTGAAGAAAACTTTGTATTTCTCACATGGCTCCACGGCGAACGAAGAATCATAAAACGGAGAAAAGTCTCGATGAATTGAAGTAAATGGGAGCCTCGTTTAACAACAGCAAAACTATATAAAAACATCCTTTTTACAAACGCTCATACAACTCGTAAAGGAAAATCCAAGTTTTTCTTTTATCTCTGCTAAAACCTTACTATTTAAAACACTTCCGCATAAACAGTCCGTGTGAGTCCGAAGTGTTTTAAATAGTAATGTTTTAGCAAAGATGCATGTGGGAAGTAGTGAGCATACGACTGGATAAATGAGACTTGGATTGTACTGCACATGTTGTGTGAGAATTTGTAAACGGATGTTTTGATATAGTTTTGCTGTTGTTAAACGCGTTGCTTCAATTCATCAAGACTTTTCTCTGCTTTTTGATTCCTCATTCACCGTGGAGGTATGCAACAATTATATATTAACCGCAGCAGTCCAATAGTAGACACAAAAACAACTAAAAGAGAAATTCTTTCTAAGCATTTGGATGTAGGTACCCCAAGAAATGCTCGATGTATTGCCTGTATCAGTGCTCCAGTGAGAGATCTCAGATGCAGAACATTGATAGGTTTAATGAAGATGTATTGTGCAAATGGAAATCACCTTTTTCTCTGTAAACAAGGACTGAATGTGCAGCAAATGTGCAAGATGAGAAATAACTCACACGGCACACCGCAGAGCGTGACAGGAAAAAGGATGGTGGCATTTTGTAGAACGAGAGCGACGCATTCTTCTTATCTTAATTGGTTCCCATCCATTGCTTTAGTATCCATTCATACCACAGTGACAGAAACGGTGAAAGAGGAGGAGAGCAACGGAGGAAGGATGTAGAGATACAGTAGCCTCGGTAAGCATCCAAATGAGAAAGAGAGAGGCATTTGCCAGCTATCTTTTCTTGTTTATCTGCGGCCTTGAGACCTCGTTAGCATTCACACTGCAGAACCACACCGAGGTGACACACTGTCACTCTCAAAGTTCTCCTCTTTGTCATCTATACTCTCTTTTCTCCCATGAAAAAAATCAACATATATACCTATTCCTATGTTTTTCTTTCTCTGCAGCCCTCCTCTCCCACTCTTCATGACACATTTTCTCTATTTTGCTATAAAGCATTATGTCAACACTGTAAAATTTAGCTGCGTTCATTAGTATTCAGGCTGCGGCTCTACAGTGACACACTGACACACTTACTGTTACCAGCCTCAGCTCTGTTTAGAGTACATCAGTCTAAAAACTCTTAGTGTTTCTTTGAAAGCACTACACCTCTAAAATCATCTCCGTATACATCACTCATGTGTCCCTGTAATGAATCTTTACACTGCTGGTACTTTCCACACCGACGGTGAGGTGACAGAATAAAGAGGAGGAGTGCAGGAAGGTATAGTGAAAAGAAAGGAAAAAGAATAAGTGAAATGGAAGACGGAGAAAGGAAGGGATGGGATGGGAATAGTAGAGGAAATTGGGAGAGAAGAAACAAGATGAGGGCAGAAAAAGGAGGGAAAAATAGAAGATGCAGCCTTCATGAGAGGAGAGAAGGGTAAGGGGAGACTCATGCATTACTATTCAGGATGCATTTCACTGCATTGCAGTGGCACACTGACACACATTCACAACTACAGTTTACAATGAGTCTGGTTATTTTAAAGAATATAGATGAATATCTTTGTAGAATTACAATTTGTTACTTTGTTGGCCTATCGCCAATGTAAATGAATATTGTCACTAAGCTACACATCCAGCCGTCATTCCCTATCCGCATAAAGACACTCAGATGTCAGCCCGCAGTTGTTTTGGTGCCTCATTTGACTAGGATGCAAACCATTGACAAACAGCATCATGGGTGCCCCCTTTCTTGTCTTTCTCTTTTATCACTCCGGTCAGTATTCAGTGAATATGGTGCTATATAGTTAGAGAAAAGGGCTGTTAAAATGTATAATGGTTAGTTAACAGTCCTCGTGAGTGTATATGTCCTTTTATGATCTACTGGATGTTCATGGCCGTAAGGTTCAGGGCTGAGTGTGGAAATGTAGTTATACTTGTACCGGTGCTGATGATGATGTTGCAAATTCAGAACTGGTTCTTTTGATGCCTTTCTTTTGGTTAATGTCAGCACATTTTAATCAATGTGAATGTTTTAGTTTCAGCTTAACACTGGTATTTAGACTATCTACATTCCTTAATAAAAAACCAGACAATGCTCAACTTAATTTAGAGATGTTCATAAAGAGTAGGCTAAAGAGCATCAATTGATATAGCAGCAATAATATTATTATTACATAGCTCTATCACACCTATCAACCAAAGTATGTCTCAGTACAGGAAAACCTTTTTCCCAACTGTACACACTTTTTACAGTATTTAAAAATCTAGGGCTGTCCCAAATACCATTTTTTGGGCTTCGAAGCTTCGGCGAGAAGTATTCAAAGGTATTCGAAGCTTCGCGGTGCAGCAGGCTGTCATGTTCTTCTGTCTGTCTCCCAGGTTTCAGTGCCCGAGACGGTGCCGCTGCCGCACTACTCTACACACACGCACCTCGACACACAACGAACAGCGATATCCGTCTGAGAATAACTACTACTACTCTGCTCATCTTCCTCCTCCTCTCCCCTCTGTCCTTCTTTTCCTGTCTTCTCCTGTCTTTGGATGACAGCTGCTGGGATCTGTAGTCAGACAGTCCAGACTTTTCGTTTGTCAGCACTGGTCAGCAGGACCGCAGCAGGTGCATGTGTGTGTTTGCTCGCCCACACGTTTGCATGTGTTGGTGTGCCCATTGAGGCTAGACTTGCTGACTGTCGAGTGTATATATGTGTGTGTGAGGGGTAGACGGGGCAAGCTGACTTTCTGTCAGCAGCTATTGATGAATGAAGAGGTGAGCTTGGTTCCCAAGGAGGCCAGGTCAACTATTAGAGCAGACTATTATAAGCCCTTGACCTTGGAGACCATGTACATATCTCCTTACTTAACCCTTTAACCAGTAGGAATTGTATAGTATTCATTGAGATAATCATTTTGATCGACCGTTTTGACTCATTCACTCCTACTTTCATTCACTTTTTTATTTTTTTTACAGCTCCCTCTGGTCCCAGATTCATTAAAACCACTCACAATCAGCCACTTTTGTTTATCATTTATTGAAAAGTGTAATTGTAGTCTTACAGTAGGCTACCAGACTGACAGAGCAGAAATATAAATCAATGAATGAAATCCTAGCCTGGTTCTGTGCTATGTGGGTGGCTCCATCTGGGCATGCCAACTGCTCAGCTAGGACGGTGTGTCTGTGTGTCTGTGTGGTATGTTTTCCAAGACATCATATGAAGACATGAACAGTCTGTAATGTGATTCAGGACTTGGGTCTTTCTAACACGGTAACACATTTTAGAATTTGTTTGCCATTAATGTTATACAGAACAAATACGTTATTTCTGCTATAGTTTGTTGACAAAAAAGTAGCGACTGTTATAGAAATTACATTATAAGTTAAAAACTCAGTTCAATACCATTGTTGTCTGAGATACAATGCAACATATGATGCAGCAAATATAGTCGATTAGTTTTTGCCATCATTCTAGTCGTGTGTGTCTTTCATCTTCAACCATCTCCATACAAATGTGAATCAACCTGAAAATGTGATGTGAAACTTTCTGTCAAATTCAAAAAGTACTTCATCCACACTGAAACAATATTAAATTGCTAATTTTGGCAACAAAATTATGTATGGCCATTATCTAATAAAGAGTGGGACAGACAGCAGGGGTATCAAACTACGGCTCGAGGGCCAGAACTGGCCTGCCAAAGGGTCCGATCTGGCCCACTGGGTGACTTGGCAAAGTGTGAAAATTGCAGAGAAGTCATTAATTCCAATTTTTCAATCAAATGTAGCTACTACTATTCCTATTTGTGCACTGGGGGTTGCGCTGTCCTAGTGAGAGTATCGGGCGCTATGCTGGATATTATAGATTCCACATGCTTACTTAACAGGCTATGTGACACAACTGTCAATGGATTGGGAACATTTTCAAAATGTACTTGTACTTCTTCACACTAAAAGGAAAGGGAACAATTTGGTGGAGGTGTTGTTATTTACAGGTTACTATGCAATGGTTTTACTGATCTGGCTCACTTGAGATCAGACCGGGCTGTATGTGGCCCATGAAACTAGAATGAGTTTGACAGCCTTGCTCTACAGAGTCTCTGCATGTCTGTGATCTGCTCTCCCATTATCACTAACATTAGTTCTTCTCATCGTGTTTGTTTTGATTCTGTCGTCACACACCTAGAATAGTATGAAATTGCGATTTGACTTAATTCCACTTGTGCCTGCAGTAATTCTTGCGCGTTTACATTAAGACTGTCAATGTAATTACTAGTAGCTTACAAATGAGTCTGACAAAATTGTGTAATCAACTGTATTAGCCAGAGGCGACGAAAAGTTGGCATCTTAACATTACTGCTATACATAGCATGAAGCCATGCAAACGTAAATCATCATTCTGGAATAATGTCAGTGCTCAGCTGTGTTGGATTGGAGGCCAACGTGAAGAGGAAAAGATGTGTTGTTAAATTTAGCTGGCTTAGTGTGGATGTAGCCTTAGTGTTTTCTCCAGCTCTCTAATTAGCTAGTGAACAGATCTCCTTACCTCTGTCCAGCTGGGTGAGTGCATGTGTGTGTGTGTGTGTATCCAGCTGTATGGTCTCCAGTCTCTTATCAGTGTAACCACTGGCCCGTAGTTAACAGCGACCATCTGGTGCCCATACTGAGTTGGTTTTTAGCTAGAAAGCTTCTCTGATCTTCATGTCAAAACTTACCCAGCCAAATCACTTTCTCCTTCTCCGTTTTTCCTTCTCCACTTTTGCTCTTACATGTTTAACCTCCTTCCCTCTCTGTTTCTTTTCTGTCTTTTATATTAATACACACTACTATACCTTTCTGACCATCACCTCCCTTCCCTTCCTCTCTCCTCCTCCTCCCTTAATCACTCATGTTTCTCTCCTCATATCAGCTTTCCCTCCATCCTCTAATGACAGGCTGCGATCCGTGTAAAGATGCAGACTGGCGTATACTGTGTTCCACGCTTTCTTTAGTGGGTTTAACAGAAATCAACCGTGGATCTTATTTTTAAAAAAGGGCAAACCACAGGATCTACAGCTTCATGAGTACCCTTTTAGATGCATGTATCATTTCAATACATGAAGGCATATTACAAATATGGCAGGTTAAAATAAAAGAATTTTAGTTGTAATAACAAGTCAGAAATTTCAGCTTGGATAGTTTGCAGTTTGGGCCACACAGAGAGAGTTTAATTTGAACCCAAGGTTGATGTGGGGCTGCACACAACAAAGGTTTTTGGAGTATATTTACTAAATTGATATAGATAAACAAAAATGTATCAATGTATTCTGATGAATCCGTGCTGTTTTTGTTTTGGTTGTTTGCTTTAAAAAGGTGGAATTGATTGAAATCAATGAATATTGCTTTACGGTTTTTGCTTTTATTGATACATTGGTATACAGTAGAATACTGTCTTTGACTTTCAGCTATGAGTTATCATTTACATATTCATTTTTTTATCAATAATGCTGTGGTGTGCAGTTGACATTTGTTTAAATATTGATGACTGAAATCAAAGTTATTCTGCAAATTTAAAGGTATATTGAGATTTTACTGCAGGTATAAGGTGCAGGCAAAGGAAGGAACTTTGTCCTTTCACCTTTATGTAATCCTGTGGACAGGATGAGTTGCATAGCCTGCTTGCCTTTGGGGAAATTGTCTAGCAAGCTTATTTAGCAAGTGAGTCAATTGCAAGACCAGCCAAAAATAAACAGTGGTCACTCACAGAGGATGTGTATACTATAGAACTATAGAGGCTATACGTATCATATATGAGCTCTAATAATAAATACACTTTTTGCAGTATGTTTCCAATACATTGATACATCAACCTTTTTTAATCTACTGTCCTTTCCAAGTCCCTTTTCTGCTTTCTTACAAATGCTAAAACCAGAAACACACTCGCTGTGTGTCAGCACAGTGTGACATTCCAAGGAACAGTTTGGAAGTGGGATGAGGACAGAGACCGAGTTGGCAGCTCGACATCACATTGCAATACACTCTCTCTCTCACACACATCTACACACAAACACTGACAGAAAACTCTCACCTCTGTCACAAATGTCCTTGTAGACCATTGAGACACTAGTTCCCACAGAGCTGAAATATCACAGAGCAAGAGACAAAGCTTTTTTTAGGGATGTATGAAAAGTAGTGGTTTCTCAGTGTTTCAACCCTGACACAGAGAGAATTCATACATTTTGTCTCAAAGTTGCTGGTGCTGCCTACTCGCTCACTAGGTTTTAACAATGTATGGCATCAGTTTAGCATCGTTCACACACAGATGCACCAAAGACTCAAGCTTATAGTGTGTAAGTGTGTGTGTGTGTGTGTGTGTGTGTGTGTGTGTGTGTGTGTGTGTGTTTGTGTGTTTCCGACTGGTTAAGTGTTGGTGGTGCAGGGATAATTACAAGCCTCACAAACAACCATGTCACACACAGCAGCTATTTCTACTGACAGCCAGCTATGCCACTACACACACACACACACACACATAGACAGCAGCGGTCTGGCTGTGCCGTGAAGCAATTGAAGCTTGCTTTTTTTGTGTGTGTCGCTGTGTGTGTGTGTGTGTGTGTGTGGTAGACAACTGGAGCTGCAAATGGAGCTATTTCTATCAGGGGTCAATCGGTGCTAGACAGAGTAGAGGATGTGTGTTAGCAGCCACTTTATCCTGAGAGCAACACAACTACTTTCCGCAAACAGGGCAGATTGGCCTCATATCCATCATATATCATATGGCTGTGATAGACATGGTTGAATCAATATCATAATACAACTTTTTTTTTTTTTTTTTTGTTTACTTATACTTACGCAGTGGAAGCAGGAGGCCTCTCCCACCCATCTCCAGTAGGCTGCAGAACTTATGAATTTGGACAACATGCACACTTCTGTATTTGGAAAAAGATAAAAATAAAAGAATCACAATATCATTATCACAATGTGGCAAAAAAATATGCAAAATCAAATATAAGATAATCACAAAATTTACATCAGACAAATCTGTCATATGCACAAAACAAATTCACAAATTTATACTGTCAGAAGTTACAAAAATATTGAATTAGTCCTACAACGCGCTGCAGTGTTGTGCATTATATTGGACTGCATGCTATGTGTGTCTTTCCAAAGAGGACATGTTGGTGACTTTATACATGGTAGAAAACGAAAGGGTCCTAACCTCGTAACACCACTGGAGTCCAAGTCAGAGTGTAGCAGGCACACACACATTTATACATACAGTGTTTCCACGGTAACTGGCAGTCACGGCAGAGGCCGCATTGACTAGCTACGTGCTGTGAGAGGGAGAAATACACAAGTTTCTTTCACACATGCAATATGTGGTGTTATTGCTGAATTATTTTAATTGCACAAAAGACCTTTCTCATGACGATCATGTTGCTGTGGTGTAATCCGTTTTAGTTGCAGGACAGGTAATTTCTAGCCGTTTGTGCTTATGGCATGGAAGGAGTTCTTTCGCCATACCCACGTCTTGAGCAATGCTGACGTCTGCAGGCTAATTTCGTTCAAATATGACCCCTTGAAAGGAAACGTGCCATTCAGTGGAACTCTATTCAAATGGAAATGAAACCAAACTCTTCTCCTGATGGCATGAGCTGCAACTCTACAGTAACTTTTTTAATGAAAACCGCTTGCCAGCACTAAATCCTACTTCTTTGGCTGCGTGGCCTCCTCGTGGCCGTGTGGCATCCATCAGCCACACCCTCTAGAATAACAAGCAGTCACATAGTAAGGCTGAGATGGGCAGATGGATGGATGGGGTGGATGGATAGGATGACTAAACAAGTCAACGCAGGAATGAATGAGCGTTATGGTGTTGTATAACAGAAAGGTCTTTTATGGCATGCCGTAGTAGCCACACCCTCCACAATAACAAGAACGCACAGTAAAAAACGGAATGGATGAATGAATGGATAGAGTGAAATGTTGAGGTCATAGTGGGCTCAATGGGACTGACATTAAATTATACGGGGAAGTTGTAATTTGCCTTATAGAATCGTTTAATTCTGTGTTACAGTGTCTCTGCTTTGCCTTCTATTCACTGAGCAGTCAAAAGCACAGGGAGCTAATTCTGCTCTTTCAGAAGAGCAGGGCAGTTGCAGATTGTCTGAAAAACCAGTTGTTAGACAAACTCTTCATAATCACACAGTGACTGAGACTGAAAACTACACATGCTGTTCCACTGGTTTAGTTTTGGAGTAGAGACAAGGGTAGGTATTTTGTCACTGCGATGAATTTGGCTCAGTCTGGCAGACACACAGGTCACTCAAAGCGTGTCTTAATAGTGCAGAATTGCACATTTTGCAAAATTGACACCAAATATCTATGGAACTTCTTTTTTTTAATTTGCGGATACACACAAGAAAACATTTCTTCACACATGATCCTGTGGAATTCAGACGTTCAGTAATTCAGAACATATGCTCCAAACTTTGGGCCCCATTTTTTTCCCACTCTAACTCAGCCTGAGATATACAGTTCACACAGGGTAGCTCCACAAAATCTTGTAAAATGTTGAGTCTGAAATTGTCCTGAGACCTGTACTACGAAGCAGGATTTGGAGTTAGCGAGGTAACTTCAGGGTTAACCGTGGGTTTTCCATCCAACGAGTTGATGTCTTATCTTGAACATAACCTGCTCCGGAGCAGGTTATGTTCAAGATAAGACATCAACTCGTATAAAAGTACAACCTACTGACCAATCAGAGCTTGGTGCGTGGATGGTATGATAATAATACACATATACAAAGAAGTTTAAGTCATAATCCAGGCTAAAAGCAGCACAGTTTATCGGACAAATGCAGGAAAGACAGCTGGCTGTATGCTGTGGGTGCTCACTGCTATGAATTATGTTTTTATATACTTGCTCTCAAGTCCATTTTACACCGTCGGAGATGGGGATGCAGCTGAAATAGTCACACATGCCACACCATTATCAAAGGGCATAATGAAATGTAATCTACTCATCCATACTATTTAGAAAGCTATGTATATATCACTGCCCCGTCTAGACGAATATATCTGACTTTTGAGTATTCCGTTAAATTAATAAATCTGTTAATTTACGCATTCACACATCGGTAGATTTTTTCTTTTGCCAGCTGTCATTCTCCATATCGCCCCAGTCATGTTGCTCACAGCCAGATTGAGAAACCTGGGTTGATTTACCGAGTTGATAACCCTGATGATTTACTATTTTTTCTCCTGTTTTGTAAGGATTTCCTGTCTAGAGGATTTCTTTTCTTTTTTACCACCCAATCACCATGAGTGAGTATTGTAGGCCAAATCAGCGGCCTCTTGCATTTGTTTTGTCCAGCCTTTGAATAAAAGACAAATTTGTGTGTGCGTGTACGTGTCACGTGCGTGTTAAGCGTGTGTGTTGTGTAGTGTATCTGAGTGTGAGTGAGTGACAGCTCTGTGTGTGTGTCTCTGCATGCAGCAAGGACTGTGCTGACAGCAGAATGGCTTGCTCTGTTGGAGGGGATTCACACTTCACATCAGATCATCACAAGCAAACTGTCTCTAACACACACACACACACACGCACACACACAAAATCATACATACACAAACTGAGAGTGTCACTCTGCTTCTGATGCACTGAACAGAATATCACAAGAACTCCACACAGTTTCATACAAGATCTCTCTGCCCCCGCCTTCTCGCTCTCATGCGCGCACACACACACACACACACACACACACACACACCACACCACACAGTAGTGCTTCAACCCCACAGAGAAAGAGACTAGTCCTACTGAGCAGCCAGACAATAGTTCTGTCAATCAACGTCAAGTCTCTGCTCAGCTGTCGAGCCTGAGGCCTTCCAGTGGACAGCTAGTTAGCCTGTGTGAAGGAAACTGAACCTGGCCTCAAGCACATCTACAAGGCTCCAGCTCCAACTTCCCATCACTTCTCTCTCGACCTGAATATGTGTGTAATTCATAACTCGGTGTATCCCCCTGATTCCCACAGTGGAGAGAGTGGGGTCAGTGAATGCTTGTTACAGATGTTTCATTAAGAAAGTCAAGCCTTGTTTTTTTTTTTTTCAGCGGCAAGATCACTCTGTCTAGTATGAACTTAATTAGTTAACAATGTTAGCTGACTACTGTTTACTGTACTTCAATATACTGTAATTGCCGTATTGATAACATTTTTATGTACACAAATTTATTTTTAAAATGATATATCCACAGAGCTTTTAGAAAGGTGCCGAATAAAAGTATGTCTTTTCCTGAGAAAAATTATTATGATTGTGAATTAATCATTTTAAAAATTTTGGTGGGGTCCAAAATGAATGTTTTGTTTATCTCTGTGGAAGATATCTGACATTTGGTTCCCACTTCTAACAAGGCTTGTGAGCCAATAGTAAAAAGACGTTGGTATCATGTGGTATCTCTGTGTCGTCAGCGATCAAATTGCCAGTTAGTGTGGAAAAAAAACTGTCTGAGTTTGACGGTTAGTGCCTGGCAACCACTTGTTGTGATGTGAATGCAATGGAACGGGGGAGGGAGAATGCAACATCAGGTGGCTCAATGTTATCAATAGCGCCTTTAAAATCCCAATGTCTGTATTTCAGTGCTGTGCTATTTTCTCTAGTTACATATAATATTTAGAGATCCTGCCAAATGATACAGCTGCAGTCCTGAAGTAATGGAAATTTGACTCAAACATTTAATAATCCCAAAAATAAACTAAGTGGCTAAAGCGAATGTAATACAATAGGATTTCTCTTTATTTTTACTTTCATGGAAATCAGTGTCACTTAGTGTAAAGTTGAAGTATGTTGTGCTCTCTGGCTTTTCTTGGCTGTAGCCCTCTCTTTATTGTCCAAACTGTTAGTGTGCTCTTATATCATTCAAATAATATTTTTCATGAAGATGGTTTGATCACCACTAATATTTATATTTATTATCTATACATCCTGTCCTTTTCCATTCCTCTCTGAGCTTTGGCTGTGTAGATGAGGGGATGATTTGAGCAATTATCACATTAAAAGCTCATGTATATAAATAGTAATTTTTGTTGTCTTTTTTATGTCTTTCAGGTGGGACCAAAGACATTGGATCAGCATTGACCAGGATGTGTATGAGACATCGCAGCATAGAGGCTAAACTCAAACAGTTCTCCATGTAAGTGCTGTTTTACTCGTCTCTCCTTAACCACAGGACTACTGACATTTACCAACATACAGGATCTATGATGTATCTCTTGTGCTATTCTGGTGAATGATTAGCTGGGATGTAAAAGGGGTTGGGTGGGATTTAATTGGGGTTACCATGTCAATAAACTCCATCATGGTGGTTTTATGGAGCTAAAAGGAGAATATTAACGGGAAGTTCACATGTCCCATAAACCTCCCTTCTACACACACTAACACTATGCCACTTTCAAGTGATGCAACCTTTGCTTGTAATGTGATTGTCGAGTTTTGACAAACTTTCAAAGAAAAACATCTGATTGGGTTAAAGTTTATTTACTTTTTGCAGTGTTTCTTATATTAGTAACTCACAGTTAGTGTACTTTGACCCAACCTGTTTCCCTAACAGTGCAAACTCCAATAAAATGGTCTGCATTCAAATTATCATCTCACCATATCCTCCATGTCTTGACATTTTGTGAGTGTGTGTGGGTGGATGAGAATGCCCCCTGTCGTGGAATGCTGGGAAAGAGACGATTTCTCTGGCAACACAACCATCTATAATGTTTCAGTGTAGTCACACACACACACCACATCTCGCTCTCTCTCTCACACACACACTACACAGACAAGGGGCTCTCTAATTTCGGTTGGCATTTCAGTAGAGATTCCACTTGGATCTCCATAGCAGGGGCTGTACACAGGGGGGGCTGTGGTCACCACCCACCCACTGACACACACACATACACACTTTGGAGAAATGTCTGCAAGAGGGAGAAGTCTAATTTTAGTGTCATGCAGTAAGCCTGCAGCTGCCTACCTCTCACACTCACAGCCTCTTCAACACACTCACAAATACATCTCAAATACAAGACGGGCGCAGTCGGGTAATGATTGACAGACTTGACTGCGCCGGCTTCTTACTTCCTCCTGTGACACAGTCAGACATAAGCAGACTTTTTTTCTTTTCTCCAGTCTGTTTTTCTCCCCATTCTCTCCGCCTGTTAATGATTGACAGACAAGACCATACAATGTATAGACAGAACCAGACCTAATGATTTTTATGTCTGACGGTGTGTCTGCTACTTTATAAACAAGTGACAGATATACTGTCATACCCTGCAGAGCACGTCTGGTATTTAACATTTTTATAAATAGGTTGTTCAGCCCTATGATTGGTCAATAAAACTTATTTAGGATACACATCATTTATGAAAATTGTAAAACCCAAGCAGTTAATGTTTTAGATGAATTCCAATAGTGACACGTTTAGATTTTATGGTTTAACTGATCAGGCTGACCTCAGATTAGAAGTAAGCATGTTGTTGTTTTCGCAGGGCCTTCCTGGAGGGTCTGATCAACCCTCTACAAGAACAGGTGGAGGAGTGGAAAAAAGGAGTCAACACTTTGGACAAGGACCATGCTAAAGGTAGGACAAACAAATGTAATCACACACAAGAATATAACACAACATGCTGATCCAGAAATGACTTTGACATTAGGATACATCGTCAACATTTTAAAGCAATGTGAAATGCCAATGTTTTAATAATGTTATTTATTTTTTGTTGTTATGACTTAAAGCATAGGTTGACATTCAGGTTGTCATACCATTTTGTTTATTCTTCTGTCCCACACTATATTACAAAGTGCATGAAAAGCTGTACCTTAGTTTTTACACAGTTCGTTGACTCTTTTTTTAACCTTGTCCATCTGAACCAGAATATAAAAGAGCCCGGCAGGAAATAAAGAGGAAGTCCTCGGACACACTGAAACTTCAGAAGAAAGCAAAGAAAGGTAAAAA
Source organism: Sebastes umbrosus (assembly GCF_015220745.1). Classification (NCBI taxonomy): domain Eukaryota; kingdom Metazoa; phylum Chordata; class Actinopteri; order Perciformes; family Sebastidae; genus Sebastes; species Sebastes umbrosus. Next base: position 22,070,399 of record NC_051279.1, read on the forward strand.
AAAAAAAAGAAAAACATATTTCATTTTATATTTAAAAACAAAACTTATGTGAGCTCACAAAAATAACACTGCCAAGTGTAGGTTAGGTGCTGATAATGATGGAGATAAACCTTGTACCAACAATCTTGTACTAAATCTTGTACCTACAGAATAGTAAAACCTCACACTACACTATATACACTGGCTCATTATCTTCATTGTGCTGGCATAAGAACTAGCTAGAAGTATAGGGATCACACACTTCACGACTAGGAGCATTGTCCGCTAAACTCATCCATCCAGTGTCTGTCAGAAAATTTGTTCAGATCCAATTTGCTGGAAAGCAAACAAATAAAAATGCTTTTGTTATCCTCTACTAGTTTGCAACTTAATCAGGAATCATGAAACTTGAGTCTTTTACGCCCCCTCACGCTAAAACATTAGTTATATATACATGTATTTAAAACAAAGTAAGGAAAGGTTTGTTTCTGCCATCACTAGCCAGACCAAAGAAATATGTGGTTTTCATTGGCCTCCATGAGAATTTAGCAAAGATCTGTTACGCTAATACAGCTAGAATTAGACATCTTTGGCCTGCCTGCTGTGCCAGTAGTGTACATCAGGATAGAAGAAAGAAAAACAACCTACTCACCTACTGGTGAATTACTCCAAATGCTATCACTTATTTTACTTGGAACAATGTGCACCTGGGCCTTGGTAGTATTTTAGTTTAGTTTGATTTATGCTGTGCTGGATTAAAGACCTGTATCTGCAAAAAGTCAACATTCAGGACTAGAAGAAAGATCTGATTACTGAAATCATAAAAGGCTTCAGTCATAGAAACAACTTGTGAAGGAAAATGCCACCTTGTATTTCAAATAGGAAAATGGGAAAATGTCCAAATTGTATATAAGACGTTTTCATTAGACAGCAGCGATGTGTATAGAAGAGGTTTGTCCTCACTGATTAGACTTGTCCAGATCTAGTACAGCTAAACATTACCTTACTTGGTAAACACTCTGTGAGAGGGCAGGGGCTTTTTCCTTCTGCAGCTCTCTTGGCTCGGGTTCTACATACGCATTCACCTACCGAGAGAAAAAATAGCATACACAAAAAAGGAATTAGATGAATATGCTTTCAGTATGTTTGGAGATGTTGATAGTTTCAGGTTTGAATCAGTGCATGTCTCCCATTCCTAAAGTCAACAGATGTTCAGGGAAAAGTACAAGAAACTTTTATTTAAAAAAGAAAAGCTCAATGGTTTTTCTTACGTCTACTATGCAGTAGATTTAACTTTAGTATGTAACTGATGCTGCACATAGTGATCATTACTAATACTGCTACATAAGACTGTCATTCCCCTACAGCTGTCTGCATGACTTTGATTATCATTAAACACTGTTGGCATAAGCTTGAGACGGACCATACAATTTGTCGGCTCTGGGATTGTTGAAGGAGAGAACCTCTCCTTGTATTAATTTACAAAACACGTCCAGCCTGTTTGAAAGGCATTGTCTTGATGAATTTGTATTCACTGACCAATAGACCGGTGTTACCAGTGAGAAGGCAGCAGTGACCCTAATGCTATTTTTCATATCAGCATACTATTGGTAACAGATGATATCACCTGTAGAAAACAAAACCTGCTTATATTTGGGATTGGTTTTTGAATTGGCATTGTGACAATTAATGCAACTGGGCATTTCTGTAAAGATTAGCCTGTTTTTGCACTTGTATTTGTACTAAGATTGTTATGATACTGGGTGGGAAACATTTGATAATGGTATTGCTTTAAAAAAACAAACATTTTTTGAGTCCTGCAATGCTTAAACGGGCATCCAGACACACAAAACTGCACCTTTAGGTGATGCATTAGTGTTAAGTGCTGGCACTCTTTCAGTTGACTTGGATCTTTTTCCTCTCCCTGTCCCCATGTGGTTCTGATACCGTCCTTCTCCTTATGCTGCACTGCAGCTGATAATCTGGGTAAGTCAGTTTGTGGAATAGACACACTGTCCAGGTTGTTGTTCCTTGCATTATAATGCTTAACCAAGCATATTGGTTGCATTGTGAAGAAGCCACCATGGATATTGAGTTTTATGCAAAGATTAAATATGTGTGGATGCTGCTAAATATTGGCATGCTATATTTCCCCTCCACAGATGTGGCAACTATTGTTGCAGTCTATCGTTGCCACTCCTTGTTGGCGCATTACGATATAATGTCTGTGAAGCTGTGGTCCCCTATAGTTTTTTACTTCAGGGTACTGAAACCCCACTGGTGCCTCTACTACCTCCTCTCCTTTGTTTTTTTTATGGCTCCTCTCATTCATTGTAGTTCTGGGTCAGAGGCCCCATGTTGTTAAGCACCTGGAGTAGTGAAGTGTTCTTGAAAAGGAAATTCAACAAGAAACAGAGGTGTGCTCCATAACTGAGCCTTTGCTCTGACCCTCTTGAGGGCTGAAATAGAAACGAGAATTTCTTCATTGAATCAGTATCACAAGCCGTGTTTCCATTCACATATATTAGGTTTATTTTAAAGTATCGCATTAGCAATGCTGTATGGAAACGTCAATTCAACTTCCTCAATTGCAAAAAAAAAACGTTTTTACACTCCTGAAGTGTTTTTTTGTCTTTGTTGAAAAAGAGTTGTTGCGCTAAATGGGTTATGAAAATCCCTTTGCCGAATACATCCTGACTTAGCGAAACATTTAAAACATTTAACTCACATGGCTGACCAGCTGTTTCTGCTGTCGGCGTCTTCCCCAGATATCCCCATAACGTGCAAATGCTTGTCTTCGTCTGCGGACAACATGAAACATGGCCAATACTAGTTGACGTGAAAGAACAATTAAAACTTTTTAAACAAGTGAAACACATTCCTGAAGACATCGCTCCATGTTTCTACCGCAGATGGTTAGATGGCCAAGCCGAATTCTTTTGGTTCTGGTTCACAACCTCTACTTCTTCTTCTACTCTGTTTACTGGCATATTACAACCACGCGTAGCCTATAGCGCTAACTTCTGACCAAACTAAGCTTTAGCTGAGTTTATTAACTCCAAACCAGTTGATGGAAATGCGCCTAATTTCTTTTTTTTGTGACGTTTCAAAAGTTTGTTTTAAATTAGCTTGACAATTGAATGGAAACACGGCTACAGTAATAGTAAAACATGCTTTGGTCTGAAGAAGAAAGAGAGGAAAGGAGGTGAAGTGGAGGCTTGGGATACACTCAGGTCCTGGCTCCTTCTGCTTTGCTGGTCCAGTTCTGTAGTGTTTCATTCATTTCTATCAGTCGTCTTTTGTTTAATCCGCTCTGTGGTGTCTTCTTTAAGTGTGGTCCATGCTGGCAAGTTTCTGTACCGTTACTCTGCTCACACTCGCACATTTTATCTCGTCTTCAATGAGCCACCTAGTGAGGAAACCAATAAAAAGAAGTGTTGCCACAACAAAACTGCTTCAGATGCTGGAAATTCATTTAATTTAATTTAATTTGATTAGGGATTCCCCCCTGATGGGAATGAAGATAACTTCACCTCACTTAACCCAACTGCACCTGTTCCACCCAAAAAGTCTGCAAACTCTGTGACCTCTGTATCACAGAAATACACACAAACACTTAAATCAAGTTTAGGACTTGGCTACTAGTTTTAGTCATAACACTCCATTTATGCACAGAAATAACACCCCATCTGTCTGCTTGTGTTGTCGAGTGTATATCTGATGTGTTGACTTGATGTGTGTCTTGTGAGGGTGTTTTTCTGACCTGAGACCTTAGCCTTGTTAAGTAACAGCCTGTGACTGCGACCTAATGTAATGTAATCATCGGTCATGTGAAAGCTGAAGAAGCTAATCTCATTTCAGTGTGTGTGTGTGTGCACATGTATCTACATGTGTTCAGGCTGTTCAGACCCCCACCATATTCATCTTGGCTTAGAAGTTGAGTTTGGTAAAAACAACTATGGAATATCAGTAAGATTTGAGACTTAAGATTTAATGTTTTTAACCTTTATGATAAATAATAGATTGTACAACACAGCAAAGCAGATAAAAAGGAAAGTCTTGCGTTGCATCCACATTGTCAAAATCAACTAAATATTGAGCCATGACATTGAAAATCTTTTAGACAACATTAAGCTACGCTTTCTGTACTCCAACACAACAAACTCTGACAACACCGGTGTCCCGTGGCACTCCTCTCTCTCCAACTTTCACTCACATTTCCACTGTTGTCTTCTGGCAGCAAGTCACATGACAAAATGACAAAACAGAAAGCGAAAGGTAAGAAGAATGTATTATTGTAGGGTCCTTTGCATGATGTTATCAGACACTTACAGTATAATAACAATCTGAGCCGTGCCAGGTTGCCCCAAATGATTACATTACAGTCTGTTTAGCAGCTGCCGTCTAGTCTAGAGCACTCTCCCTCAATACCCGACCAGTTTCAGAAATTGTTGCCCCTTTTAGTCACTTGGACACAAAAACATGGTAAAATAGGGTCCAGGTTGAAAAATAGCGAAGTTACCCTTTAATAAAGTGGTAAGGCTTCTCTGAGTTCACTTGTAAAGTGCATTAGCGTGTGCTGGTTCAATTAACAGACATCTACAGTATATCATCATCGCTTAGTCATCATTAGGGTGTGAATCCAAAAAAAAACAGTCACCACTACATGTCACAGGTAGTAATTGTCCCACATTGAATACTGTGGCTGCTTGCGAAACATGTTTCAGGGTGGATTTGTTTACAATGCAGTCAGTGACCTTCAGTGAACCCTCAGTGTTTTGTCTGTGGTTGAAGAGAAAGAGGAAGTAGCAATCAGGGCCTTGCCATTCACATACTTGCACAAGCACAGATGCACAAGTTAGAGTACAGACACCAGGAATGTGTTCAGTTCAGCACTAACAACCTCTCCGTTTACCACAAGTTGACATCTCATGCCAAGATGTGCCTGCATTGTCTCAACACACGTGTGTTTGTGTGTGTGTGTAACTCCGTCCATCCGTGCAATTACATATTTTACATCAACAGTGATGTCTGCCTCAAGCTGATTGAGTAATGACAATGGCTTTTGGCTGAATATTAAAGGTATATTTACCCTTTTATGGTAAGTTTCCACATGAGCTAGTATCATGCATATTTGGAATTGACCTTGTGATTCACTTTTTAAACTCAAATATTACAGAGTGAGCCTCAATGAAATCAGTTTGCTTGCATTTGCAGAAAGGATTCCAACTTTTTCATGTGATTAAATGAGGGAAGGGATAAGGTAACAGAAGTACACGAGGAAGTAATGGGACACTGATTGTAATAATGTTAAGCACTACTCAAGATACTCGCGGGCACTACCAAAACAGCAACAAAGAAAATATTTGGCTTTCCATCTGTCTCAGACAAAGTGCCTCAACTTACAGTAGCGTCTTTCCAAACCCCACTGTGGTTGCGAGGAGAATGCAGTCTGCCAACACTCGAAACTAGTGGGAGCAAACCAGAATGCAGTATGCTCTCTCGTTTTACCGCGTGCCAAGGAGACACCACAGCATCACTGGCTTTGGGAGTTGAAAAGCTACTTTTTCTACATTGAGGCAAACCAAGGCCTAAAGTTTAAAATGTTTTTTTTATTCATCTTAACAGAGAGTTACTGAAAACATGGCTGTGAATGATTGTCAGTGTCACACAACGTATTTCTCTGAGCATTACAACAAAGCCTACATTCACTCCAAGCATTTTTTGTTTTCATGGCAGCTATTGAGCATCTGTAGTTTTAATTGTTCACAATTTCACTTTATAGATGCACTTAATACTGCACTTAATTCTTTTGCATAACCTTTCATTAACGATTGACCTGCTGTTTATAACTAGTGATTAAAACATTATTTGAAATGTCAGCTCAGCTTACAAATAATTTTATTTGGCAACAAGATGGAAAAAAAGACTAATTTTGCCTGGAGGGAAGTGAACAATAATGAGTTCGGTCCTGCAGTGGAAACCAGACTAATGACTGAGGCCTGTCTAGCCCTCTCAGGCTCAGTCATACTGCCAGTTCTCCACAAAACCTTGTACAATGTAATTGTATACTTGTCTGCTCAAAAAGTGTTTTTTGGATCTATATGAGACTGAAAACATATACTGCAATTTGGACTTTCTATACAGTCCATCATGGTCTCCATAGTTGTAATATAGTAGGAACTGCCATAAACACACGCATAACTGGCATTCCTCTCAGCGTTACAGTCACCATAACAAGCTCGGTTAAAGAATTGCATCCATATGGAAACTGTTTGTCTTATTTTGTATACAACCAAAAAAGGACCGTCTACACGGGATTCATATTATTTTATTTTGTGGTGTTGGTATACTTGAAAAGTTGCGGTAATACTGCAAATATTTGTCCTTTTGGTATTTCGGTTGAAACACTTAGACAGCTACACTAGACTAAAACCTGCCTAGAACAGTCCAGTATCATTGGGTACAAACATTGTCTTAAATCCACCACAACATATAGTGAAGAGTTGTACTTGACTAATCCACCTGATATCAACATTCACACTGCACTTGAGTGATTCAAACATTTAGTCAGCTGTTAGTGGGCGCATAATGACAGTAAGTGTTTCCGTTTGGTGCTTTTCCATCATCTCAGTATTTGCGTGTGCTTGAAGCCATTGTTAATTGTCATTTTAATTGTGGTGTAGTCGACTGATGGAGGGATAAAGCGGTGGAAACGGAGCTTCCCACATGCTGTATCATACATAATGTATAGACCGCACTGCCACGTCAGAGAGGAGAGAGAGCACCCATCCTTATGTTTTGCATTTGAGGTGGAAGTTAATTTGCCCGTGTAACTCTATCTGCATTTCTTTACTACTGATTTGCATGATACTGGGCCGCACGTCAAATGTCGACGAAAGACGCCAGTTTGTTATCTTTGCCCAGACACAAGAGCAGACAGACAGACCACAGAGTTGCTCACTGTGGGTTTAACCTTGATGTATCAAAGTCAAGACTGTGTGTGTGTGTGTGTGTGTATATGTTGGTGTGTGAGTGTAGTTCAAGTGGTTAGATAATGCCTTTGAGGCCCACTGCATGTCGTCTTGGGCAGTCGCCAGCCTTCCTGCCTCCTTGGAGAACTCAAGAGGGCTTGATTCGGCTTCAGGGTATCCTCTCTTATAAACGCACACTCGCCCACAGACATGCACACACACACACACACACACACACACAGACACACTTATATACACTACACCCAGCAAAAAGACGCACACAGTGTTGAACAACAGGATAACCTTGTGATTGCATATGCATATTCAAACGCACATATAGACAGCATGAGGACCAGATGGTCACGGATATACCTCGCACACTTGTCATTCGTGAAAGCACACACAGTCTCTCTCTCTTAACCCCGTCTATAAACACTGGAATTTAAGTGTTTGACAAAGAATAACAGAGAGATAGTCAAAAAAAAGTTTTCACTTTTGGCTATATGGGCATGATGGATTCAAGTCCAAGATGAGCTCCAGTTTAAAATAGATAACGAGAGCAGGAGGAAACTCTTCCATCACAAGAGTGGCCCTTCATGTGGAGGTGATAGCCAAAAAGTAGCGTGGACATTCAAATGCTGAAGATAGCAATGTCTACAATGACAAGATTAACATGTAGAGCAGCAGTAGTATCAGTCCAAGCCAACACTAGAGAGAAACATGAAATGTTCTTTCATTGCTACATGATCATATCGCTTGTGATCATTCATGCATGTTACAGTAGCGGAACTCTATTCTTTTTAGTGATTGTGTTGTGAAGGAAGATTGAGGTTTAGTGGTAAAATGTATCTCAGTACTTTGATTTTAAAACATTGTTAAGTAGTGAATAGACCAGTCAAGTGTCTCCATGTGAGTTGGCAACTTTATTATACCTGTATAATATATATATTCTCTTTGTGTGTCCGTTTTGTTTCCAAGGTCGTGGTGATATCCAACCCCAGTTGGACAGCGCCATGCAGGATGTCAGTGATAAATACATTCTGCTGGAGGAGACAGAGAAGCAGGCCCTGAGGAAGGCTCTTATAGAGGACAGGCAGAGGTTCTGCTGTTTCGTAGCCATGCTGCGGCCCGTAGTGGTGAGTACAGCGGGGGGGGGAGAAAGAGAGAAATGAGCCTTCAGAAAGCACTCAGAATGACATAAAGTCTCCTCACTCTACAGGGTCTTTGCTTTTTGCATATGTATTCTTTCTCTTCTTTCTACCACCCACAAATATCTGCTCTCTCTCTCTCTGCCGTTTATTCTTTTAGGATGAGGAGATTTCTATGTTGGGAGAGGTCACCCATCTCCAGACCATCTCTGATGACCTCAAAGCCCTGACCTCTGACCCGCACAAGCTTCCCCCTGCTAGTGAACAGGTGAGGAAACCTATCAAAGATGAAACAGTCGGTGCTTAAACAACTGACCTTCAGCTCACAATACATACCCTTTTGGTCCCTGTATGACTTATTTTCGTTTATTTTCATGGGTTACATTTCTTGGATTAAATGTAGCTGTATTTAGAGCCGGTCCTCTTCACGAGTATGACTAATACTTTCCTCCCTCGCAGGTGATCATGGACCTTAAGGGCTCAGACTACGGTTGGTCGTATCAAACGCCGCCCTCATCCCCCAGCACCACTATGTCCAGGAAGTCTAGCATGTGCAGGTAGGCTCCTACAGCCAATCACGAGACTCATAGCCATAAATAGAGGATTTGTCTTTCAAGTACACATTTATCGGCTGTTCCCATAAAACCGCTTTGTGATCCAGTGTGTCAAAATGATGCCGAATGGGACATGAATTTTACTCCAGTTATTTTGATCACCCATTTCCAAGAACTGAGGAATGAGGAGAGGCATGGTCTATATTTGGTCATGTTAGAGATTATGTTATAGTATGTAATGTATACACATAGGAGATCTGCAAATCTGTTCTGTAGACCCTTTCAGTGGTTATGGAGTGGTTATCAGTGTAATGCAGTAGGAAACCAGGACATGTCTGCCACCCAGTGGTCAATATGGAGTAGTTTGCAAATGCTTTATCTTAATTTCTTTGTGTCTCTGCTTCATCTCCTCTTCGATAGTGATAGTTAATTACTTCCCTGAGAAATACAGTTAATAAAGTGGACCTACTTTATCAAAGAAAAGGCACACAGATAAATACCTTTAAAAAAAATATGGATTAAAGGAGAGAGAACTAAATAATTATAATAATAATTGCCAAAAAAGCATACTTTTTGTTTTGTAGCTGTTCAGACCATGTCTTCTACCGTCTGTCCTCCCTGCTTTTTTGTGTCCTCCAATGATTTTTCCTGAACTGTTCTGGTCCAAAGAAAGAAATGTTATGCCTGGGTTGTGTACTGCTTTGCATTTGTCAATTTTGGGATTGTGGGTTTTCTATGATTGAATCAAAACGGCGTCACTGGTTATGTCATGATGAGAATGTTTTAAACCCGCTATAGACGAGCAATTATCAGTCCACAACAAGCCAGATGTTTGGTTGATCCTTAGATGGGTAATTTTTTTTATTCACAAATCATCGTGAGACAGTCGCTTTTATGATTTTTACGCTTTGCAATTTATAATTATCAATATTTTTTATTACCAGGAGCTTAAACTAGGTATAGTTTTGCTTTGTTCTTGTGCATTTTATTGTCAAGTTTGTACATGATTTGGTACATATTGTATGTATTTTTCATAGTACAGATTTTGCAATGTACCATTTTTATATCTGCTTCAGATATTCAAATCTTTTCAAGTCTCAATTCACACAGTAATTAGACCCAGTGTTTATGCTGTTTTGGCTTTTCATGCTCAAAGGCATGAAATCCTGTGATTTGCTGCCTGTAATTATTGTCATTATGGTTTCACGCCTCTTACGTTGGGTTTGTTTTGTTGTTTTGACTGGATTGGCCTCAGTCACTGCCTGCTGCATCTTGGTGTGCTGTGTTAATTGTTTCCCATCCTGTCTCTCCCCAATCCCCTGCCTCCATTCCCTCCCTTTTTATTCCTTTTTTTATCTTTCTTATCCAACCTTCCTTTCTTCAATCCATGTCTTTGGGTGCACTTGATTCTCCTTACCCCCGCCGATCCTCCCCTCATCCATCACTCCTTCCCCTTTCACAGTAGTCTGAACAGCGTTAACAGTAGTGACTCCAGGGGATCCAGTGGCTCTCACTCTCATTCTCCTTCCTCCTCTTCTTCCTCCTCTTCCTCAAACCACCTCTTCAACCACCATCACCCCCGCCATCGTTACCGTAGCTCCACGCTACCCCAGCAGGCCCCGGCCCGGCTCTCTAGCATCTCCTCCCACGACTCGGGCTTCATTTCTTCATCACACGACCAATACACATCGTCCAAATCATCCTCGCCCATGGCAGCTGAAACGAAGGTAAGAGAAAACCCTCAGCCACCCACACTTGACCATAATTTTGCCCCTAAGTATGTACACATGGTTGAGACAAGTCTATAAAACCACACATGCTCTATGATTTACAAGTCATTGTAGTCAGAGACAGAGAAAACGCCAAACCAGCAGCTCTTTTCTCACACATCTCCCTAGCTACTATGAGAGGCAGTTTAGCTGGCAGCAGTAAGTGTATGTGATCATGGTGAAGTCATTTCACTGCTATTATTATAGCATAAATGCTCAGGAAATTAGTCTGCCTCCATTCTAGCCCAGGGCAAAACAGGTCAGCCCCATCCTGCTATTAAAGAATCGACCGCTGTGACAGACTGTGGTTTGGCTTCAGCGTACTGTGTGTTGTATTTTCATTAAATGTATCACAGTAAAATGACATGTTACAGCGTCAACCGTATCTTTTACAGACACTAAGACTGTGTCTCTATCAGCGGGTCTCATTCTGGTCGGCCTTATCCAATCATCTGACACAAGGTTTCAGATAATTATCGATGTGATGGCCCAGAGGATTATCTGCTTGGGGTTTGTGGTTTGAGATCAACCATGAGAAGCGGCTGCACTAGCTGACATTTTGTGAGCTCGCCAGCAACCAGAGTTCCCCCGTCCAGAACACATTGGTATAGTTAGGCTCCAAGTTTTTATGATGCAGTGAAGGTGGTTTGGCAAGTCAGTACCTGACCCATTTACAGTACAGTCCCTCTCGTTGCCTCATTTTTAGTGTAGCTACAGTAGTTTGAAAGAGAGCAGTCTTATGGCTAAACGGGGCTTACGGGGTCTTACTCCTCAAACAAAAGGTCAATAAGGCCGGGCCATGGCTTACACGTAATGTGGATCTCTTTCATTTCCTTCCATTTTCAATACCAACTTCTATGGAGGGTGATGTTCTGTAGCTGGCCTCAACTCCTTATCTCCCTTTGGAGGCCAGCATGCAAAAAGATTATTTCCCTATAGGCATATTATTAAAGGCACAATGAGTAGGATTTTCCTAAAAAAACAGCATATAGACTATAATAATCCTTCTCAATCATCCCTTGTGACCCACTAGAAGTGTGTGGCGCAGCTCTGCCTGTATTTTCTTTTCATTTTGCTGTGTTCGGGACATTTCTGTGTGTCAACTTCTATAAAAACGTAGCGAGCAGTTGCCAGATAGTGAACACGCATCCAAGAGGAAGCTACGAAAACGGCGGACACAGCGCAGAAAAAACGTAATTGTTAAACTTAATTACATTTGTCATATACACACACAGTTACATACACACAATTTGATCCTACTGCATTTAACCCATCCTAAGCATTTTAGGAGCAGTGGGCTGCTGTAAAGCCGTGTCTCACTCAGGGACACTTCCCCGGACACAGGAGCCGGGGACCGAACCGCCAGCCTTGTGGTTAAAGGACAACCCGCTCTAACCAAAGCACTACACCGCCCCAAAATGCAAATATATAGCGAGGCGAAACGCCAAGCTGACAAAGCTCGTTTCGTAGAGAGAGTGAATCTGGGGTTGGCTTTCACCCGCTGACGAGCACCGTAACCCTCGTAGAGCTGGTGAGGACGGGCCAACTTTGAATGTTATGTTTACAAAACGCAACTGACAAACCCTACTCATTGTGCCTTTAATGTTAATAAAATAACCAGGGCTAATAGATCTCTTTTAAAATATCATGTGTCACAAGTTTGTGAGGATACTCGAACATCCTAAAGAAGAAGGACTTTGCCTGTGCTTCCCTTTAACAAAGCTCCAACACTGCTGATGTCCATGCAAATTATGCTGGTATGACTCCCAGTGCACCTTCTCTTCAGCCTCTATAACCACTCGGCTGAACTCCTCACTAACTGCTGAGAACTGTGGAAAAGTTGCCCGTGCTCTCTAACAAACTGCTTCTCTCTGTCTACCTGCTGACATGTCTGTCTTTGCGATTCTTCCCCTCCGTCTGTCTCAACTCCTACACCCCCTCCTCTCTCTCCCTCTGGTCTCGTCCCACTGCCTGCTTGCTGCTGCCCTCGCTGTCCCAGCCTTGTCCCAGTTCCAGGTCCTCTGAGGTATCAGAGACTGGGCAGCTCCACAGTGACTGCAGCTCCCCCTCTCCTCTAGCTGCTGCTAGTGCACCTCAGCACGCTACTGACAAGGTGAAAAACACTCATCCACCAGGAACCTTACCCCACTTTCACACAAATGTCACACCACTGCTTCCTCATACTAAACTTCAAACTTGGCTCGACTTTAGTTTATCACAGAAATTGTTAAAGGAACCTCCGAACTCCCCGGCATGTGCATCGGTTTCTCCAGTTTTCATTCAGTTCACCATTTGTGACCATTTCCTTTGTTGGATTCCTTATTATTTTTGTGTTCCTTTTTGAATGTTTTATCCTCAGTGATGTCTGTTTTGTTTTATTTTACCACTGTTTATCATTTCAATAATTTATCCCATTGTGTGTTTGTTTCTATTTTGTCGGTTTCTGTTATCATCCCTCCTCCCACCGACGTGCACACATCCAGTTGTCCAATGGTTTTGACCACTACAGTCCGGCCCATTCCCCCTACATGCATAGCAACGGGGGGAGTTTGGGCTCAGGGTCCGGCTCCGCCTTTCCCTTCTACCCTCCTTCCTCCTCCTCCTCATCCTACACCACCTCCTCCTGCCCCACTCGTTCATGGTCACGTCCCGCCTCAGCCTTACTGCCAGACCAACCTCACAACAGCGGGCTGGGCTCCACCATGGTGCCTTCATCACGAGTCCCCAGCTGGAAGGTTTGTTCATCGCCTCGGTCTCCATGAACCTGTTCCCACCCTCCCTCATTTTTTACTGTTGTTGCTCATCAGTTTGCTTCTTTTATACTTAATATCTGCAGCTGAAAGTAAGGAGGACATATTTTTAAGTACTCATCAAAAGCACATCAGAGAAATGTAAAGTATCGACACTGACATATCTTTTTTTTTTTTACAGGACTGGGCTAAGCCAGGCCCTTATGACCAGCCCATGGTCAACACACTGAGAAGGAAGAAAGACAAGGACACCCGGGCTGTAGTGGACAGTAATGGTAGTGTGAGTAATGACAGCAGCCCGTCCTCAGGCCTGGCCTTGCTCTCGACCTCGGCGCCAGCTCCGGCTGCACTACAAACATTAACATCAGTGGAGGAGAAGAACAGAACTGTGACTGCACCTCTCAAGGTCAGTTTTAAAGTCCGTCTCACACAAATACAGCCTTCATTTAGCAATCAAAACCTCATTAGCTAATATTGCTTTCAACCAGGCATTAGTTTTTTGTTATTTATAGCACATATTCACTTTTGAGTTGTGCTTCTTCATTTACCATTTTTTTACTTTGTATTATTACCATTCTATTCTCCAAATAGAGACTTGTTGTGTTAATAAGTTGCTGTTCATATTAACAACTTGTTGAAGTTTGCTGTCAGTCTTAGTACTACTGTGTGGTCTCCATTAATTGTTGTATCATCTGATTTATATTTTTGCTGGTTTATGTTGTTAAATACAAAGTAGCTCCTTATATTTTCAGTCTATCTTTGTGCTTGAAAACATCAATACTTTGGTGCAGACAGGAGTACCAGCACGGGAGCAAAGCAATACAGTGCTGTGGACGGGGACGGCAGCAAAACGTGTTTTAGCCACCTAAAAGAAAGGCTCACCTAAAAAACTGTATATCCGTTTAAGTGTACGCTATATTTAGAATATTTTCCGACGGTGAACTGAACTGAAAGTGAAGGAAAGAGCTATCTGATGGTAAGAAAAGCTGTCAAAATATTCTAAATATAGCGTACACTTCAACGGATGTTGTTTGAGCCTTTCTTTTAGGTGGCTGAAATACGTTTTGCTGCCATCCTCGTCTACAGCGGTACATTGCTTTGCTCTCGTGCCGGTACTCCTGTCTGTTTCTCCAAGCTGGAGGCACCTCATACAACCCCACGTCAAAACACCCAAACTATCCCTTTAACATAGGTCAGTCTACATTTAACGCTATCTGTGTTGCTTCAAGTTCAAGCGACCTCACATTCAACTTCCGGCAGGTCGTTTTTGCAGTCATGGCGTTTAGACCACATGAATGAGCCTCCCACTATTTAATGTTCCCATTTAATGATTTTAATGACTTGTGCCTGGCTGTATCCAAACAGTGAGACTTGCAGACCCTACCAAATGTTTTTTTTTTTTCATTGGGTGATTGCTGCAGGCTGGTGATATTGAGGCCCATGAGGAACTGGCTCTGGCCTTATCCAGAGGTCTGGAGCTGGACACCCAGAGGTCCAGTAGAGACTCCATCCAGTGTTCCAGTGGCTACAGCACGCAGACTAACACACCCTGCTGCTCTGAAGACACTATCCCTTCACAAGGTAACACTCAATCTGGAGTCAGACGGTCTCTTTCTCTTTTATCCTAACGTACAATATCTCGTACCGGTTCATTGTTAACCTTTCTATTTGTTTTTTCTAGTATCAGACTATGACTATTTCTCAATGGCCGGAGATCAGGAGCCTGAGCAGCAGCACTCTGACTTTGACAAGTCCTCCACCATCCCCAGAAACAGTGACATCAGTCAGTCCTACCGACTCATGTTCCAGAGCAAACGGCCGGCATCCACGGCCGGCCTGCCAAGCACACAGACTCCTTACCACGGACAGGGGGCCTACTCTGTAGGGCCATATCCCCCCACACCTATCCACACTGGGGCCTATCCTCCTACCCCTACAGGTACAGGCTGCACTGAGAGTGTCACAATTGGATGTGTTCACTTAAATCTCTCTTGATGTTGTATGTTTGTAAGGTATCACGTTGGTTTATGTCAAAAACTCAATAACTAACATGTTGCTGCTGTATAATATACTGAAATGCATTTTATTATTAGTAAAATACATTTTGTTAAACTATCATTTGTCTTCTATTATTGCAGGCCCGTATTCAGGTCAGGGATATTATTCTGGATCCAGTTCCCATAATGCCTCTGGCTCCTATTCTACAGGCCACGGTCCAGTCATCGTTACCCCCGGGACTGCCACAATCCGCCGCACCCCCTCTTCAAAACCTTCCGCCCGCCGCTCAGGCTCAGTCATGGGCACAGGCCCCATCCCCATTCGCACGCCTGTCATCCCGGTGAAAATCCCCACGGTGCCCGATATGTCCGGAGCAGTTAACGGGAGCAGGAGCGCAGAGGAGATGAGAGGGGGAAGAGGAGGAGAAAGCCCAGATTCTCCAACGTATGCAGGAGGGGAGGACGCTGGCACGCTGCCGGTGATGTCCTGGAGCGGTCAGGCTACAACCAATCCTCCCACTGTGCCCCTGCCCAACCAGCAGCACCTCCACAATGAGATAGGGCAGGAAGGAGGAGGAGGAGGAGGAGGAGGAGGAGAGGAGGCGGGAGAAGAGTTAGGAGGCAACATGCTGGTGGCCATCCGCATGGGGGTCAAGCTCAAGAGGACCCTCACCAACGACCGCTCCGCCCCACGCATCGCATGATGACCTTTGTGTTTGGAAACGAGGTCAAAGGGCTTCAGAGAAATGCGACGTACAGAAACAAAAGGCTTCTGAGAAATGTTTTAATTACACCTGTTCCACATGTAGCGTTTCTCATTCTGTATATTTTCAACTGTCAAAATCCCTCACTGTGGAAGCCATCTATAATGATTCATTATAGAAAATATATAGATATACTATTGTTCAGGTTCACATTTTCTGATTTGGCTTATGATGCCTCAGAGATAGATCTAAAGCCAGGTTTGTTCAAATATTGGTTTGCACCTAAAATGGATCACAGGCCCACTTGTGGTAGATCCTAGTATAAGTTGAGTATGAGCCTTTATGAGTGCAAGGATAAGCTCCTCAAATTGTTTGGCCTAAGCACTAAAATGTTTTTGCAAATCCGAGCCCACAGCTGTGTAAAACATGAGGATGCTTTTTGTTAATAAATAACAAGAGAATGACAGAGTAGCTTTACAGCACAGTATGTCCATTTCTTTAAGAGGATAGTAAAGGCATATTTTACACACGTTTATTCAGTATTCTTCCCAAAGCAGATGGTTGGACAAGGACAATGTGTCTGCCTCTTCTCAGTGTGTATATATATGCATAAACTGTCATTGTTTAGGGAGTGCGTTGTACCGTCGTGGGAACAATAAGCCTTCTAACTGGTGACTTGGCAGAAGGAGCGCAATAACCAATGTAAGTACTTCACAGCATCAAGAGAGCAATATTCAGACGCACTAGAAAGCACGGTCGGCTTTCAAGTGCACCATTTGGCATCTCCTGAATTGCATCGACTGCTCAAACGGATGGACGCCCTGACGGCTGTAGGAAGGTGCTGCGTTGTCATCCATTCACAGTTCAAATACTTAATTACGTGAGATGTTCACAGAGCCAACAACACAGACTTTGTGTTGCAGCCTGAGTTTCATCCAAGTTGAAAGTTGTAGGAGACGACAGTGTGGACTAAAGCGCCACACGGTTGATGCCGTGACATTAAGAGACACTACAATATACGTCCTGTTTTAGTTGTTTTAGTATTTACATGATTTGTAAATAAGTTTGCACGTCTCTGTTGCCGAGGAGTGTGTTGGTGCTTCTCGCTTTCTGTATTTCCTTTTTCTCCTCCACGGTGCCACAATCACACAAGTTTCACATCTGTAAACAGGACGCTTATTGATTTCATATAATGATCAACAATCCCAAATATTACCTTTGGATGTGAATTCATTTTTATTTTTCATCATTTTTTTCCCCCCTGTATAAATCTCATTTAATCTGCAATATCTACATGCTGAGCTTTGTAGAACTCCTCAGTGGTTTGTGTTTATATATATATTAGCCCTTATATATTATAGCTCCTTCTGTTTTTTTGTAGCATTTAGTAGCCATGCTGCAACCTGCTGCGCGTTGATTGCTCATAACATCACTAATACATGTCAAAAGTACAGATGTGCCACTTCAAAACTCAACGTTAAATCAAATTTATATATATTATTATGCATTTATAGACGTTAACAAGGACATTTTTTTTGATGTTTTGAAAGATATGAGTAGAAAGCGGTAATGCCATACTTGGTTTTATTGTTCTGTCTGGTTGCTGTTATATTGAACTCTTTGTTGTCTTCTTTGAAACGCATGTAGCGTGCATGCTCATGTCCTTTTTGATTAATTAGGTTTTTACATCTCCAATTCTGGTGTTTTGATTTTTTTTGCAATATCATTTTAAGGTGACAAGTCCAATATGTACAGATTTTGTTACTCTAAAAATGTCCATATCCAGAATCACATTGTATAATTTAAGAAATGCATCACCATAGGTTAAAATATTCTGTTTTTATGGGCAATAAGATGTTTTGGAGGCTTTTTCCACAGACTGCAGCGTTGTAAGATTATAGGCTGGAACCAGTTAGTATCCCTGAGTCTGTATTTTAATTTGCATTTCAGTTCAAGCACTGTGAGACCATGGCTACTACAAGATGTATGAAACTGTAAATGTTATTTAGCTCTACAGGTTAGTCCAAGAACTCACACGTTTTTTAATTTATTTTCTTCTTCTCAATCTTTAAATCTTTTTTTTTTCTCTCCTCAACCTATTTTTATACGTATATATATAATATCAGAGTAATAGAGTTGTTTTCTCTGTCCATGCATGTACTTATCTGATGATGATGTGTTGTTTTTCATCAGTGAAATGTTCATGACCGTCCTGCTACGATTCATTGAAGTCCCATATTTCACACATTATGCATAGTTGCACCTCATTTTAATAATCGCATAAATGCCGGCTGGTTTAAAAGTGAACAGCAGCTACGACGGTGTGTTCCTCTGACTTTCAGAAGTCAGAAAAAAGTTTTGGTTTTATAACAGAGAGTCCTGCATCAGTATTATGAGTTCAAATGGTATTCGCATGATGCAGAGCTGAGTCCAGTTCAGGTTCAGATCAGTCAAGACGGTGCGTTTTCTTATTTTCTTCAGAACGAGTTTGCCTGAATCATCATTTTATCATTTGTAGATCTTATTAAGTTTGAACAATGGCACGCTGCCCACAATGTCTGACCTAATCTGACCTGAGTTTTCCGAAGACATCTTAGCATGAAAATCCACTTTGTTTCTATATTTTAAACCGGTTTCTTGTGTATTTAGTGTAATAGAAAGGTACAACAGGAGGAATGACAGCAAAAGAAGGGGTGACAAAAGCAAACATGTCATCTCTGTGCCTGAATTAAACCCACAGTGTGAACAGGGAGATGCACCACAAACCACTTCAATACCCCCTCTACTGTTTGATTTCAACAGACTAAAGATAATATCACCGCTCAGATGTTTCTGGAAACCCAGCATTCAGTTCTTGATATTGTTAATGATGTTAATATTTTTGTGTTTTTTTAGCCGTCCACCTGTCTAAAACTTATATTATCAACTTGTAATTTCCATATTTAAATTGCTAGCATAAATATATATTATATCAGAGTTGCCAAATGCCAGTATATCCTATGAATAAGACGTTTATAGTTTGTGAGGGTTTGAAAGTAAAAGTTAAACCCTGGTTTCTAGTTTAGTTTTTAGCTTATATTATTCCCTCCCCCCCCTCCTCCCGAGGAGAGTTGACCTCTCTGTCTGTCCCTGTACAGTTCAACAGGCTACGATGCAGTTCGTTTCAGGAAGTAAAAGCTTGTTATTTTTTTGTGTAATGACAGCTTTAGCAATATAATAAAAAAATATAAATTTTGCTTTGGCTCGCTGACTTCTTGAATGTACAAGTGTGTATCAAACATTAGGCCAGACCAGCTCCCTAGTACTTTATTTCTTTTTCTTTCAGGCCTAAAACTAGGGATGCACTGATCTGACTTTTTCAGTCCCGGTACCGATACCGACACCTGGGCTTTGGGTATCGGCCTGAGTACCGATCTGATACCAGTGTTTAATTAATAAGCAGTATGCCTCACTGGGTGGAAGTGAGTGGGATCATTCTGTTATGTGTAAGACAACATCAGGCTTGACTTAAACATTGCTTTCCTAACTTTGTAAAACAAATCGTAACAAATAAATACATAGATATAAATGTACTGAATTCTTATTATTACCGCGTTGTTTTTTGCACATTGATCTCTCATGTAGTAACTGCACAGTGATCGTTGTGTTATTGCATTGCTTATGACAAAGCTTTTTACACTAACCCGGTCTGTAAACTGGGATAGTGGATGGGAAATATTGTCATGTACAGGTTCAAAAGCAACTCAACAGTATAGGATACCACAAGCTCAATGGATAAAGCCTTCCTTCACTACTAGGATGTAAACATATGATATGTTTGGGTTTTTGGCCACCAGAGTGTGCTCTTGTCTAAACCTTGTTTATAGCTTCCTCTGCTGGGATAATGAATCACTCCTCCCATCCTTAGAGACCTAGGAAACACTCGTCTGATCGATAAAAGTATTGCTGAAAAACAATCAATCAGCCACACTGAAGGCACAGACGACCTTGTAATAAACCATGCATGAACAAAAGAATTAGATTGTGAGTAAAAAACAAACGCTTTTTCCTCTTTTTTTCCCTCAAGTGCAGACTTCCTCCTCCTCGACACAAATAACTTCCACATGGTGTCATATTTTCCTGGGGTGTGGACTCAGTAGTCTGTTTGTTGAATGTCTCAAATATCCCACGTGCATAATAGCAGCAGTAGGGAGGGATGGGCACGCACCCAACAGACAAATATGCACAAGAGAAACCACATGTCAAAAATCAGTATGAAAACTACTATTTTTTTTATTAATTTCTATAAGTTCACCAATTTAAACAGCCTGACTGTGATTTGATGCAAAAAAAGTGAAGGTATCAAAAACACAAACTATTTTTTTCAGTTAAATAATCAACAATTATTTTTATTCCAACAAGAGCAGTAAAGAATGCTTAGAAAACACAACAGTATAACATTTAGCCTACTCAGTAACTAGGTACATTTACTCAAGTACTGTACTTAAGTACAATTTTGAAGTACTTGCACTCTACTTGAGTATTTCCATGTTCTGCTACTTTCTACTTCTACTCCTCCTCTACATCTCAGAGGGAAATATTGTACTTTTTACTCCACTACATTGATTTAATAACTTTAGTTACTTTACAGATTCAGATTATTAAAGGGACTGTTTGTAACTTTTTACACGTATAAATCTACCAGGTCGGGATCCCATGCGCGCTCGCGGGTGGCAACGCTGTTCAGACCGCTCCTCTGCCTGCTTGCCTTCACTCACACAACGCGCGCATTCTCGCGCCACCTCACGTGCATGCGCGCACACTACACACTGCAGAAGAGTTAGCTTAGCTCTGAGAATATCTAGTGAATGTACAGGGGACGTTTGTGCAGAAATAAATGCTGCAGCTCCTCCGGACCAACAGAGGTTTCCCGTGTCTTATGAAGTGACAGGGCTCCGCAGCGAGTAACGTTATCGTCTCCGACCGGGTGCTGGTGTCTCCCCGCGGGCGCGCTTGGAGACGATAACGTTTCTCTTCCTGCTTCAGCCTCGGCACTTACCCGCTTTTCCTGCTTCAGCCCCGGAGGCTGAAGCAGGAAAAGCCAACACTAGGATCAGCATTGATTCATGGAGAGACCTTCGTCTGGTCAGCTAACATTACTGCCAAGCAGCTGAAATACAGAGTGATATTGTGGTTTTAGCTGACGTGTGTCGCCTCACTGTTTTAAGCGATGCTCGTTCAGGTATATTTAGAGCGAGCGAGCGCGAGCCCGACGCTGACTTTCGTTGATTTAACGGCCACAGGTGTCGCTGTTAACAAGCATTTCTGAAAGTTACAAACAGTCCCTTTAACTGCAAAGTAGTAATGTGTTTTTTGATACCTTCACTTTTTTTTTTTTGCATTAAATCATACCGGGATGTTTGCTGAAATTGATTGGATGTGGCACAGCCCCACCAAGAAAAAATCCCACCAGCCGCCTGCTGCTGTAGTTTATATATCATGAATGCAGCTGACTGTTATATACTGTCCCTATAACGTTACTGGATGTGCGCAAGTGTGGCGGTGACGTCAGAGTTACGCACGGAGCGACGCAGCGCTGCTATTGGAACATATTTTGGTCTCTGCTGGACGCTGACGTGCTCTCCTCCTCCTCCTCCTCTTCCTCCTCCTCCTCCTCCTCCTCCTCCACCTCGATCACTCCATCCTGCACAGCCAGCCAGAGGTTACACCAGTCGGGATTACGCTCGCAAATATGTGATTTTCTTTTGTGTACAAATACTAACAGGCTAGTTTAGGTTGTTTTGAGGTTGCGCGCGGCTATCTAGTGTGTTGTCAAGGAGCAGTTAAGTGTGTCGTCAAGGAGCAGCTTAGTCGGTTGTCAAGGTTTCTGGTGGAGGTTGTCGGACGGGACAGCAGCGGAGCATCGACTTGAGGTGCGTCCGATGACATGATAAGTTGATTTTTGGACAGCTGCTGGCATCTTTTTACTACTTTTTGTTTCCCAGAAATGCGCGTAAACCCTTTATGAACCAGCATGTTGTTAAATAATGTGTCGTTGTTATTGTGAGGCCCGTGTTTTTGCCCTTAAATAACCCGAGCTGCTGCCTCCACACTGAGGATGATGTGTGGTGTGCTATCATGCGGTCGAGTGTCTCAAATGATAGCTTCATAAAGCAGCATGTTGTATGTTTAAAGGTCTCATAGTATATTCATTTTCCAGGTTCATACATGTATTTTAATGTCCAGTGTTCTTTCAGACCCATTATCGGACAGATGGAGCAGGAGAAAGAGAGAGAGGATGGTCTTTTTATGATGCTATGGTGGCCTGTAGACACACTGGGGACAGAAAAGACATGGAAAAGTGCATTTCTGCATAATAGGTGACCTTTAAGATGTTGTTCTTGTCCTCCACTCTTCTCCTATCAGGTCCCCTGTGTGTGTACTCCTCTCTATCCCAGCGATATGCTGCCCTGCCTGCGGAGAGTCCTGCAGCCCGCCCTCTCTCTGAGAGCCGGGTCTGGGTTGGCCACAGCCGGACTCAGCAAGCACCAAACGCCCGCCCCATCCCGGTTCTCCTCGGAGCCTCCTCCTCCTCTCTCCATGGTGGTGCAGCAGCGGTGTCACCTGGGCACACACCCGCAGAAGGACTCCGTGGAGCCCCTCGACTCTCCCAGAGGAGCCAAGGATTTTATTTATACTCTGCATCCGACTGAGAGGACCTGTCTGCTGCGGGAGCTGCACAGGTTCGAGTCCATAGCCATAGCTCAAGGTAGGTGGTGATGTGCTACAGTACAGCATCATGTCTTTTTATATTAAGTGGCAATACAGTACAAACATGATTTTTTAATTTGTATAATTTGGATAGTCTTTAATACAACATGTCAGATTATCTCCTATTCGTTGTCAGAAAATTCTCCATTGAAATCATTTATAATTGATGATACATGGGTTTTGCATCATAGTCATCATCAACTGCAGGTCATAGATCTATTATGCATCCCTGGATATTACATGTAATGGCAAGCAGTTAAAGCAGCAGTGGGTAGAATTGGAGCAAATATGATTAAAAAAAGTCTTTTTTTATAAAACGGTCACTATATATATATGGTAATACAGTTCGGCCATCATTTTGAATTTTTAAGCCATACAAGTAATGGATATAGTCTTTAATACAACATAGTATTCTTTATTAGAAAATGCTTTATTGAAATACTTTATAATTGATGCGTTTTGTGTCATAGTCATCCACTGCAGGTCATAGATCTATTATCCATCCCTGCAGTTTAAGCATCAGTAGGTAGAATTAGAGCAAATATGATTTTAAAAAGTTATTTTTATACGTTCACTATATCCTGACAGTAGTGCACGAGACAGGTGCAGAAGTCTAGTTTTCTCTTAGAATTACAATATGCTGAAAGGTTATAATGGAATTTTTGCCCAGTGATGTCAAAAATATTCTGCCTACTGCAGGTTTAACTCTGGGGTTACAGTAGATATTCACCTATCAGTGTAATCACCATGCAGTTCCAGGCTGCAGCATCAGGGGACCAAACTGTAATAAGACGCAGTAACCTGTAATGTGGTTAAGATTATAATGTTGGCAACATCACCGCTTTGATTTTAATCTCCTGATGGGTTATCAGGCTCTGGTTAAAGGCTTAGCTTTTCTAAAACATCTTACCATAGTTCAACAGAGAAGGACAGCTAATCCCCGTGTGCTGATTTGCAGCCGACCCAGATCTCTGACCTCTGACCTCCCTGAGAGAAAAGAGCATCTATTGGCAGCGATCAATACAGCGTGTCACCACATTACTGTAACTCTTATTCCACAAGCACTCACTCACACAGTATTTCAGTATAGGGAGCAGTAGACTAGTATCCCTGTTTCAATACAGCATCAGAGTGTTTCCAAAAGTAAAGCATTAGTTGTGTTTCATAAACATCAAGAATGATATCATGAAACTAGAGGAGGAGCACGGTGGATGTCCCTAAGACGCAGAGATAAAGAAGGAAGTGGGTCGATCAATACTAAGACGAGAGAATTATAGAGGGAGGGAACGAGGAAGGACATGAGTGATGAAGAAGATGATCTGCAGTACATGAGGTTCTCTCCGGTAGTGTGCTGCTCTGAGCTCCTGTCATCCTTTTTTATTGCTCTCTTAACTGAACTGAAAAGTGGTTTCTCGTAACAACACATAACCATTTTGGGAGCTTGATCAATGCTCCTTTCACGTTGTCAGTGAAAATATTGATAGAAATATTAGATCCATTGCACTGAGAAATGTGGATAAAAGATGAAGCACTGTCGCCACTGTAAGTAGTTTCAGCTCGTTTACTGTAGTGTCTCATGATAGACAAATGATTCCCATCTTGTGGGACGCCCTGCAGGGTAGCTTCAAATATCTCAGAAGACTTGAATTCAAAATAATCCCTAAAGTCTCTCAATTCCACTGCACCAACAATTAGACTTTTCTTATCCTGCTGGTTCACTAAACTAACAGACTGCTGGACTCTCAGTATACACTGTATAGCAGGCTCCTTTAAACCATATAGCATCAGACTGCTGAATGTTGAACATGCATGCATCAGCTGCTATGAATAGTGTTATGTGAGAACTGTTTCCTCAGTATATGAGACTCTGAATGACAATTAGCGACGACGTGCGCAAATCACAGCCCAGAGTGTGATTGTTAATATACGTATGCCCCTGACATTAAGGTTTGAAAAGTTTCATGTTTGCTCGGTTTACAGTTTAAGAATTCAGTTGTTCTGCTTTTTCACTTTTTTACCTCGCCAAAGGAGGTTTTTGGGAGGAAAAAACACAAGCAAATGTTCCATAATTGTTTTCTACGAGCGCCATAACAATTCACTCTCTATACGATCCTGCATATAAAACATAAATATAACGGGGGGGAAGGGAAGCACACTGCTGTCAGCTACAGTACGTGTGATGGTATTGATTCTTCACATGATTGATTGGGTCACAGCATGTCAGTCACTTCTCTCCATGTACGTCAAAACAGCCTAGTGATGCTTCAGCTGACTGACTTCAGCAACTTTAGTGGTTATAATGTTAATTTTGGCAGTTAATAATGCTAATAGTGGTGATTACACAGATGGTAGCAATGACAGTGAAGACAATGACAATGATTGTTAATCGTGCTTGACGGTGTCCTCTAACAGTTGAATAAACAGTGGTGTTTTATTGACAAGTCCAACTAAAATTGCTCCGCTCATTGCACGGAGGATATTAACTTAAACTTAAGTACCTCTCCCTTCCTCATTCCCACAGACTCTGGGGAATTGACGGAGAGAATTGTAGCCGGTCATCATTACGAGGCTTTTCAATAGGATTCTCCACGCTCAGCGCTCCTAATAGTACATCATTATTTTGCTGTCGGGATGTGGCTGATTGCATCCTGACCTCACCACATGCTGCAAGCCTTCTCTGTGCAATACCAACACCGAGCAAACAGTGCCAAATCCCTCATGAATATCAGAGAACATCATGCTTCTTTAAAAAGCATGACGGTGTGTGGCATGAAAATTGAGAGATGTGATATTTTGAGCCAGATTTAGATCTTCCATCCCCTCCTGTGAAATGCACCAGAGGGCTATAAGTGGTTGATTCACAACTTCATATGTTTTAGGATTCAAAAACCACCACAAACTGTCAACCAAAGTTGAGAGAATACTGTGAACTAGAGGTGACTATATACAGAGGACAGCTCCTCTCCTCTGCTCTGCTGTCACCTCTGGGGCCGGCCCTGGCTGAAGCTCCTCACCTTCACGTTATAAAAACCCTCAGGCATTGTCTTACCTGCTGTATGCGCGGGGCTGCAGACTAGCTGAATCAGTGATTGCTGAACCGGTCGACACACTCTCTCACCGACTCGTCGGCTGAGAGATTGATTTTTTTAGACAGGCTCATCAACATCCATCATCGTTCCACCCAGAGGCTGCAGGACACCTGAAACAAAGCCCTTATTATCCTGACGTTTATATATGCAGGTTTGCTGAACGGTGAGGAAAGTGGATGTGTATCGTTGTACTGGGCAGTTCTCAGGGTTAATGTAGTCCACTGCAGTATGTTCACGCTTGTTGTGGTCACGTTTACTGAATGAATTCACCTTCATTCTTGATTGATTGTGCTTTTAAATATAAGTTACATCTTACTTCACCAGATGCCTGCCTAAACATTTAGTCAGTTAACTTCCTACTTCCATTTTTTCCACAGTTGCTTATTTACACATCCTGCAGACACAGAGCAACATTAGCATTCGTTTCGAGTTGTATTTCTGGTCGTCTTGATTTCTTGCTGAATATAAGTCCAATATTCTCCTCGTATCTCTGTTTTTGGTCACCACCAACTCCTGATCAGCAGAAGTATCTGGCTCTTTAACTGCTAAATGCTCATTATGTTCACCAGCTAGTTGCTAACTTTGTCTTTCTGCCATTTGCTGCTGGCCAGGTAGCATACAGTCTGTTTATCAGAGTTGTATTTGCTGAAAACAGCTGACTGCTGCAGCTGGAAACTAGTTGATCATCCAGAACTATAAAGTTGTGGGCTGTAAAATCAAAACACTGAGTTGAAAGATGCTAAAATACTCCGTAGAGCGAAGGAGAACTGCAGCGTCGGTATGAAATTGAATTTATGGGGGGTCATTTGTCATTACATCTGATCCATTGTGAATAGAGTGTGCTGTAAACACGGTATTGGTGGATCAGAGAGTGGAAAGAGAGAAGGAAATCCATCATAAGTCAGTGCAATGTAAGGCAAACTGAGGGCTGGTGAGCTGTTGATTGTTTTTTGTCTTTTCCAGTTTCCAGTTTCCAGTTTCCAGTTTCCAGTTTCCGTGTCCACATTTTTCACAGTTTAAAAACGTTTTAAACTTTATTCTTTAGTGGCAGAGGGTAACAGCCAAGATACTCCCAAGGACTGGATGTGTGTTTGAGTGGGGACAAGAGAAAGGGTCAGGAAGAAGCAAGTTGTAGTGAAGGTCGTACAGTACACAAGTACATTCACCTTACTGGGGGAGATTTAGGGTCCATTTAAGAGGTTTGAGGACCTTTTGTACCAGTAGAGATGTCCGGTTCTCTGAGAAGTAAGAGGAGAGAAGGCAAAGTTTGAAGAAAGAAAGAAAGTAAGTTAGAAGACAGAGGTAAGATGGGATATAGTAAACAGACGGGAAGAGAAAGGATGGAGGGGAGGGAAGTAAAAAAAGAGGGAGCTAACTCTAATAATCAAGACTGGTGCACAGTGACTCAGACAGAATATCGATACCAATTTAGTTTGACTCAATCCAGAAAGAAATGCGCTCATGACATCAACAAAATTTGATGATTAAAAGGTGTTTCAAACACAATGAATTAAGACCCATCAGGGACATTTTGTGATTTACTTTCATGACAGTTTGGAAGAGTAAAACTCACCCTAAAGCACACCTGGAAAGCCTTTTACATTTGTGACCTACAGCACAGTTAAAGTGTGGATCTTGATGACCCATTGTCATGTTTTAGATCTCAGTAATTACACTGTCAGAGACCAGCTTAGTGATTATTACACAGTCCGTTGCACTGCAAAGAAATATAAATATTTAAATTATTAAGTTAGTAGGAATTAGATAATGCTCTAGTGATTCTCATTGTGAGAGTAGAATAAAGAGAGCAAGAGAGAGGGTGGAAATAAACGGGCCTCGCTGTAACTATGATGAAGAGGATATTATCTTCAGATCCATTTTCATCCAATTACATTTATTTCGTTCCACCCAAAGTATAAATGTTGAAATCAAGCATGATAACTGTAGAAAATGGGACTGTGATATACTGTATATGTGGATGTTTAAATGTTAGTTGAAATATTAGTTAAAATTATACTATATTATTATATTATATATTATTATATATATTATATTATTATAATTAAGTTGCTGAAGGACACATTCTGTCACATAATCTGAAAATCTGGTCACAAAAGCAAAAAATGTTGCATTATGCATAATGCATGCAACATACAGTATATTTCCATATTAAGTTATCTTATCCCTTTACAAAAAGATCCTCCTTAAATTCTTATAAGACGGACAAAAGTGCAGATAAATGAAGCAAAGAAAGGAGAGATGCAGCAGATAGATGAATGAATAAGCGACCAGAGATCCTTCTGCTCCATCTGTGATGATCATCATCTACTGAGTGACTCAGTGACATCCACTACACTAACACGGCTTTCCCACAGGCCTGCTGGTGAAAAATGAAAACGTGAGAGGAGGCAAAATAGAAGCAATTTCCCTTCATGGCTCAGAGGATGGAGAGGTAGTGCCGGGGGGAAGTTAATTGGAGACACAAAAGAGGAGAAAGATCAGCGAGAGGAAGAGGGATGTCTGGATGTTCTTGACTTTGCTTTGTTTTTCACCTCAGTGACCCATGAGGCTGCAGTACAGAACCAATCCCGTCTACATTTGCCTTAAAGTTTAAAATTTGTCTTCATTTTAATCTCTTCTTGAACCATGACATGATTCAGCAGGTTTGGTGAATCCAGGATCAAAGCTTTCATCCTCTTTCCTCAGGTTTGTCTATTTCGTAGGGAGGCCTAATATTTTCTGTGCTCAATGCATTGCTTTCATGGTGATATTATACTCCACCTTTTATGTTGAAAGGAGAAGCCATATATTATCCTCTCTCACCGCCTTTCAGATTATAGCGTTCTTGCGGACAAAGGAGCGCACCTTTTCATTTCTCTCTGCTGCCTCAGCTCATGCAGTCTTATTGGCATGCTAATTCACATACACTGCTGCATAATGGCAGTCCGTGGTGGCATTTCACCTGCTGTGACCCATACACAGCAGGTGACACAAGACACTTTCTTCAGTCTGCTATGAAAAAAGAAAGTAGAGGCATCAGCACTGTGAAACATTTGCAAATTGCAGTGTCATGCTGCAGCCATCATGCTGTTGCTTGACTTTCTAAAAAAGCAACAGTGATTCTCGCTGAATTAGTTGAGTTAATAAAATGCCAGACACTCTGCTCTATTTCCATTCAGTGGACATTGTTGCTGTGACATTTGTCTGGTGATTTGTGTACAGAAAACACATCATTCATCACCCAGACTGTAATAACACGCTGTGTATGTTTATTGTGTGCAATTTGCTGTTGATCACAGAGCTGCAGGCATTAATAACTAATCAGTCTCAGTGTGCCAGAGAAGTTCTAAACTGCAGTGGGTGCTGGACACCCAAACCATTAAGTGATAAATAAGCAGAGTGATGATGATGATGGGGGACTTTTTCCCTTTTACGGGCCCTGTGTGTAGGAGTTCGTGGGGGTTTATTGGCCGAAATGGAATATAATATTAAGTATGTTTCATTAGTGTATAATCACCTGCAACTAAGAATCGTTGTGTTTTCATTAGCTTGGAATGAGCTGGTTATATCTACATAGGGAGCGGGTCCTCTTCACGGAGTCGGCCATGTTGCTCCGCTTTGTTTCTACAGTAGCCCAGAATGGACAAACCAAACACTGGCTCTAGAGAGGCTTTTTGTGTTTTTACACTACTTAAAGGCCACCGTAGTTTTCTGACATGTTTGGAAATGGAGGGGGTGAGCGGAAGGGTATTCAGGGTCGTGTTTAGAAGGTAACCCTTAAACTGCGATATCTGGCAAAAACTTGAAAAACTTGAGATCAATGCCTAATCTTAAACATCTTGCAAGAGTTGCAAGTTGCACCGCTAGATGCCACTAAATCCTACACACTGCTCCTTTAAAGGATATCTTTTTTATGAGCACAAGTGGGACCCAAAGGCAGGACACAGAAAGGGTGGTGTTGGTAAGAAGAGAGTTTTTATTATAACAGAGGATCAGGATGACAGGCTGATGACTGGGAATGGGGATAGGAGGAATAGAGATGATGGAGACCGGGGCTGGCGTGAGCGGGGAATGAGGGACAAGCCTGAAGCATCAGTAGCTTTGAAGCTAGTCGATTGCTGGCAAGCTGGCAGGGAGACGAGCAGGAGGACAGACAGGCGGGTGATGATCCTGGGACACAGGAGAAACAGGTTAGTAATACAAAAAAACGATTCAAGCTGATGAGAGGAAGGTGAGCTGACTTTACCTTTTACAACAATAACAGTGGCAGATTTACCTTTACAAATACTTGATCAAAAATTGTCCTTGGTGTGGGGCAGTAGTAGACAAAAGCAGACTTCCAATTTCTACACAGCGACTGTTGATTTAGCCAGCTGAAATGATGGTGTCTTCAAATGGGGTCGTGTTTACCGTGTTCATGAGAATAGTCCATATGAACGCACCCCTCTTGTTTTATTCACGACCTTGTGAGTGGAACGTTTCTGAAAGCTCCGAGTTATGACGTGTTTTTGTTAGGAGAGTATGACACTTTTTTTAGATGGACAACAATAAAGTTACTTTTCCTTTGAGTTTTTGAAAGAGAATACATCAAGGTTAACTGAAAAAAAAATATCATTATATATGGAGCCCAGTATGTCAGATTGTCCTCCAGCTGACAATCTGGCACCAATTAAAAATGCATGATTCAGAAGATATGGACGTTTAGAGGAAATCTGCTGCATATGGCTCTTCTTTCTTGTGAAACTTAGACAGATGGATCAAGGCATGAATCAGATTACACAGGCACCACAGAAGCCCAGGTAATATTATTATGCACAGCAGGATGTGTTTGATATTCAAGGTGGTGTTTGTTTGTGTGAGCTTGCCCGTTCGATCATCAGGTCATGATCTTCTTGAGATGCGTTAAAGACTCGTGACCTCTAAAGCAAACACACACACACTCACTTTTTGTCACCTGCAAACTGTCTTCTCTTTCATTTCCTTTGCTCTGTCGTCTCCTCACTCGCTGTCTTTTTCCTTTCATCTCTCCCACTCTCTTTCTGTTCCTCCCTTTCACACTTCTATGAGATGTACCACAACACATTACACGTCCCCGTTTTCTCCTTCGTTTGTACCTCGGCCCCCAGAGGCTTCTGTAACTGACCTCGCTACACAGTCACCATGGCTGCTGATAGCGCTGCAGTCCCACAAGACTGAAGTCAGCACTTCATCGTAGATATTAAGGCTTATATTTCTCTCAAGGTCTGCATTTTCTGCTTTGTTTGTAATAGGTTTACTTTGGGAAAATATTAAGTTGTTTACCTGGCTGGCAAATTGACTTTAGCTGCTTTGTTGACTGGCCTGTCACAAAGACATACATAATAGAGTGCTACAAGTATGATGTATTTTTGTAAGCCAACCAGGAAGTTAGCATCTCCCTGGTTCCCTCGACGGAAAGCCAATGAAATTTTTCCATTAGGTTTTGGATTATTGCAGAAAATAAGCTCTGTTATGATTCTTACACGTTTTGTTCAGCAAGATAATCTTCACAAATGAACACTTAGCCGTCTCACTTAGCCGTCTCATTTAGCCGCCTTTTTTAAGACACATTAAGGCTTCAAAATTCAGGAGTGGGATATTTACTGCCGTATTTTATTTCGTACAACAAAACTTTAAAATCTCTTCAGCTTGTGTTAACCACAGACCTTATTTCAGGCATCTAACTAAAAACCCATTAAAAAAAAACCATTGACTTCCAGACGAGGGAACCGGAAGTGCTAAAATGCGAACTCATTCCTGGGTTTTAGGACTCATTCCTCCACCAATCTATAGAAGTTGCATAGAAAGGACTTATATTAGTAAATGTTAATTCTTGTTAGCAGCTTGTTAGTTTCTTATTTGCACATCCAGCGGTTACGGAGTCTAATATTGAAATTAAATGCTCCACTCCTGTATGTTCACTATAGCTTAACTTTTTATGAGTGCTGTTTGGAATTTCACAATTTTTTTCTTTCCTGATTCAACCTTTTTGAAGTTTGAATTTAGGCGAGTCATGCTTTGAGTTTGCTAAGGTCAACTCCATATACTGCAAGAGTGGGTGTGCGCCTCTAACTGATGAAATCCTGGTTTGTGCTGTACTGTACCAGCGTGGTTTCCAATTTTCCAATTTGTAAAACAGAATGTGCTGACCCAAGTCCCTGGCTTATTCAGCAAGTACAGTACAACAAGTAGCTTACTGGCTGTATGGTTAACAATGGAGACTGGAAAAGATCTCTCACATGGCTCAAACCACCTGGAAATGTTACTGCATTTATTGCATATGTTGTGAAGAAGCTGAAAGATGCAGTTTAATCTCAGCTTTCTCTCAGCTCCTGCCACTCTACCTGCTGCTGTTTCTCAGCTGAGACAGATTCAATATAGTTTGTGCCACCGTGGCACTTGTTTAAGCAATTTTTCCCTGCGCTTGCTGATATGTGCAGTAACCTGCAGCGTGCTGGTATACGGCCAAATAGAGTGCTGCCAACCATGACAGTGTAAAGTTGTCCCACACTAAACAGAAGCAATAAAAGAGAATCAGGAAGATGGCCTGTGCGCACCTGCAGAGGTTCTAATCAGCTAAAATAAGTGAAAACACCTGTGCATGTTTTTGCGTGAGTACCATTGGTGAGTAGGGGTGTTAATTCTAGCAATTTGATGATTAATTCACATTTAGGTGGCCAGATGCGAGCAATTAACTGCAGTTAACCTGCATGGATGATAGAAAAGCAGTTTCACCTTTGTTGGCAGCATTGAGAACCATTACTGTGAATGAGAGAGGGTTGCTGCAGGATTTGGATCCGCTGGCAACAAAAATGTGGTGAGCGTTTACTGTAGTATAGGTGGAATCTGTCAGTCTGTATCACCATCATCATCATGGGAATACATTTTATGTGTAAAAATATGGTGTTATTATGATGATATGTTATTATTGGTCTTAATTCATGTAAAATACATGGTCTCCCAGGAACTATAGCTCTCTGTGTGTTGCCAGAAACCGCTGGGGAAGTCATTGTTAACTGCCTTTAGTGTTTGAGGCTCTCTGAGTTATTTTAGGCAGCCCCATTGCTCAATTAGAAAAATGTCTCTTTTTCTCGTCTTTTCTTTCCATTGTTGTTATACTGGCTGGGTGCCGAGGAGAGGAAACGAGGCTACTTTCTTCTTTTCCTCCTGTCGCTTGCGGTAAGGAATTGTGGTCTGTTTCAGTGTTTTGTTTCACCGCTGCCTTAATTGGCACTTGGGGAATAGACGGGTGTATATATTTGTCTACCTGCCATATAGAGTTCACTGAACTCACAGGAGGGGAAACTAGTTTGCTGAAATCCAACTACACTGTTAGGCTTCAGTTGGAGTGATGTCATGCCCCAGTGCTTTATATTTCCTCCTCACAGGTATACTGACTGATTAATTCGGCATCTACTGGGAGCATACTTATTATTTTCCCCTCAGCAGACCGAGTATTTTTAGTTGGGATGTGACCTTTAGAAGTCCTCCAGTATACCTGTAAGGGGTTGGTAAAGGGGAGCAGATAAACAGAGATAAATAAGCTTTCCTCCAAATGAGTGTCATAAGCTTAAGGTGGACTCAATCATTTTGTCTAAACTACATTAGAATAGTTACATCAGTGATTCTCAAAGTGGGGTCAGGGGACCCCCAGTGGTCCGTAGCAATCTGTCAGGGGGTCCGCAAAATAATTTGCTATAAATTATCAAATTGTGTTGTATCATTAAAAAGTTCATATCTACAGATGGGGTCCATTTGCACCAATAAAACCAAGCATATTGTGTCCATTACTCCCACCCATGTTAGTTTGGGCCAATAGAAACTCTGATATGATTGACACACAGCAATAAGTTTATTATTTTTAAGTTGAAGCACTGAAAGTCAGCTTTAGACAGGTAGATTTAAATATTTGGCTTTATTAGGACTATGTCGGTCTTGCTACTGTTCATTTCATACATAGCAGCAGTCTGCTGTTAAGAAATAACAGACCGTAGAACGCCGTGATTGACCAATCAGAATTGAATATTCAATAACGCCGTGTAATAAATGGTATTAACATTCAATAATATTGAAAATTTCCCCGCTGTGGAACTAATAAAGTATTATCTCATCTTATCTTAGCCTGACTCAAATTGAAATGTATTTATTTTGTTACTCTGAAACAGGTCTGAAGTATTTAGGTTGAGCGTTTTAGAATACAAATGGCTCCCATGGCATCTAAGAGTACAAATGGGTCCCTGGCGCCAATAAATTTGAGAACCCCTGAGTTAGATCTAAGAGCATTTAATTGAGTATTGATTGTTTGTTAAGTTGTACTTTCTTAAATGTTTCCTGCATGTTATTTCTAAATCTCATCGCCAGTTCTAGAATAAATTAATTTCAACCCTCAAATTTCAAAACTTGCTGCTACAAAAACTTTTTTTCCTCCCACAAGTTTTGGTCTATTTCAATACTAATGATGGTCGCTGCCATCTTGACCCACATTCTGTGTGCTGTGAAATTTGCTCTTTCCCGTCTCATAAATCACAGGGGAATAGCGAGGTGCGGTTGATGAATCGCTCCAGCCTTCTATTGTTCCTGTTCTGCTGAACTCACACACATGCATGCATGCCTGGTCACACATATGCATGAGACAAAGTGCAGATAATCTGATTATGAGGTACACATGCTCATGCACTCACTCAACATGCCCCTTCAGACAACAGTCTGGGTTGCATCAAACCACTCTCGGATAATGAGAATCCCTTCTCTGTGTGAGGAGGTGTGCAACTCAAAAATCAATACAATCCTGAGGGGAAAACAATGATGTTTGTTAGTCTACACTTGCTAGATAAAGCCCAAGACACACACACTAACAGAGGCAATCACACACACACACACAAACTGCGGTGTACTGCTGCACAGTACTGTTATGAAAAATGCCCCTGCAAATGTTCTGGTTTCTATCACTGAATTTGCAGAAAATCGTATTGCCTCTATTTATCATTTCCATTGAAGCGACTGAATGGACCGACAGACATTTATTAATGATAACTGAGTTTTGCTGAGAGAGAACTTGGCCTTTTCAGTTCCTTCACAGACATATCTCCAATTTCCAAAAGTCTGTTCACACTCTTCACAATTTCATGCTGTAACGGCACAAAGAGACATTGTGTGGAATGAGCCAATCTGTCACGACAAAACAAAGACAGGAAAGTGTGACTTTTACCTCGCCTTGAAACAATCCCAGCTAAAGAGGAACTGTGTTTTAGTGGTTGCCTCCTCAAACACACAATTTCAGAGCAAGTAGTAGCTGCGGAGGGAATAAAACAACAAAGGGAAATTAATAATCTTGGGGTAAAACCAGTGGGCTACCTCCGGGTCTGTGAAGTGGAACCAATGCGGAAGTGCCTTAAAGTTGCATTCTTTTTAATAGCCAGCAGGGGGCAACTCCACTGGTTGCAAAAAGAAGAAATTACCTTACTTCTCACTTGATTTATTACCACAGTAAACATTGTAAACATAAGTTTATGGTCTCAATCACTCAAGTCTTCTTCAATACAGAATGATGTCCATTTAGTAAATTATGTTTTTTCTTGTAACCATCAGCTTGTTAAAGGACATTTGACCAGTTAACAGGTTTGTTAGTCTTAGATGTGCATAGTTAATGCTTTAGAGGATTGTTGTATCTGACTTGGCAACGAACACTTAAGATCTGAGCCGGAATATCGAGTTTTCTGTGTATCTGTAAACAGTCTTTTATCAGATGCCAGATGTGTGCTGTGCAGGTAATTCTGCAGTAGGAGGATACAAGATAAGAGATGGGTTGTTGAGAGGAATGAAACATGGCTGCTTTGGTATTTAATCATGCTCGTAGTTAGCTACTTATCACAGTCCATTAAATGTTTTCACCACTCCAGTCTGTTGGAATTGGATTCTCTTGAGACAGCGGCTCTGGGGGATTTAAGATACCACCATGCAATCAATACTTTGTACCAGAGGAGTTCTGGAGGCAATAGACAGCCATGGCAGCTATTGCAGCTCTAATAAATAGCTGGATGAAGCCCGCTGGATTGGGAGAGAGAAAATCTTCAAGGGACTCTGTTTCTCGGTAATGGGAGTTTTCATGTGACCAGTGATGAGACGGTGACTCAGCTGCATTTTCATTTGGCCTCGTTCTTTTTCAGTGATTGGAAAATATGGCAGGAACAGGCTTCTGATTTGATGTATTGCATTATTTATATCATATCAAAATGGGACAGATTAGAACAATTTATTAGACTGGTCACAGGCCTGTAGTTTAGCATTGTTCAACAGCGTACGACCAGCTGCTGTCTGGGAAATAGTTTAGTGAGTCAAAAACCTATGAAAAAACAAATGATCAACAGGCATTTCACCTCACTTTAACCACTGTATCTTCTGAGATCTACTTTTCATTGTAAAGCAAGTACATCGTTGTTTATACACAATATTTCTGCAGTTTTTATAACCTCAACTCTCGCTAGTTCCTTTTCAGTCTTGTAGAAAATCTCAATTTAAACAAATTTGGATGATAACAACATTTAACAATTTGTAACAGCACTAAGTTTGTGAATGAATTATCTGTTTAAGTCTTACAAGTTAACCCTAGCTTGGACCAGTGTTAAAATACAACCCTGAAGTTAAGACATTTATCATAGATGACTAGTTGTCATATCAATATGTAACCTTCCATCGTAAGCCCATTTGTACGGCGCATGTAAACATGTTCTAGTAGAAACCCAAAATACAAGTTGGCACAATAGGTCCTCTTTAAAAGTGCCAAATTGATAAGGGAAGGGGGGAAGAAGGTTCTTCCAACAACTGGAACGTTCAGTCTTGCCTGAAGTAAACAGATGTTTGTGACAGATTGAGACAGGACATCTTTGTTATGTGTTTCATTGGTTAGATTACATGAAACACTTTCACAGAAACTACAAGAACACACTGGAATGAGAAACTGAGAAAGGTCCATACTGTACATACAATACTATGGGCCCTGACACCACTACCCCTGCCTCAGTAGGCTAAATAACACATTTTATTCACATTTATGTGGGATTAATCCATCTGACAGTTTTTGGAGATCATTAGGAATCAACATGATAAAGAAAGAACTTCCTCAAAGATGGGCTACTGTTTTGTAAAGTCAGATCGAGGTTACAAAACATTTGTGGATCCATCCAGGTTCACTGTCGCTGTCAATCCCTACTATATTTACCAAAAGTGACTGACCATCCATTATTGTGGTTGATAAGACTGATTTTCACAGTAGAACATGCATGAAGAAAAGCAGTATAAGTAAAAGAAGAAAAAAAATTTGGGGGCCAAATTCTGTTTACAAACTTACCAAAAAGTTGCATATACTTATATTGAAAATTGACCTAAGTGGTACCACTGGTTAGTGAAGCCTTAAAGATCATATAACAACTGAGAACAATTCAGCATCAGCTGTTCAGAGGGAGGTTTCAGTGAGAAAAGTTGTGTGGGGATGCAGCCGTACACTGACAGCGTCGGCTCACAGATAAGCACAGGAGGATCATTGAAAGCCTTTAATTAAATCCTAGAACAACCCATGAATGAGTAATAAATGGAAATAAATGCGTTCTGATAATTAATTGCCGAAGCCATCCATCTACTGTGAGTAGGATCTTCATCTCTGTCAGTTTGTTCCTGTCTTGTAGCCGAGAGGATTTTCAAAAAAACCTGTGAAATGAGATAAAGCCTTTAACAATGCTCATGAGGGAATTGGAAAGAGACAGTATTTCATTATGCACAAGGTGCTGCAGAGGCTGGAGGCGTTTGGAGGCAGCGTGTAAGCACTGATGATGAACATAATGTTGGTGTGTGTACACCTCTGTGAATGTGTCATCAGTATTTTTACTCTCTTGCTATATGAAAGGGGCCCAACAGTTGTCTGTCGTTGTGTCGCAACATGAGACGAGGGTTGAACTGAGAACCGTAGCATGAAGCTTGTAATGTGACACTGAGTCCTGAAAGGAAAGGAGGAAGAGAGTAGGAGATGGAGATGGGTGGGGACAGCAGACAGGATGGAGGCAGATGTTGTTTTTTTATGTTACAGACTGAATTTAATTGTAATTTAGTTTATTATGAGGTGGATAGTTTTGCCAGTAAATTTATCTGTAAAGTGATTGCAATGTTAAAATGTATTTTAAGATGGAAAAAAAAAAACACAAAAATCATTTTACATAGTTCAATACAAGTTCAAGTTCAAAATTTCCCAGAGTCAATACTTGGCAGAGATATAGCTCTCCTTCCAGAAAGCAAATTTTTAATTTGCAGACTCAGAGGGAATAGTGCATTGGGGAATTGGATGTGTGAATGCATGCTTCTGTGTCTGGCTGTGGAGGCAGATTATGTTTGGTGAAATCTCCTCCAGTCTGGTTTACACCTGCAGTGGTGCAATAACACCTGTAAGTGATGAAGGAACATACTTCACCATGTAGACCAACATTTCCACTGACAAAACAAAATCAGGGAAATTTCCTTTCCTGTCTTCAGCCTTAATACCAAAGTATTTATCACTTGTTTTACGTCACAGTTCAGTGACTGTTGTTGTGTTAATGTGGCACATCCAGCCTGACACTTAGAGTTTTACTCTACAACCTCTCATCACAGATGGATGTTACAGCTCTTTAACTTCACGGTTTTTCCTTTTAACTTTAATGTCACAGTGTAGTAATTTTATTTTCATACATTGTGTCAGAAGATGTTAGAACTTTAAATCTGTTGACATGAAGGCAGGAAACAAATCTCTCTCACACGTTTGACCTCTTCCTCCCTTGTCACTATACACACACACACACACACACACACACACACACCAATATAATCAGTGTGCCCGCAGGGCTCCTCTGAGGCCTGATTGGCAGCATAATTATCATTTCCCAACGTCACATTTGTCCTCATCCTCATGTCTGGCAACAAGGGAGGTGCTCTTTGCTCCTCTCCCTCGCTCCCTTTCATCTCCTCTGACACATTGCTCAAATGTTCTCCCCTCTCTCCCCCCTCTTCCTACTTTTTCCTCTGTGTTTAAAAGGTCCTGACTGATGGCTGAGGCTCTGCCATTTAAGAACTGTCTGACATTTATCCTCACTCCATGGAAAAACCGGCCATAGGAGATTCAGATGCTTTAGAATAATTTTTTTCTTCATCTCTTCTTTTTCAGGCCAGCTGGAAGTCTCCCCACCTACTAAAGCAGAGTTAAGATACAGTAAGTAATCCTGGTGGATGTTTTAGAATGACTCTGTATGTGTTTCTACGTGTATTTTACCCTTTTAGTTTATATAGAGGAGTGGTTTAAGGAATACATTGATTTGAAAAATGCTTATTAATCTTGTAGCATGAGCGCCTAGATTGACATCCCTCATTTAACCGTCAATCCTCCAGGAAGATTAATGAAGATCATTCTTAATTAACGTTAATGAGCAGGTTATTATGGTTCATTGTTGGTCATTTGTTTCCGTGGTCTCCCCAAAGGAAAGGAAAAACGTACTGCATATGGAGCTGGCTAACCGGCTTATAAGTGTGTCATGAACAGATATGGTATTGTGATACAAATGAAGTTGAGAGAAGATGACGAGCTGTGAAATTCACTTTATGACACAAAGCACACAAAATTTAGCCATCACCATGTTTCCACCACAGTTAGCAGAGCACAACACACATACACAAATACCGTTAGCGAGAAAACAAACAGATATCAAGACTAAAGCTGGAGACACACCCACCCAACACCAGAGAACTAGCGGCGACGAAGGCCACCCGGTGCGTCACCTCATGTCCCCTTTGTTTTGGCCGACAAGTTGCACCAAAACGCATCGCAAAGACTACAGCCGACGGCCAGTCAGAACTAACTTCTGCGCCTGCGTGAGAGGAAATAACTCTCCACACCAGCAGGCAGCGGTAGTCTGTATTTGTCATTCAAAAAGGGAAACCTAAAGACCGAGGACTGTGTATATGCAAGCCGTTCCACGCCACTCTCACTCACCACTTAGCTTCATTCCAGATGGCCATGTCGTTACTAAATATCTGTGTATTGGAGTGATCGGATGAGATAAAGATGAAAAATGAGAAGAGCCTTCTGTGTTTTTCCTCTTGACTTTACTCGTTGTCTTGCTTTCCTCACGTCTGTTTCTCTTCTTGTGCACTGATGCGTTTAAGCTGAACAGCCAAAACCCTCCCCCCCTCCTGTACAATAACATGCTCTGTCTGGACAGCTAATGGCCTTTTATATAATATATTTATTGATTTGCTTCCGCTGATAGTATTCCTACAGTCCATAAACACATTAACTGATTTGAAATAAGAAAGATAAGAAACACACAAAGAAAATCAACACAAATTAGTTGAAGACACGGCTGAACTAGCACTTAAAGCAGAGAGGAAAAAGAGACAGGCCCAAAAGAAGATAACCAACTTAGATATTTACTTTAGATCATGTTATTGAAAGTGTATTTCACTTGGTGTTAAGATCAAATCTATAGAATATGTATTAGAGGTAATTTCTCACTACAAATGGAGGTTCATACACTCACACATATGTAATCCACCTGCACACACTCAGCTAAAAGCGTATGCAGGCATACTTCACTCTGCATTGCTCAGTTACTGACATGACCTCAGATTTCTCTCGTCCTGTTGAGAGGTTGAGAAGCCTGCTGGTTAACCCATTATAGTTCACATCAACTTGTGTTTGTTAAACATAAGAGAGGCAGACAAAGAGATCTTTGACTACAAACAGAAACAGAGACATGTGAGAAATCTCTCCTCAGAGTTTCTCTTGTGTTGAAATGCTGTTTTTCCTGCTTTGGCTCTGAACAAAAGAGAACACGGCCGAGTGAAACTTTAAAAAGAAACATCAACTCAGCCGGCTGTCACTGGAGCAACAGCGTCGAACACGACACTTGGGATTTTCCTCAAGACAGCGACGTCTTTGTGTTGTGTGTATTGTTGCCGTGCTTTGGGAGTTACATGTCATGTCTTTTCATTACTATAAAAACAGATCCATTCAACATTTGAGTCATAACACTCAGACCTAAATATCATGAAATAAGCTTGATAACTGATTTAGTGGAGAAACAATCTGTAAAACTTCTTCCTTTTTGCAGAGTGTGTGGATGCAATTTGGAGCTGAAATTTGCCAAACAAATAGTCTCAAGTCTGGTCTCATTCGTTCCACCGAATCAAAAAAGGAACCCTGTATCTCCCACAAAATTACTTTCCCATACAACTAAACTGCATAACCAAAATATGTTTTGAGGGAAAAGTATTTTCCTCCAGATTACGGTCACGGTTTTAAAGCGTTTCAAACACACGATTAACGTTGTAAATGGAAACAAAACAAAACGAAGACGCAACAAAACTACTTATTCAGGTTCAGGCAACAAAACTACTGGGTTAGGTTTAGTAAAAAAAAACATCACGGTTTGGCTTAAAATTGTTTAAAAAACAAATGAAAATGCAAGAAATGACTAAGTTTCACACGGGACACGAACAGCGGTCTAATGGGGGAAAGTCCGGTGTTTGTTGAACCCATCTGCCTCCCCTCCTGCCCACCAGTAGTGAACTCTCTCGCTTGTTATACCTGTTTTTTCAACATATTTTCATTCACTGTCGCTCAATATAATATGTCACCTGCTCTGCGCGTCGCTCGTTGTACTACGTCACTCACTGCAGCCGTCCGCAGAGAGAAAGGTATTTGTGATTACGATAAGACAAACGTAATCCGTGATAAAAATAAATTTCCTTCCAAACGTAATTGAAAACAGGACAGGGCTGCAAAAAAGTTTGATTTTGTATTGTTTTTAATGTAAACATTTTAAAAAACACATATTGATATATAAAATTATGCCCCTTTTGAAGTTGTGAGGTTTGAGCAGTGCCTCTGAAACTGAAAGCTTTTAGACTTCACTCCCTAGAGCTCTGAATTTTTCTTTGCCATTAAATTAGATTACATACAGTAGGTTCGATGTGATCAAAATGTTAAATTAACTGGAGAGCACAGAGAGCCGACCTCTGCCACGGCTCTCTCCTCTGTACAGAATATCTACAGTTAATAACACATAAGCAAAATTTGGCCTTGTGGTGGCACTAGGGTAAAGATCATCAGTTGACTACAATCAGACATAATAAATCATAAACAGGAAAAAGAAGGCTTAATTTTCCTGCAAAACAAATAAACTAACAAAATCTGTTATATTTAGGGCTGTACTCGACCAAAGAAATTCTCAGTTGACTAACACTTACACAATTTTATCGACTAATCAATTGGTTGATTTAATCGACAGATCTGTAAAACTGAGTTTCTCCACAAAGAATCACACAAAAGCACTACTTTAAATCTTGTGTTTACCAGAGATGTGCTCATAAGTTACTTGGAAATAAATCATTCAGCATGAAAAAGGCATAAAATACAACTAATCGACCAAAGAAATCTTAGACGACTAAGACCAAAACGACCGATTAGTCGACTGAGAGGGGGAAGTCCTAGTTATAATTTCCCAAAGGTTGCCTCTTTTGATCACTATTTCCGCACTGAAAAATGTTCCCCAAAAAGCTTTACATAATTTTATTCACAAAGTACAAAAAAAGTGCAGTAACTAGAACTACTATAGCCAGAGGAATCCACTTTTAATTTCCAGCTGAGTCCGGGGGAGATAAGGGGTACTCACTAGATAATTGAAATTGTTCACTTCACTTGGTGATACCTATCTTCATGGACAGTTTGAAGTTACGTTCATAATCAGCTAAAAAAGCTGTGCTGGATGTTTTAAACTTAGTCATGTAACCTTGTCGTCACTAAATTGCACTAGTGATGCTGTATATGAAAGGATAGTAGAGAGCCAAGAGGCAAAAGGTCTAAAAATGTTTGTTTTTTTCTGCTGAGAAGCGTCCAAACCAAACACAACTATTTGATTCTACAGGTCTCAACACCAACAGACGAAGTGCTCTTAAAGATTCAATCAAGTGTAGCATTAAAGTAAAGTCTGTGTTTAAGATATGAAGGAGTAGGTGTTTTATGTACTCAGACAGC
The DNA here is from genome assembly GCF_015220745.1 of Sebastes umbrosus. Taxonomy (NCBI): domain Eukaryota; kingdom Metazoa; phylum Chordata; class Actinopteri; order Perciformes; family Sebastidae; genus Sebastes; species Sebastes umbrosus. The sequence continues at coordinate 22,113,184 of NC_051279.1, forward strand.
AAGATTGGATATTGTTCCTGTCTACTGAAGGAGAGCTTCAGCAGAAAATAAATGACTGGTACTCAGCAGCGATTATGTTTGAAGCAAACGCTTTTCTGCAGATCACAACTAGACTGAACTGCACTTGAACTTCAACTAGAACAGAAAAAACCTCCCTGAGGCGGTTGGTGACATTTAAAATTCACTTTCACGGCACCAACAGTATATTACACTGTAATATATCTCTATATCTATGCAAACGACACACACAGTCTCCTTACGCATATTGCAAAGGCACAAATACATTACTCTATGTAGACATATTTGCATTCTGATAGCCTGTTTGGTCTGGGGATGGAGCTGATTGATATTTATGACACTATTCCCACATAAAGGTCAAGGTTGAATCTCTTTTTATTTTCAAAGATGAAGCTCATTCCAGTTTAGGAAAAGACTTTATTGTTTTGCTGCTGGTCTGTGAGGTGGACAATCCTACCAATGGCCTGGACTGTGCTACAGAAATAAGATAACTTACCCACTTTTAAATTCTTTCCAGGGGTTAATAATATGTTATCTGTAGGGTGACCAGATCCCAACACACCAAATGTGGGACAAAGAGTATCTTTGTGTGAGAGAGGGCTGAGAGATAGTCTACAATTTTGATAAAATGTCTATCTAACTTAATAATGAACATTTCTATTCTACCCCTTATCTTGTAACGTCCCTATACTTTGCCCGAATGCAACCATAGATCGGCACACACATCCCCCCCGTGTGAAATTGAAAGATAACTGGCACATTTCACACAAAACTCTGAGAATCTCCTTCCACCGGCTTCTAAATACTTACAAGTAGTTTCACAGTCTTTGTTGTAGCTGCTCTTCCTTTTCTTTGTGGTATAGTTTCCATCATATTCCTCCTAAATCTGCATTGCTGCTTGTGACTTTGCGGTGACTCGCAATTTTTCTCCGTTGGGCATAGCGTAGCAAAGACGGTGAAATGTTAACCTGCACTTGACCCACGTGTGTGCAGTTTGACACCAAACAGCGCGGTGATGACAGCCTTCCCTGCTTTCTTCACAGCCTTTGGATAAAAGCCAGGTTTTAAAAAAGCGTCCGTCCTGCAGTGGTTTGACGTTTTTAAAAACTGGAGCCAATGAAAATGTGGGACATCGTCTCAATATGTGGGACATGGGACAAGGGATAAAACAAATGCTGTGCGGTTCCTCGTAAAGTGGGACACCTGGTCACCCTAGTTATCTGTCACATGTTGTATTAAGAATATGGATTCAATTAAAGATCTTCCAGGTCCTTTGCGGCTGTTTTTATATTATGCTTCCACAATTCAATCTGTTACAGCAACATAATAAAAACACGCAAGAATAAATAGTTATGGTCCCTCTTCAGTTTATTTCAATCACCTCCCAACAGCAGCTTCACAGTGTTCATTTTCTTTTCAGCACAGACGTGTTTTGTGTCTAATGAAATAATGTTCTCGTGTCTCCTTTGTGTTAATTCTGTTACAGTTCTGCTCCGCAAGGCTCCATTATGTCTAATGGGTTGTTATATTTAATAATGTAGACGTTAACACAATCTGCATACATCATGTTTGCTCTGTTGGTGATTTACTGTTCGTTTGTTTATTTCACAGTTCTGCTGCACAATGCAATCCCTTTCGTCGGATTTGGATTCCTGGACAACTGCATCATGATTGTTGCTGTAAGTCTGTCGGCGTCATGCAGCTCAGTGGGTTCAGAGATTTACTCAGTGTTAAGAGTTTGATTTCCATGGGGGGAACCTACGCACAAAGAATATGTTGCATGTACTCATAATACTGTAGGAAGCTTTCTTTGGAGGGAGGCATCCAGGGATGTAGGAGAAAAGTAAATCTTTTTGATGCTGCTGTATTTATATTTCTGTATATTTCCTGCTTTCTCTCAGACGTTGTTTCTCTATCATCTCTGTTTCTCAGAGTCCTTCCTTCTCTCTTTGTCTTTTAACATCTGATACATATTTTAGTAATTTGCCTGCCACAAGCGTACCCACTCCTTATTAAGTCTTTGTAAAGTTGTTCAAATAATGAAATATAAACCAAGCGGTTTGGGAGCAGTATGCTACAGTACTGCTCTGAGAATGAAGAATAATACATTTTTTTCAACTTAATTCAAAGTGTGCTTTCACAGCAGGGTTATTTTTAACACAGAGATGATGAATTCTCATGGAGGCCTCTACAAGGTCAGGAAAGACAAATAGAGAGTGAAAAAATATAGAGGAAAAAAATACAAAAGAGAATATAATGAACATAATATGAATATATTGAACACAATGAAGTGGCATAACTTTGCCCAAAAAAGTAAAGTAAGAATATACAGATATTATACAACAATATATTTTTTTGCTTTTTTTCTCTTTACAAAGCAGACTTTGCAAAAGCATGAAAAATTGAAATCAATAAGTAATCACACTTTTGGTCTGGATTCAACTTGTCTGTGAAACATTTTTGCAATTAAAGAAGTGAGTGTAAAGGTCTGACTAAACTTCAGTCCAGACTGTGAGAAAAACGGATGCACCCTGCCTGAAGATCTCAGGCTGATTTCCATATTGTATGGGATAAGAGCTCTGCACTAAAGCCAGGAAACCATAAATTGAAAGACTGAAAGCCTCTAGAAAATCTTAAAAAGCTACAAGTAGACTTTTATTGGAAGTTAGCATTGTTGGGCAGTAGGCAGAGAGGCAAGCCTGAGACCCGAAGGTCGCCGGTTCAATCCCCCGGAACGGCAGGATAAATCTGGGTGGGGAAAGGGGCGCTTGCCCCTCCCTCATTACCACCACTGAGGTGCCCTTGAGCAAGGCACTTAACCCCAACCGCTCCAGTGGAGCTGCTCAGTAACTGTCTGAATGTGATCAGGGCGTTCCTGAAAAAGAGAGCATTGCTCTCAGTGAACCTCCCCCTGAATAAATGAAGGAGAAAAAAAAAAAGATTGGCCATTTTGACTTTTTAAAATAGCCAATGCTAGCTTCCAATAAAAGTCTACTTGAGATTTTCTAAAAGCTAAAATGCTATTGAAAGCATTTTGGATAAGACCTTTAAGTTAAAAAGTAAAGAGTATAGAAGCAAAGAGACAAAACTCCGGTGTCAGCCGCTGCCACAACTTTGGTCTGAAAACACTTATTATATTTATAATATTTTATTGTTCAACCAGGACATTTTGGTAGAATATGACAATAGAATAGAAATAATTTTGTTTTACTTTAATACGGCACTTTTTAGGATGGACATGTTAATGGTGTCCAGTTTAGTCACTTTCAGTCCAAAAAAGTCAGAAGCATAGCTCTACTGCAATTGACAAACAATTCACTTTCACTTCTTGGCGATAAACAGCCTTTGGTAAAGAGGAGAGAGAGACCTAAAGTCAATGTAAAGAGACATTAAACAGAGGAAGTTGTCAATATAGAGATTTAAACCATACTAGAATCACAGACTATACATTTATAGTCCAGAATTGGCCTCTTAAGACAAGTTAGCCTCAGTTAAAGAAGTCATCTCTGTATTCCTCTCTGAATATCATTAAGCAAGAACATGAACAGATACATTTCATGTCATAGCCCATACATTATTCGCACTGATGGTTTGTAAATAAATGAAAAGCTTTCTTGTCTTACAAATGAACCATAATGTGTGTGTTTTTGTGTGTGTGATTCTCTCCCAGGGCACACAGATTGAGTTATCCATCGGCGTGGTCCTCGGCATTTCAACCATGGCCGGTAAGGGAATCTCATGATCCTAATGTTACTTAATACCTAATGTGTAATATTTATGTTTTTGATACAAATTAGTAAGTTACATGCACAGACAGAGAGTCCATCAGGCTGTTAAATGCATTTATTACACGTCTGTGTTGAATACTCGATTCTGATTGGTCACTCACGGCGTTCTGCAGTCCGTTATTTCTTTATAACAGACCGTTGCTATGTAAAGCAGACCGTTGCCATGGGCGCAGTCCAGATGTCGGACTCTGGCGGACCGTTTTTGTGTCAAAATATTGATTTCTTAAGTAAGTAGCCATGTAATAAGCAGGATAATGTACAGCTAGCGGGTCATTGTTGTGAAAGAATCCCCTTCAGGGCGATGCTGCACCCTGACGCTGTGATGGGGATACTTTCACAAAAATGACCGGCTCGCTGTACATTATCCCCTACATGGCAGAGATATGTTTTTTTTATTTTTTTATTTTTTCTGCAACCAAATTCCTATTGGATGGTGTCTGTTCTGTTGCAGTGGCAACGAGGCGGTGTATTTTCACTATTTTGTTCTTAGCTTTTGAAAACGTCCTTGATTTTTATAATTCTTATAGTAATGAATGGTTTTCATTATATAAATTCTGTTTTTTAAAAACATAAAAGTTTGATTGAGGATTGTTGCACAGCACTAGTTATAAGAGAAATATCCATGTTGCTTTCTGCGGAGCAATCTGTGCTCAATTCCCTCTTGAATCCTATTAATTAGTGTGTTTTGACAAATGTTTCCATGATTTCCCTGATGGCTTTTTTTTTCAGTTTGACTTTCCATCTGGTTTGCATTCCAGTATATTTGCATACGTAATCATCAGTCCCATTAAATGTATATTTTATGTGCTCAGGTTACAGCCAGGTTTGGGGAAAAAAAATCTTGAAGCTAATTTATATTTGACTCAAACAAACTTGGTTTGGGTTCAGATGTACATTTCGCTGGCCCAGACCGCAACTCCCACTCCCTGTCTACTTCCTAATTAGAGTGACGGTACACCAAATCATGGTGGACTCCCAACTGTTTAAAATAAAAATAGAAGGAGGCATTTTCAATTTCAGTGTCGACAGAATACCCCGTCTCATAATGAGGCTTTAATGATAAAGTCACAATTTGAACCTTGCTGTGACACTAATCCAAAAAAAGACATTGAGATAACATTAGAGAAAGGAAAGGGGGGAGAGAGAGAGAGACACTGGCTGACCTAGATAATGATGATTTCATAAATATGATAATACTGTTCACAAGCAGATTGAATGGGCTTAATATCCGCTGAGCTCAAAGAGGCACATTTTAATGTCATCCCTGGTTCCAGTTCAGAGGTTCTGAGTTTATGTCAAATTACATTGCATGTGACAGGAGCTTTGAGAAGAGGAGATGTTAGTGAAGCAGGAAGTCTGTCCCTATTTATATATTTAATGATGGTAAAAACAACTATAAATAAATATATATAAATAATTGCTGAATATTTGTATCTTTTGTGCAAATCCTATGACCACAATCACCACCATCACTCAGCATTATTTATTCTAATGCACCTAGCAAAATCTCAATTTCTTTCCTCCTGTTCCACCTCGGCCACTTGACTTTGTTGTTGTTTTTTTTTTTTTCTTTTCTTTTTTTTTATTCAATAACATAAATTTAAGAATGGGACAATGGCAACAATTCTGACAATGTAATCATCACATATAACATATCTAATAGAGAAATGTAACAGTAAGTAAACTATGTAATACAAAAATAAGAAAAGAAAATGACAGGGGACTTTTGAAGAAGCAAACTATATACACTTTTTGAAGGATAATTTAGCACGTCCTGGACAATGACTTCTTATATTTTATAGCAAAAGGTGATCCTCAAAGTTTTTATTAGTTTTATGGCAAAACAATTTCAATGATTTGATAAAGTATTTTATTTCATTAATAACCACAATAGAATTAGGCTTTCTGTTTTTCCACAAACATATAAATTATTATGCTTTTAGAATTACTGTAGTTACAGAAGAAATGTCT